>NC_142408.1:9644063-9986990 GCF_059441095.1 Idiotropiscis lumnitzeri
ATTGGCTGGAAACCAGTTCAGGGAGTACCCCGCCTACTGCTCGAAGACCGCTGGGATAGGCTCCAGCACGTCAGCGACCCTCGTGAGGAAAAGCGGTTCAGATAATGGATGGCCGAGTGGTCTAAGGCGCCGCGTTCAGGACCCAGTCTCCCCAGGAGGCCTGGGTTCGAATCTCGAATTTCCCGATTGTGGGACTAATAAAGGCAATATTATTATATTATTATAATGGATGGGTTCTACATTAGTTATTTGCTTCCTCCCCAGCACACAAACATTTTGATAACATTGAACATTTAATTTTTGTATTGATCAAAAAATGACATGATATATAAAAACAACTCAATCAAAACACCTGTTTAACCACTAATAGATGGTCAACAACACTACAGTACACAATTGACAGAGAGAAACTGCAAAAAATTGATGCACTTGCTTTGGGTCCTAAACCAAACGTTTTTGAGCATCATTTGAACACAAAATCTCAACCCAACACGGACCCAATTCACTGAGGTGATGCTCATTAAAGCTCCGTACACAGAACAAGTCAACACGTTTTCTTGTGAAAGTCAACAAACCCGAGAAATCAAGTGTAAGGACACAAGGCAGTAAAACAACAGGGATTGTTTGTTTGTGTTCCGAAGTGAATGAAAAAAATCCACAACTGGGATTCTGTCAGGTCTTAAATGTGTTGGATACAAAACCAGAGTCGAGGATCTATCACAGTTTGATCTAAAGGGGAAAACTGAATTAAATGTTATTAATAATACACAGTGGAACAAAGTTGCTGCCGTTCTTTAATATTCACTCGTACCGTACTGTGTTGAAAGCATTTCATGACTGGCTGGGCATGATATTGCTATAAGTGCTGAAAGTGCTCAAAATGATGTGAACTTGCATCATCACAGTTGCACGCGAGAAAAACAGACAAATTCAATGAGGGGACTTATTTCTAGCCACTATTTAGTTTACATACAGTGCAGACAAGGTTGTCATAAACTGACGATTAAGAAGTCTCACGCTTGTCAACCGAGAGGTGTTGGCTCCACTCAGTGGTTGAATCAGGCAACACTGCTCATGTCTGAGTAGGTATGAACACCTCGGATCTTACAGTATTACCTTAACAGGTTTCTAAAATTGACTTACAAAGTGCATCTTTTAATTGTTTCTCCGTCTTTCATTTTGTTTTGTTTCACAGAAATCGTGGCAGACACCCGAGGATGTGAGTGGCGTAATACCGAAGGAGCGAGCCTTGAAGAGTGTCACTTTCCAGGAATCAGTCAGCATCATCACTGACGGACCGCTCATCATGGAGGTGGAGAGCCAGCAGATTCAGCGTGGCTGCCTCAGCAGATCAAACGTCCAAGGCCAAAGCGCAGTCGAGGTGAAGGTGGAGACATCTGACAGCGATGTAGAACAGGTATGCAAATTCTCACCAGATACTGTACGTATATAAGTTTGTACTCTCAAAGTTAGCATGTAAAGTCATGCCTGGAAAAGTGATGCCATGATTTTATCTGAATCCATAAAAACATATTCTGAATCGGCGGAAAATGACAGAAAAAGCCTACTAAAACACCAAAGTTAAGCAGATGCACTTTAAATGGCGGAGGAATGTGCTGATTTCACAAGAGTTGGAATGTCATTCATTGGTTAATTCTGAACACAGCCACACAGAAAATGATTTAAATTTTAGTTTTTTTTTCTATCACGCTGTAATAGCTAAAGGTTCCGGAATGATTTATTGTTTTTATTGGTCTAATTTTTATACCACAAAAAAAAAGACATATCAACTGGGGTGTGTAGACTTTTTCTATACATAGCATATGTGTGTGTATATATATATATATATATATATATATATATATATATATATATATATATATATATATATATATATATATATATATGTTTATATATATATATGTATATGTGTGTGTGTGTGTGTGTATGTATAGAAATATAAATAAATAAGTGCTACGAAAATTCAGAATACAAAATATTATATTGCAACAATCCATGTGAGGCAATGATTAGCATAAAAGCAATGTAGAAACAAACAACACTACATTACTTCCCTTTTTTAAATATAACATTTACACATGTATGAGCTTTTATGACAAACGTTACATCAAAAACACATAACATTTTTATCATGTTCTGCTAAAACTGCATTTTTTTTTCACTCTTTCAAAGGAAAGATCACTTGAAGCTTAACAGCTATTTCAACATAATTGTTCGCCTCGTCAAATTTTCAAAATTTTACTCTTGCATCCAAGATGGAAGAATTGGACGTTTTATCGCCAAGCCACTATATGGATCACTCAACCGGAACCATTTGATTATTATCCTGACGTATCACGATACATTCCTTCTTTAGGTCCCCCCACATTGTCTCGTTGAAGACGAGATCATACGTGTCCTCTGATAACGTGTCACTGTCATGCTTTTTATCACTGTCATCAGACGATGAATCACTTGTGTTGTCGGATAATGTATCACCTGAGGAAAAGGAGTCACTTAGGTCCATGGGACTTGTATTGCTGCTCTTCACGACAAACCTACAACCTACTTGAAACGGGTTGTTTACTTGCTGCGGTGTATCTCCACTGAGCGAGACGCCACAGTCATTTTCCCTGACAATCTTGGTCCTCAGACGCTTTTCCCAAAAGCTACTGTATCCCGTTTCATGTGGTTTCTCCGGAATATTAGCCTCGGCCTCTTTCTTTTTACTCTCCGTTTGGACCTCATTGGTCAAATATTCCACCTGGTCCCAGAGAATCTTGTTCTCATTCCCTTCCGACTTCAGCTTGGCAGACAAGTCTGCTAATTTTTGTCCTTGGCAGCTGATCTGCTCCTTTGCAATTTTGAGCTGAGCTGTCAGGTCTTTTACTTGGTTCTCCAGCGACTTCTTTCCTTCTTCATTGAAAACACAGAAGAGCTTCTGCTTGGCAGAGTTATACCTGCCACAGGCCAATTCCCTGACTCGCGACAACATTTTCACGAGCGTTCACATGAAGGTGTCGAATTGAATTGTTGTCAAGTGTTTGAAATGAACTAATTTTGATCCGTCAGCCATTACTACGTTCGTATCGTTTTTGCACATTTACAAAATATGTGAAATGCATACAGAGCTGTGATGTCGTCATACAAAGGATATCCAAACCCTTTGTTAAGTCATACTTTCTCAGTTCCATGGATTCACTTACATCATTATGACAACGTGTAGCTGATTAAGTTATTCCGGCGTCTGTGGTCCCAAATGTTTCGACTTTGATCGGTCTTTGCCATATAGCCAAACGCTGGTTATTCACGGGTTTGGCATCCACAAATTAATTTTTTTTGGTCAATAAATTAAAAACTATTTTTTCAAGGATTCCCACCCTTTTTTTGTTCCAAACAATTAGTTATTTATTTACCTATTTTTTTATTTATTAGAATTGTTTGGATTTGAAAAATGATAGATTTTCTCAATGCATTTAAATTTTTACTTGGAGTTTCAATATTTGTTGACTTTTTTTAATTCACGCTCAAAAGGTGCACCTCATTACAGCGGAGTTTGTGATGAAAAGCAGTCATGTTTAGTCGTAGCGTGGCTAACAACCTTTTTTTCATCACAAACTTGTATTTTTTTTTTTTCATTCACTCAACCGGAGCCATCTGGCTCTGGTCTTGTCGCATTTCTTCGACTTCTTTCTGCAATTTACCCCGCAAGCATTTCTCCTTGAAAAGCAGATGTGTGTCCTCAAAAACCTTATTGCTTGAGTCCAATAAAATGCAATCGCTTAGGGTCGGTTTTCTCTGATGCCATTTTTGCTGTCTGCTTTTGGGATCCACTGACGCTTTTCCACAAAGCTCCCTGTTTCCTGTCATTTCTGAGGCCGCCCTTGCCTCATTCTCCTTTTTACTTGCAGTTTTTATCTCATTGGTCAAATATTCCACCTGGTCCCAGAGAATCTTGTTCTCTTTCCTCTCTGACTTCAACTTGGCAGAGAAATCTGCTAATTTTTGTCCTTGACTGTTTATCTGCTCCTTTGCCAACTGCAGCTGAGCATTCAGGTCCTTTATTTGAGTCTTTATTTCTCCTCAATGAAAATAATGAGTAGCTTCTGCTTTGTCACATGGTACCTTCCAAATGCTGCTTCCCTCATTCGAGACAACATATTAAATTGAAAGAGACTGCCATTAAATCACAATGTACAATTCATGAAACACGCTACTGGATGGTCAGTGAGGTCGTTCCACAATGCGAAGGCAGTCTTTTAAGTTTGAAGCATTTGTGAAGTCAAACCTTTCACCTTTACCGTGGTGATCTTTTTAAGAGATCGAGACTCCTGTAACACAAGATCACATTTCCAACAATTTAATTTGCTTACAACATTGCGCCATTACGCATTTTAGTTCACCTTTAAAACTAGAGTGAACCATTGTAGGGCAGCTCATTGAGAAAAATAAAGTTGATCATCTACAATTTCCTCCGGTCTGGCATCTGGCTTTACTTTGTGGCAAGGCGCAGAAGATGTCAAAGCACAAAACCAGGATTTAATTACTTGTTCTGGTTTGTAAATCTGGTCTCATTGCATGTTGGAATGATGCATGTGATTTGTTAGACACAACATGATTAAAAAATTCGGGATCAAAATTTGTTTGTTTCATGAACTGAGTTTAACAAATCTGCCCAAGTATGTTCATTTACAATACAGCCGTGTCCTGTAGTCAAGTGGGTGGTATGTGCAATCTTCCCTGGCTTGATTAGCTATTAAAGAGCAAAACAATTTCCAGAAATGTTAATCATTGACATCTGCACGGATATTGCAGTTAAAGCACAAGATTACATTTGATCTTTTATTATCTCCTCTGTTCTTAGGAAATCCGCTACCTGGATCAGGTACTGGATGCGGCCTCAGAAACACCCACTAATGGAAACTCCTCCCCGTCTGCATACGCCAAACCCATCAGTATAGATGGAACGTATCCGTCTGTGTGTGTGTCCAATTCCTCTCCTGGTTGCCATGAGCCAATCGTTGTGGAGGGGCAAAGACAAACCACATTCCTACATCAGGATGAATCCGGGGTGAAAACCAACGGGCACATTCCGACGGAGGAATCGAGCCACAGCAGGGCAAAGTTTGAGCTGAGAGCTTTTCAGGAGGACAGAAGGCCGGCAAAACTCTTCACGCCCGGAGAAGAGCAACAGGTCAGAGTGACGAGGAGACGGAATCCAGATGAGGTGATTTTTCATGAAATCAGCTGTCACGGTTCTGAAACCGCAAGTGTGTGGCGTGTTAAACTCCAATCGAGCTTGCATTTCTGTCGCGGGTTCCTTTACGACCTCCTCCAAAACAAATGGCGTAGCCAGAATATGTGCAACAGTGGTGTTTATTGTGTACCCCTTCCAAAGTGCAACACAGTGAAAAGACCCCAAAAAGTCCAAAAACCCAGAAAAAAGTGAAGATATAGTAATTTACAAAAATAAGGGTGTCTATCTATATATTTACAAAACCACTGGATGGAGTTCAACCACAACTACCATGTCAGCTACGTTGCAAAATGCTCTCCAGTACTACCTTCACTGCCGCACCTCTTTCCAAACAACTCACTCTATATATGATTCGCCCCTCCCCATCAGCTGACATAATTGTCGCGCGAAACAAACTTATTTAAGAAAGGCGGAAGTTGTGTCTGTTGTCTGCCACGTCTCGTGACTGGTGAGTGTTAAATTGAACGTGCGCGGGTGTGTGTGTCCATGTATGCTTCCATTCATAATAAAACTACCAAGTGTGCACCCTCGGTCGATCTATTAAAACTGTGACTGACGTGGTATTGATGTGGTGCCAGGTGGGTGCGTATGTATTACGCAGGATGGAATTGAATGCATCAGTATGGGAATGTGCAGTGCATGCGTGTGCGCAATTGCGTCCCCCGGGACCATGCTGTACCGTCCTTATTGACGGAGCTGTTCCGTCACAATTTCACATTGTTGAGGGTAAATAAGAAGAATCCAAAAGGGTGCATGACTTTGCCCTGACATCTCTTCATCACAATCCACTGTATTTTGTAAAATGGCATGTTGGTGTTCTCCTCTTTCCAATGACAATTATTTCAGCTAAATGCACAAAGCAAATTCTCTCCGACCATTCTGTTCTGTCACTCCAAGTGAAGATATTTCCAACTTTTAGAATGGAAACTAAACTGAACCAACCTGAAATGGATTTCAGGGAAAACAGCAGTACCAACAGCGTACTGGACCGTACTTTAATTTATACATGTAGCTCATGCATATGTATCATTTGTGATCATTGCCCGTCCAACAGGTGCAGGAGCTAGAGCGTGAGCGTAAGGAACTGATCCGAGACCAGGCAGTGAAGAAAAACCCTGGCATTGCTCAACGTTGGTGGAACCCTCCACAAGAGGTAGTCAACGATTAAATGTTTATTTTTGTAGTATTGAAGCACTCATTGATAGGATCTTTGGTTCATTCCCACCATTTATTTAAGGTTCCTTTGGAGGAGCAGCTGGACCCCGAACAGCTTGAGTCTCTGCGAAAATACCAAGAGAGAAAAACACAGAAGCAGAATTCTTCGTATACGTACAGCCAGGTAGCAGACTGTACACATGAGAAATGAGCCCTGTATCGCATGCAATTTCCACCGTGTTTGATTTTTGTCTCATGTTAAGAATTTGTTGACTTACTTTCTGACTTCAGTCTTCTTGTTCCTAATGGCAGCCGCAAGTCACTGGACCTCCCACGCTGGTTACCTTTGACCCAGAGTTAATCAGGAAGGAAGACATTGTGGAAAAAAAGATTGACTTCTCATCTGCCAGAAAGCAATTCCTGCAAACGGAAGTGACCAAGAATTCCATAGCTCCTCACTTATACTCTGCCAGACCTTTCTCCAAGTCCGTACCAAGGGGCAACCATGGGAGCGGCAACATTGTTACAGAAACTGGCGAGTGTCATGTGACCTGGTCCGATGAAGGCATTGCAGGAGAATTTACCAGTGTCCGCGCTGTAATGACAAATGTAAGTGATGAGGAGGAAGGGAAGAGCGAGTTTCCCCACGGCTATCATCCCGAGGAGTCAGACTCAGGATTGGAAGAGTTATCGGTCCGCTCGCAGGACACAACAGTGTTTAGCTTGGATAGTGTTTCAGACAGTGGGGCCTCACTTCCACCGACACCACTACCGCTTACCCCGGTGTCACCATCCACCCCTCAGCCGACTACGCCAGTCAACGGGCGAACTACTGGTAGCGCAGCAGAAGACGAGCTGGAATACCAAGCCGAAGTCCTTGTCCAAAATGTTATCCAAAACGCCCTCTCGACAAACGGCGATGACTGGCAGTCATCTCTCCCAAACTTAGATTCTTCACAAATGAGCAGCCCTGTGTCTCCATCCTCTGCTTCAACAACTAGTCCAGTGCCAGTATCTTCCTCCCCACTGTCTTTTGGGGAACCTGACCATCTGCAGTCACCTGTCTCCTCCAGCGCTGCTACATCAAACCCTTCCCCTCAGTCAGATCGGCTGCCAGAGGAACAGCTTCCTTTCCAAGAGAAGCAGCAACAGTCACCCTCATTCAGTCCAACCGAGTCATCACAATCATCTCCAACTCCCTCTCAGCCTATCTCTCCTCCACAAAGACCCAAAGTGGGAGGACCAAGGATCAAGATCCAGTCTTCTTACGCCCGAGCACTTGCTTCCTCAGCTCCAGTTGCTGTTCCGGCTCCTTGTTCTGCGTACACAGCTAACGTTCCCAGGCCAGCCGCAGTCTGCCGCCCCCCTTCCCCTCCAAGCCCTGAAAAATCAGAGTTCAGCTACTTCAGTAAGTATTCCGAAGCAGCCGAACTGCGGAGTACAGCGGCGGCAACAAAAAGCCCTGAGGCGGAAGTGGCAAGCGGACCATTCCGCCTTCGCTCCAAGAAACAGCGAACCTTGTCCATGATCGAGGAGGAGATCCGAGCAGCTCAACAGAGAGAAGAGGAACTGAAGAAACAGAGAGAAGCCCAACCTGCTGCTATTCCTCAAGTTCCTGCAAGAACAGGGGTGCGGAAAACCACCATATCCCCGGCAGACAAGTTGAAGAGCAACAGCCTGCCAACGAGACTCACACTGACATCGAGGACGGCACCGGGTGAGTTAAAGCACACCTGGTACACGATGGTTGACTAACTAGCACAGGTGGAACTCATAGCATGCAGAGTTGGTAGAGGATTCCAAATTCGTAAAATAATGCAGTTTGATTTGATCTGACCTTTTTTTGTTGGAGTACACAAGTTTAAATATTTTTTTAAATATAATTTGATATTCTCATCAGCTTGAGAGCCAAAATATTGGAAATAGCTTCTTGTATGTTGCGTTGCCGTTCGACGCCAGCATAAACTGCAGCCACAATAATGATAAAATACTGTTAAATTTATTCCAAATTCGTCTAGAACAATCATTATTACCTTGCTAAGGACTGGATTATGTATTATGCCTTGCAAGGATGGACAGGATGAGGAAAAAACTCTTCAGACTTATATGATTGAAGAATAAGATAGATGCTGCAGAGGACAGGGAGAGTTGAAAGAGGGTTCATCGCAGTGGCGACCCCTGATGATACGGAAAGAAGTTTGTGTGTCGACCTGATTGCGTGCTTCATGTACCCACTTCCACTTTTTTGCGCCGTAGGAAAGATCGAGAAGGTTCGACCGGCTCCACCTGTCTCACCTTCGCCGTCAGAAGGAGCGCTGTCCGACGCCGGCAGTGAGGACTCCGGAGGTTCTCGACCCAAAAACTTCATGCAGACACTCATGGAAGACTATGAAACACACAAGGTGAAAAGGAGAGAGAAGATGGAGGACAACAGTGTAAGTATTCTTAGCATGTATTCAACGTCAAGTGTGTATTAGGCTACAAGCCAAATGACATATGATCTCTGGACTGTGTTGGATTCGTCATTTCTCGGGCTTCACTTTCATTTCGAGTCAGCATGTGCCAATACGGTAGCAAAACAGAAATTTCCCGGCCTTGAAGCAGGAAATTGAAGTAAAAGTAAGCCACCATAGGGCTGGGGGTTGTTCCAAGTTTTTTTTTAATAAAACTGTTCATATCCCATTTTTTTAGATACAGTATGTAAGATTATTGTCCACCATTTTTGTCCATTGTGACGTGTTGACTGTGTGTACTGTTGCTTCTCTCCTGCTGGTCGCTCAGTATGCCCGTTTGTTGCTGGCTAATGAGGTAACCACTGAGGTACCTGACGCACACCAAAAATCGGATCACTACTTTTACTCGCAGACCTGGGAAGCACTCAACTGTATCTAAAACAGGTCAATGTGTATCAGCGTAATTTGGGCTCGCCTCAAATCACTAATCTGCTATGAAGTGATGATTCCTTTATTCAGTCTCCCCGGCATGAGATCACTGCAATATACGTAGACATTTGTTTGTCGTCTTAGTTGATGATTGATAATGAATACGAAATGTGTCAAAGCAAAATGTGTCCCAGGTCTGTGTGTGATTTCACTGTTATGTGGTGTTGCTCATGCATGTGCTTGTTGTTGATTTGGAAAAAAAACACTTCGACCCACTCCACCTCACTGAACTCACAGTAGACTAAGATGAAACCAACAAATACATTCAGTAGTCAGGGATCACGTTTCCTTGTTGGTTATTTTAACACAAATAAATATCTTTGTCCAGCACAATTGTTGCTTTAGTAGGAAATGTGGCACAGCATTTTTAATGTTAATCAGGCCGATATAAAACTGCGATAAATCGACCGTCCGGCACCATGAAGTCATTTAATAGGGACTCTTTCAGTTTTAGTTTGCCATATCCAAAGGCAAACTTGTTCACAATCAATTTATCGATTAACCACCCCCATCCGTAATCATTATCCAAGCAAACTGAGTGTTGTGAAAGTCATCAAATGTCCCGCAGACCATGAATCCACCGCTATCTTAACATGGATTCCGATTTGTGGTCCTTGATGGCGCCCTTGTGTGTGTTGGCCTTGGCACCTTTGTGTGTGTGTGTGTGTGTGTGTGTGTCGGGGATCCACCTCATCAAGCATGACATGTGATTAAATATTTTCTTATAGTCAAGTCAAGGGGGGGGTATGTGTATGTGTGTGTGTGTGTGGGGGGGTGATTAATCTCTCTAAAATGTCATAGAAAACTTTGTTTTATTGATAAATACATTTTAGGTTCGTTGAAGACACTAATTGTGAATGGTTTGTCTGTATGGATCCGCGACCTTAATAAGGTTCTGTGCTATAGAAAATCGGATGGAATGTGTCCCCACTCCCCTTGCCTCGTGGTAGCGAGTGAAAGTTTGTCCAGTGAACCAAGAGCTCCCTCTGTGGTTGACAGTGCATGATGAAGTCAAGCAGGCATGTTTGATGAAGCTGCCGAAAGAAAAACTTTGAACTAGAAAGTGATTTTCCCCTTTTTTATTATTTTTTTTAAACAGGTGCTGGAGGCCACTCGCATCACCCGGAGGAAAAGCGACATGGCACTGAAGTGGGAAGCTGGTATCTATGCCAATGAGGATGGAGAAGAGGAGGAAGAAGAGGAGGAGGAGGAAGAGTGAACGAAAAATGATAGGGGGCGGGGAAGGACAGGCAGAGGAAGCAGTATTTATTTAATTCTTAGTGTTCTGATGATCACATGATCTTCTGGTCTGACCAGTGGTGCTCAATGAGGAAGTGTATCAATTTTGGGATGTGGATTCTGAGAGTGTAAGAGAATGTAGGCAATGCGAGTATGTGAGACGAAAGGAAAGTGTTGCAAAAGGACGATTTGCATTCAAGAGGCCAGATTTGGAGTTGTGGGTGCGAATTATTCATAGGAGGAAACGTGAATCTATAGATTTTCTTTTGAAAGGTTGCCTGAAAGTCAGTGAAGGTCTTGTGTGCTCGACAGCCCCCAATAATCCACTGAATAAATCAAAATATGACTCTGGCATGTTGATGAGGCCTCACATATTCATTATCAACACACAACAAGGTGGTGTTCCCGAGATTTCCAGCTATCGCATTCGCTTGAGGCAGCCGCGTTCCATCTTGAGGGCCTCCTCTGCCTTAGATTCTCGAATGCATGACGAGTTGTGATGATTTAATCTCCAATCCCGTATGGCCGTAATTTGATTCATAGAGAGAAGAAGAAGCATCGATAGATAGAAGTTTGTCAAGATTAAGTATTATTTAGTGACTTCAACTTTGTGAGGTTTAAACAGGAAGGAAGAAAAAAGGTCATGTTTGTGTATCTGGTATTTCTGAGCAGTATATATACCAGTCCTCTAAAATCATTTATATGCTTTGTTGTCTTTTGTAGGCGGTTGTTGTATTTTACTGATGCACATTTATTCCAGTGTACTTATTATACTTGCAAGACGGCCATGAAGTGATGGCAAATATTTAAAAGAACAAAAAAAGTTTTATAAAAATATTGGGAGAGAACCAATTTGCCTATTTAAGAAAATGATATTCATCACTCCACAACAAATAATGAAACTCACTCGACATTGATCTGGGATGAATGTAAAACCCAGTTTCATGTTCAAAATAGCAAACAAGAGCACAAGGAATGAATCCTGATTACGAGTGTTTATACTTGAGTGTGTGTTTCTATACCACTTGAACTGAAAAGTAGCAGGAATATGCTACTCTTTGCTCTTTTTTCTGATTGTTTCCTCCCCAAGCGTGCGAATGTTAAGAGGATGGTGAGAATGTTTCTGAACCAAAGGTCACCATTCTGTTCTGCCAGAGTGTCTTGTCCAAGTGTCCTTCAGATAGACACCGACCTGTCTGCCCCACGACTCACTCAACGAAATGCTCAGCGACAATGCAATGCAAACACAATTTGAGGTCGTGTGCTCACGATGGTGAGCTAATTTAGACACAACAAGCCCTGATTGTATTTAAGATGCTGACGTAATGGGAAAGTTTTTTTTTTTTTTTAATCTGCTCTGTCAAAGCAACCAGGAGTGAAAGTGAAAAAAAGCAAAAAAAAATGCTTCACAAGTTCTCTATCATTGCTTTTGCACGTGTAATAATATATTAAATGAAAAATATTTAAATGACATGTCCCTGTTGAGGTCAGGCTAATGCAATACGACGCACGTGCAGGACAAACGGCTAAATTAATCCTGCCAAGTGTTGAAAAATCGGTTATTTTGAGGTTTTTGAAAAGGTATTTGAAACACGTGATTAGTTGGTGTGGCTTTGTTAAAAAATAACTGCACTCCCAGATGAATCATTTGCATTGTATGGTAATTTTATTGGCTTATTCAAACTGACTCAGAGCATCAGTTGCTTCTTCCGCTTGACTTTGATCAATTTTAGCAACAAAAACGTTTTTTTGGGGGGGTTGTTTAATGTAGCTAAGGACTCCCAATGTCAAATTAAACAACATCCCTTGATTGTGCTTCACATGAGCTGCATTGAATGTGCTTGGAAATCACAATGACAGCATTGTTAACAGGATGAATTGCAGCTCTTTCGTTGTTTGAATTCTTGATGCAGAGATGATTTATTTATCTTTTGAAAAGCTGGTAGCTTGGTTTTCACCCTCAGACTCACTTCAGTGTCTGGCGATGCAATTTTACCATCGAGATTATAACCTCTGTCCTTATGTTAACCACTCGTATGTTCATATTGTGCTCCACTTTATAGCACGTGTACGGCTCACAGTTATTCGCCTATTATACATATTATAAATATTTTCTCATTAAATACAAAACCTGACAATTTTCTGAGTGGTTATTTGTGTGCTTAGTGATTCAGAATATAGCTGATTCTTAATTGCTGGATCCCATGAAATTACTGGCAATTAGCTCATTAATCAACTCCTGCATAAAAAAAAATGGGTCATAAGTAACGATTGATAAAGACAGATACTGTTTTTTACAGGTATGCATACATACTGGTCACTTCATTAACTACTTGCTCAAAGCAATCAATACATTTCAGTCCTTACAATGTTGACAGTAATAAATGAAATTTCGTTTGGAGGACAACAGTGGCAGCTTTTAGCAATACTTTGGTTACCCCATCCATTTTCTCCATAGAAACATTTATTTTCGTCATATGACTTCGTTATTGTTATGAATCGTTATCCATTTTTAAATTAAATGTACTATGATTTGCTGCATGCATTGTACATTTTTAAATTACCGTAATACCTGTGCGATGGTGGTGATAAAAACTCACTAAACTTCATTGTTATTAGTAGTTTTTTAAAGGTTTTATCACATTTCGAAGGTATATGTTATATGGCCACTTAATGTATATTAATGTGCAATTTTATTGCTTACATAAAATTTGACCTCTGAATCATTGTCGATATAAATTGCACTTGAAGCCATTTGACCATGCAGCGCGTGGACCAGAATAAGGAAGTGGAACTTTACCCCCCCCCCCCCCCCCCCCCCCAAAAACTGTTTTCTCTTCTACTTCCCTTCCTATTCTACCCGCTTCATTCTCATAAACTCGTCCTTTTAACCATGAACACTTTTTAATTGAAGCATGGCGACGTCGAGCTGGTGTCAAGGCGTTTTCGGGGTGGTCCGCCGAGTTGAGCCGCTCGTCGTGCTCGAACAGCTGGGCACCTCTTTGTTCGACACAGCCTTGCTCATGGTGGTCACGGATCGGTGTGCCAATGCCACCCACCCCGGCACTGACACTCGGGAGGACGACCAGCAGCGAGCCATGTCGGATTTCTACATGATCAACAACCTCATCGTCCAGCTGACGCCTATCGTGCCCGCTCTCGCCCTCGCCAAGGCGGGCGATCGCGGCTGGAGGAGAGTGCCCGTTGTGGTACCCCTGTGCGGCTATTTGCTGTCGAGCGTCGCCCTCCTCCAGGTGGTTCTTTTACGCCTGCCCATCCAGGTGATGTTCGGGGCGGCGGGTGTCTTTGGGATATCCGGCGGCTTCTGCGTTTACTGGCCCGGCGTCATGACGTTGGCGTCGCTCGGCTCCCACGCGGAGAATCGCTCCAAGGTGAGACAGCTATATTATGAATAAATAAATACACCATAAAATATTTAATTAAAATTGTCATTAATTAATTACCTGTTTCAATAAATAAATATGGAATTAAATAACTAAGATAAAAACAATAAATGCGCCATTAAATAAGTGTCATTAATTAAATGCTTCATTCATTAATTAAATATTGAATTAATGACCGCCCGCCAAACTTCGACACATGAGTCGGACAGATGAAATAAAAAATAAATAAATACGGAAATAAAAACATTAACAAGGTTTATGCATTTAATTTTTTGTCAAGTTCGGCGGGCCGGATTAAAACGTTTAACGGGCCGCATGTGGCCCCCGGGTCGTAGTTTGCCCACGCCTGGCTTCGGCGATTAGACCTAACAGAATGTAACTTCGATGAAGTCCTTTTAACCGGATATTCACATAACAATAAAGACCAAGTCAGCAAAGGCCTGATGACGTGAAACTCAATGATCACCTAATGGGAAGCGAGCCGAACCACCTGAGGGTTTTGGAGTTTGATTCGCTTATAGAAGTCTTTTGTGTTGTTTCTGTAACAGGTGATGATGAGAGTAGAGCTGATGTACGGAGCAGCGGGTCTGCTGGGCAGTCTGCTGTCAGGTCATGTGTTCCTGCTGTACAGTTCTAGTGTTGGACACGGCACAGTCCTGCTTTGCGTCTGCACGCTTCTCCACCTGTTGAGCCTCATTCACGCCACCGTGCTGCTGCAGGTCGGTGCGTTTGGATTGCTTCATATATGTGATGACTCTTCACAAAGTACACTCAATTGGCTTCTGTGCTTTTAAGTACATTTTTTTAAGGGACTGTACTTGATCTGTATTTTGAAGTGTGAGTACTTTTGTTAACTAATATGTAACTTTATCTTACTTGATAAAGGTCAGGCAAATATCAAGTGAGCTTGAGGAGAGCAGTCCCCTCGTCCCTCACTTCTCCGACAGTGTTCCTGCTGGGATGTCGACAAGGAAGAACATGGTAAACGTGGTTCTGCTCTTCTCCGCTGCTATCTTGTACGGCTCCTCGGTGGGAGGAGCCGTGGAGATCCTGGGCGTCTTTGTGATGAAAGAGCCGCTTAACTGGAACGCTGCTCAGGTATCACGTCTATACAATTGTATACAAGCAATTTAAAAGCCAATTTTTTGGTGTTAAATCAGTTTTCAAAATGAAGGATTAATTAGCACAGTTGTTGTGTTAAAAGGCGCTGTTTTAAGAATCTGTTTGTGTAACTTTATGTGCATTCACAGTACAAAATCGTTCTGTACATGCAGTAAATAAAAAATTTTTTCCAACATAGAAAACTGCGGCTTATACCCTCGAGGAAAATATCTGAGACGTCCTCAAATATTGTGATGAACGCCAATATCATGACCTTCTATTGGCCATGTTTAGCGAATGGAAGGTTTTAAGTTTTATTCAAGTCTTACATTTGGCTTGCAGATAATCATTTATGATTGCATTCCCAGCTATAACCATCCTGTGGTGGATAGAAACAAAATCCCAGTTCGGGTTTAACATTCCGTGAACTCAACTATTCCCCTTGTGTTAAATAAATTGCTCCTTCAGGTGGGTTATGGGAACGCAGCAGGCTTTGCGATCTTCCTCACCAGTTTCCTTGGCGCCATTGCTTTTCGCCGCTGCGTGAGCGATATGACGCTCATCCTGATCGGCATGCTTTCGTTCGCCTCCGGAATCTACTTCATGTCCTTCGTCAGCGCATCCTACATGTTCTACCTCGGTGAGCCATCGTCTTCGGCTTTCCGACTTACCATGTGCTTTCCTTAGAGAGCGAGCATGTCGACTTTCTCCACAGCTCGCTCGCTCAGCCTCTTCGCCCTCATCCCGCTGCCGACAATCAGATCACTGCTCTCGCAGCAGGTTCCAACATCATTATGTGGTGAGGAACAAATATTTTGCAAGTCAACCTCCCAGAAAGTTGTGTGTACACAAGTCCTCATGTACTTTCGCATTGTCTTGTGTTCTCCCTCCTCGCCTTCAGGCATCACTTTGACAGCCCTGCAGCTGGCGCTGAGGTTTGCCGCTCTGGCGTACATCCCGGCAGTCACTAAACTCTACCAGCGAACACTAGGCTGGTTCCCAGGTTTCGTCTTCACCATCTCCAGCGTACTGGCAGTTCTCGGAATGATTCCCATCAGGTGCAAAAAGGACTGAAACATTGAACTAGCGGACATGCACATTGAAACATTTAGACAAGGTCAAATTAAGTTGACGTGTAAAGGTTAACGTGGTAACGTTCCTCCTGAAATTTCATCCCCAAACAAAATTGTTTTAAGATGGCTATACGTGATGTGTGTTTAAAATCATATCTTTCTCCACGCAGTGTCGTTGGATGCCGGTGGTCTCGGCCAAGATGTTCCCAAGAGAGAGAGACGACGACGGATTTGGACAAGGAGAACTAAAGGATGCTTCCTCTGGAGATGAAACCATGAACACTTCAGGAAAGAAAGTTGAGCCGGTGTGTTTTATGTGTGTGTCATGTAGCATCGTAACTGATGTAGATGGACAAAACTGTTATTTTAAAATCTCTAAACCTGTGAATAAGGTTGCATTATTTATAATGTACACAGTACTTTCTAACAAAATGAGATGACAATTGTTTTTATTAAATTTCTATGACTGGAAAGTTATTTATTTTTTTTATATTTTAACTCGTAATAGAATTAGAAAAGAAAAAAAGTGTAGATGAATATCAAATAAATTTATTTTAATATTGGTCCAATATATCCCAAAATAGTTTGAGGTAAAGATAATCGCATCAAAACATCAATATCCAGGCTTTATATTTATATCTAATTACAAGATTTTCAAGTGTACAGAATGGACCGAAAGTAAAATGTAATCATCGGAGAGCAACAAACGAAAGAAAACTGAAGTTATTTGCGCTCAGCTTTTTTTAAAATTAAAAGAAAAAAAATAACATTTTGTTTCTGATGTGATGTAATGTAGAAAATGATGCGGACATTTGAGCTTGGCAATTTTTACAAAGATTAGTACAGTACATTCAAACAAATGCTGCTGTCATCTTGTCCCCGTTTGAGCTTTCAAGCTGAAATAAACATTAAAGAAAGATTGCCACCGGAATTGTTACTTTTGTGAAATCAAAGACATGTTTCAGAAAAGAAAAAAAAGTTTCACACGGGAGGATTCCTGTCTAGTGCAGCAATCAGCAGGCAAAAAAAAAAAAATCAACATAAAGCTCGAACAAAAATAGAAGCTAAGTTGTTGAGGTTCAAATTAGCATCTCTGATTCAAACAAAAAAAAAAAAAAAAGTCAATTCTTTCAATATACTCGCTTCACATTGTGACTGAGACACACTGAGTCACCCCTTCTTAATGTTTACATTTTCACATTAAACGGATCCACCGGCAACTTCTCGGCTGTACATTTGGGATAAATTACACTGAGAAAAATCATTTTACTTAAAACAGATAGCCTTTATATTCAAATATTAACAACTGCCATATTTACTCAAACGCATCAATAGATGGACATCTAACTTGAGTCTGCACCTCTTTCGAGCTTTGTCAACAAATGTACACTCTTCCCTCGATTCCTGCCAAACGCAGCAAATTTGCAACAGGACCTGGCAACGATAAATAGGATTACGACAATACTGAAATTGCAATTCCCTCATACGTCTTGTGCTTTTTAAGTTCATATAGTAAGTTTGAATGCCTTTGAACAGGAGTGGATCAGGCAATTGACTTTGTATCAGTATTATAGTTACTCAAAACTAATAAACTTGCTGTAGTTTGCAATCAATCGACAAAACAAGAATCGTTTAAACAGCCCAACATAGCTAATTATTCCAAGCTGCCGTTGTTTTTTGGGCATCAACTGATTAGGATAAAGGAAATTTCCAATGGTGGTTGAATCATTTTTAGTCTAACTATAACAACATAGATTATGCTCAATAGCCAACATGAATTGAATAAACCCTTGCTGACCACTAGATGTCATCCAATGCACCGTTCTAAACCTCATATTGATCCTATAGTGACCATTTTTCTTTGTAAATGTTGCAGTACCATATCTCTTTGGCCAGCTGATGTGACACGGTAGAAAATATGTTCTAATTAGCAGGAGTGATTAAGCCCCAAACTAATCGATCTAATGAGGCTGAGCCTCCAACTCGAACACCTTAGCCAGCGCCTTCATCCGTAAAAGCTTCTCCCTGTTAATTTAGTCAAAGGATGAGAACGACATAACAGAGCGGGAATGAGTTTGTGGCTTTATCGGAGGTTCGCTGACTGACAGCATCTGACTAAGGGGAATAAAAAAAAAACAGTACCCTAGTCTCACACTGTAATATGGATGTGGGGAAAAAATGAGGCACGCCTCTTTAGCGTGTAGTTAAATAAGCAGCATTGGCAACTGTTAGCAGACGATATGAATTGGAAAAAAATCAATACAATGGAAAAAAAAGAATGTCTGTAGATCGTAAGTCGCCGCCCTCTGACCAGTGGTCACATTGTCACTGCCTCCTGGTAAGGTCCAATTTTGACAGTAGACTCAGGAGAGCGGACGGGGACATGGTCCTTCATTTCGAGTCCAAAGGCCTGCTCGGTCCTTGGCGTGAAAAAGTGCACCATGGACGAAAGTCAAAGGGCAAGCGTCTTGAGGCGCTTCAGTCCGTCTCGCTCGTTTGGTCCTCAGTCTGTTTGTCCTGCAGGATACTTATGAGCGACTCCCACGCTGCTTGGCACTGCAGAGAAGCGGAAAACAACGATTTTAAGTACAGTCTAACAATGATTGCCTGCATATAATTCAATATATCAAGAAATAGCTAGATGATGAGAGAGTGATGAATTAAACGCTGGTTTATTTTGGCCCGCAGCAGCACATCTCTCCCTCTCTCTGCTGTCCTTGTGGCCCCTCCTGCAGAAGCAGATTGCCCCGCCCACAGCACCATCTAATTGGTTCCTTGTGCAGTGGGTAGCAGCCAATAAACAGTAAGCTGCCTGTTTGCTTTTTCACCTCGAGTCACACGCACTACGGGAAAGGTCCCGCGAGCAGAGGAACAGACGGGCAACAGACTTTGCTGAAATTTTAATAAATGACAGTCTACTACAACAATCAGTTATTGGCCTCCATGAGTAATAATAATCGTTATTGGCCCTATAAAAAGTGGTCTATGACATGTAGTAACGGTATACTATGTCGAAGTATTCTAAGCACAAACACTGTTGAAACAACTCTGCAGGTCTACTATGGCTGTTTAGTTACACTAAAGTATATGCATGCGCATCTCCTCACATGCTTTTTCTCATTGCCTAATGTCACTGTCCTGCGCAAACGGCACAGAATTTCTCAGCTTCTGGTATCAGTATCAGGACAAAACGTGTGAAAGGCAATATCACAAATCCAGGACCAAAGGTCTAACATTTACGTACGTACCTTCTCATAGTAATTGATGTTTTTGTTGGCCATGCCACCGAGCAGCTGCTTGAAGTCCTGTCGCTTGTTGCTCTGCCAGCGCTCCCAGTCGGCCTTCAAGTCGGCGTTGAAACACTCCACCTTGTCCTGGCACCGCTCCACCTCGGCTGGCATCTAGCGGGACACATAGAAGGACTACTGCGCTACATGGGCCCTAAATGCTACAGCGTATAGAAGAACGGACACTTTCTGACATTGGGATGTCGCAAGAAGCAGACCAATGATGCTGCTTACAGGTGTTCTGTCTTCTTGTTTGCGCAGTACGGCGGCTTCTAGGCGGCCCTCATACTCCGCCTGGCTCTGGTCACGCTTCTTCAAAACATTCTGCAAAATCCAGTAGATGATGATGTAGATACAGATAGAGCAAGTCGGTATGTGCGAGGGTCATTCGGAATGCGTTTTAAGTGAGAGGCGTCAACTGTAATTTGTTTGCGATGGTCCAGTTCTGTGCTCGGATGGCCTTTCACCCAAACGTGGTGTAAAGATGCTTTTAAAAAATGTAGTCGCACCTTCATGGACTCGATGTAGAGCATATACTCTCTGAGTACAGGTAGGAAATCCTGGCCCATGTTCTCACACAGGTCATCCATCGCCCCGCAACACGTCGAAACAGAGCTCGCCACCCCCTCCAGGGGGCGCTGCAGTTCCTCTTCTGAGCCTGTCCAGCTTGAGTACACGGCACCGTAGTCTCGCAGCTCAGTCAAGTACTCTAGTGAGTTTGAGATGAGAGCATAAAGAAAACAATTCATCATCTCTTTGATGCAGATTTAAACGCCACTGGTTGTCAACGCTGAGCATTGTATGGAGGATGATGGAGTTAAAGGTTTTAAACTAAACAGCTGAGTGCTGTTGAAAAAAAAAATTACACAAGTAAAGCGAAAAGGTTGTTATCTTTGTGTCGCTTCCTGTTTCACAACATTTAATGTGGGTCAAGATGTTGCCGTGAAGATCCGACTTCCTCACTGACAGCGCAGCTAATCTTGCTGGAATCTATTAAACCCGTTGTTTGTTTTATCCATTAAGCTAATTAGCAACTGGCAACACTTTCTGCTAAAATGTCTCTTACTTAGTTCCAGTGAGACATTATTTTCAGTTCCTTGACCACCAAGCAGACGTGTTTAGTTCAGCGTGCTACATACTGCCTTATCTGAATCAACCACTCATCATGACAATTTAGCAGAATGATAAGTCGCAGTTTGCACACCTACCAGTACATTTGAGTCATCTCAAAAAAGCCCAAATGACTTTTGGTGACCAGCCACCACCATCACCTTCTTACCTAACTGCTCTTTAAGGATCCTCTGAGCAATGCGGTCAATGGTCCCCAGTTTTTGGCTGAAAGTGTCCAAGTACTCCCCCATGGCACAGAACTCAGGTGGCCGCGCCCGCAGCTTGTAGCCTCCTGCTACGTGCTTCACCGACTCACTCACCTTGGTGAGCAGCGCCAGACCCTGACGCTTATTCAGGTCCTGCAGACGCACAGAGTTCAGCATTCCAGTGCAGTGAATCGGATACGTTTTTCATAAATGCATTGAACTCAATAGTGAATCTTCCGTTGAGAATAATGTCATCGATATGTTGAATCAATGTGACTGCTTCCATTCAGTTACATTTTTGTAGTTTAGTGCCGCCATGCATTGTGACCATGATCCACTTGACCTAAATTGCATTTGAGCATGTGATAAGACAACGGAAGAGATTGTCTAGACGGATTTGATGGATGAGCACTTTATAGCATCCCGAGGGAGGCTTCTACTCCTGGTGAGAAAGTCAATTCAATTTATTTGGTATTTGCATCCGTTGCACTTTTTTTCGCGATTCAGCAGGTCTCCTTTGTGTTCCCCTGTAAATAATTTCTTTATTGGGGTCACTAAATGGCTGATGTCTGAAAAACACTTTTTTGCTTGAATTCAAATATTTCCCGCCCTCCAGTGGTCTCACCTTAGCAGACAGGAAAGCGTTGAGATGTGGGTTGAAGGACAGGACAGGGTGGTCTGCGATACGCTTCAGGAACTTGTCCAGCGCTTTCATGCGCGTTCCGACAAACTCTTCCGAAAAACGATCCACCACCCCCTTCATCACAAACTTTTCCGGCAAAGGCTGAAAGAAGCAGGTGAAGAGCGTGACGGGAGTGGATTTGTATGCGCTAATCAGTGTGGTTGTTGTGGTCAATTTACAGGGATGAGGTGGGTAGGCTGGCTGTCCTCCAGTTTGATCCGCAGCCAATCGAAGTCTTGATAGCGGCGTCGCACGCAGTATTCCGGAAGGTCGAACTCAATCCGCGTTGTCTTGACAAAATACATACACGGATTTCGACATTCATTTCAAAATTATGTTTGATAAGCTCTTGAGAGCTTGAATAGATGCATACAGAAAATGTAGAGAAGAATCATTTATTCTTTTTTTAATCCCCATTTGCACAATTGAAATTTATCTAGACTGATTGCGTTGCTTTAATCAAATTATTTTTGATGATTTTTCTAATGTCTTTTGTTTCTCTTTTTATGTAAAGCACTTTGAATTACAAGTAGTACACGAAATGTGCTATCCATATAAACTTGCCTTGCCTTCTGGTGATGGCCAATGTTGTTTTTGCAACCTTAGTTTTGTTTTCATGTAGGTACCCTGGCCTTAGGTTAACAGACAACTCTGTGATTTTTTTTTTCCATTTATTTATTTATTTATTTTTTGGGGAAGTGAAGTTTGCCAAGGGTGTGTTCACTGCCATTCATGGATGCACGTGAGGCCTCGCCCACAGTGCACTCTTGCTGACAGGCCACTGTTAAAAGACCTGGGAGAAGCAATCTTAATTAACACTATGCCTTTATATTTGACAGTGATATTTGTATAAGGCCGTTGGCGCTGAGCACACTAATGCATATAGCAACGGTTACCATGACGCCACCAGGCGAGTCCTGGCATTGTCTCCCCACCTCTATTTCATTGTAGGATGGAAGCGGCCTGTATGGCCGTGGCGCTCTTAAGTCCCCACAAGAGGAAGCTCATACAAGTAGGTCATCAAGCCGTTAAATCAAAGTGATTCAATTTATCCCCCAATCTTTTTTATTTTTTTTTTTTGCATTAGGAAATGGAATTAATGCGTTCCATCAGCCAAAAGAGCCGCCTTAGTTTATCACATTCCGATGATACGTGACCTGCTTAGGTAGTGATGATTTTACATCTTCCCTGCTTTTAGATATGTCTTGATATTTAAATATTCTTTTCAAATGAACGCAGCTAATGAAAATAAAGAGTGACAGTGCGCCAAAATATGACAAGATCACCCTCATACTCTCTTGAGAACAACTCGAGATACAAAATGGATGTTACACACATGACAAGCTCCATAAGCAGACCTTGGTGGACACTCTGTAGGTGATGTAGGTCTCCATTGTAGAGACGTGCTTCTTGGGGTCATCCACCGTGACAAACAGGTCACGTGTTTCCGTGGAGCCGTAGTAGTCCCGGGGGTCTGAGTCCATGTCGTCGTCCAACTGCAGCCTGTTGAACAACGAGGACGCCGAGGCGGGACTCGGCGTGTCCGCTGGCGTGCCATTTGACAACCCCGCCTCCTGTGGGGACAAAAAGAAATAAATAAATCAAGATAAGGAAGTGCAAACAAAGACGTGATAGATTGATGTAGTTGCTTTTCTCTGTGAATAATGCTTTTGTTGAGGTCGCGGCTGTGTGCTTGCTTGCACCAGTGATCATGAGACACAACATCTGCATATGCTGAACCGAATGATGGGCGATGCGACAGGAGTGGACCCAACATTTGCAAATGAATAAATGAGCAAGTCATGAGCAACGGTGGCCTGTGGCAAGGAGGAAGAGTGAGACATAGCTGGAGTGTTGTGACAAAAGCTGCTCACACCATCTTTGTCCTGGCTACTCAGTACAAAATTGCTGAGGTGATACTCAAAATTAAAGGGCGCCGCAACACAGAATGGAATTAAGTTAAGTCTTTATGTGAAACGTGTTTCATTGGGTTTTCACGCTTGTAAGACAGCTAACAATGCTACATTGTTGCTCGAGACAATGCATGTTCACTTTACAGTTACATCCGGGTTAAGGATTCCCAGTTTTTTCCGTTACCTTCTGTGGGGAGGGGGGGGGGGGCGCTTTTAAATCAGGAGGTTCCACCATGTTAGTCTCACATTTGCGTTTTACTGCCCAAGTGCTGAGAACAGTACGAACCGTGTCGGCTCTCTCCCACGCCATCACATGCATTCACTCTCCTTCCCCCTCGAAGCGTCAGGGCGAGCTTGGTTGTGACCGTCTGTGGGTGCTCTTGCTACACTGCGGTGCAAAGCCTAACTTGTAATCATAGCTCACATAATTGCATTGGGTTGCATCAGTGCATTGCAGTGAATGAACAAGCAGGTCACTCACTCAAAAAGAAGTCACACTCAGGCACAAAATTATCTTGATCTGGGGTTGTTTCTTTACAAAAAAAAAATGGTAGATGCGTTAATGTCTATCATGAAACAATATTTGGTCACTGATGGCTTAGTGGTACAAACGGTGCAGGCAGTGTGGTCAGTTGCCAGTCAGTGATGGTGTAAAATTGTATCAATGATTGTCTATATGTGCCTTGACTGGTGTAGTCCTTGAATAGGCTAACCAGGCCACCTTTAGGGTCAAGGAACAATAAATGGTTGATTGATTGATTTATACATAAATAACTAAAAAATTGTCTCATGTGACCAAGAAGTAGTCCTCGCATTACAGTAACGTGAGCCTGACTAACAACTCTTGCCACTTTGATGCTTTTACCTGGTTCATCATCATTATAAAGTGCCTTTGTGATAGTCAGAATCCGTTATCATGAACATGCAGCAGATATTACTCGCCGAATGTCGTGCGTGTACAGTTATAGTGCAACTTATTCTGTTGCTGGATTAAAGAAGACCTTGTCTTCCACAAAAATAAAAAATAAATAAAAACTTCTGTGTCTAAGCATGGCAATATTTATAAAGACTGAAGAGAGACTTGTTTGTTTTACTCCGTGATAATTGATTGTTTTTTTGGAAGTGGCAAGTTTTGAAATATTCACCGCAGTCGATGCAAACAACAGGTTACGAAAAAAAACAAACATTATCGCTGCTTTGATTTTTTTGTTGTTGTTTTGTTTCGTTTCAACCACCGGGCATGGCTTGGGTCCAGCCTACCTTGTCGCCCCCAGCGGTGACGATGACATCTGGCCCCGCGGACAGCGGCTCGTCGGCGGCGGACAACGGGTGTAGAATCTCAGCTATGTGCTTCTGCCCCGAGCTGGCCAGGCCTCGCTGGGCGCCGACGCTCATCGTGCGGCAGGCGCGGGGGCTGGCCTGGAAGTCGAGGCGAGCGGCAGTACAGTCGCGTGTGCACGGATAGGCGAAAGGATTTTCAAGGCTTCTAGTAAGGAACGGATTGAGAGCCGCTACTTGGTCATAATAGTCAGCTGACACCAACGGCGCAGATGCGGAGGTTAAACCTGCGAAAACCCGGAAGTAAACATCGTGGGTGACAACAGGACGCTAACGTAAGCTTAATATGAATAAGCATGCAATAAAGACATTTGTGCCTCAAGGATATTAATGGACATTACTCGTGAGCAAAATGGCAAAGACGGTAATGAACAATAAAACTTTTAGAAAACAATGAATGTAACTTTTTTATGTACTTCACTAATTTGATGCATTATTTTGTTACTATAACCTGTTTTACATATATATTTTGTATCTCTATTTATATGCGTGAATACGTAATATAAATCAATTTGTTTTTTTAAGACATTGATATACCTTTTGCAGTATTTTGATCAGGCATTAGCACAAACACCTCACGAGAGCGTCCCAAATTCAGCTAGCTACTATGCCATTTTGACTGAGAGTAGGAGTACTAGTTGGACTGGGAGAAATTACCACTTAAATCCACTGGTGTTCAGCTATTGTCTAAATTTGTCTGTTTTGTCGTCGGTGACATGGCTGCCAATCCTTCAGGACCAGGTGAGTTTGCGATTTTTTTGGGGGAAGAACGACGACAGTATGGTCTTTGACGTTTCAGTTTTTTGTCGTTTGTTACTGCGCCGAGCCGTAGGGTTATTATCTTGACCTTTCTGTTCGCAGAACTGATCTCTGTTAAATCATTTAGCCGCAGTAAAATCATTTTGCTAGCAGTAAATCGTCTGCTAATATTTAGTGAACTGGTAATATAGATATTTTTTATTGTTGGATTCTATACTAATCTCTTCAAACGCTAACATTGGTAACATTGCTATGGCTACAGATCCGACAGTTTTTGTTTCGCTCATCAGCGCTCTCGTGTGGTTATATCCGTCATAGGTCCTTTGTGATATTCATAAATTCTTTATATTGGCTGTTTTGTCAAAATGTCTTTTGTAGAAATAACCCCCAAAATTCCAACATTTTAACACCAGTTTAAACTACTATTTTGAGTGATGACAGTAGGTTCTATGTAGCCTTTTGTTCTTATGACGACCATATGAGAATTAAATTGTCAAAAGCTCCAACATGACAACTAACTCGCCAAATTTTCGTGCATTCCATTCATTTTCTCCCCCTCATCTGTTCATTGGTCACGCCAACACGTGAATAACCTAGCGCGTCTTTGTGTGTCATCTGTGACGTCATTTGCATAAAACGGATAACGGATTAATATGCGTTTCGCAAATGATTTCTTCGACACACGCATCGATGCCTCAGCACAAAATGTCCCAACACCGATGTGATAGCACATTTTGTGGTAGTGGTGTGATTGGAGACTTCTGACGATGTTTCAGAAGTCTCCACTTACACTAGAAAATGTCAATAGATTCTTTGCTTCAGAACCAATTAAAGCCACATACACTCTCTTCTTAAGATTGTGTATTTAGAAGTGCAGGTGCAATAGTATGGCATGCTGTCAAAAATTGTGGACGTTGTCAATTCCTGAATTTGCTGCACGGTGCTCTCTGTATGTGTGATGCTCACTGAGGGCTAATTTGTCTTCCTTGTTTCTATTCCTTTACTTCACGCAGTCCTCCAAAACAAGACCCGAGTACAAATCCTGGCCGAGCTGGAGAAAGAGAGGGAGCGGTTAATGCAGAATCAGTCCATGAGCACTCCAGGAGCCAGGTAGCGGGAAAGTTCCGCTCATAGTCAGAGTTTACTGCACTATTCAGGGCTTGATATCAAAATGGATCAGGAAAAGGGTCTTGGTAGTGAAGCATCTCAAGATTTCCATTATGAAATAAGTACGCCAACATAAATGCTTCCAGTTTACATTATCTGTATTGGCGATGGAAATAATTCATGATCCTTTTTTTTATTTACACATGTCAGTGATTTGATAATCATTTGTAGGAATCTCTTTTCCATTCATTCCATAGCATCTCGATATCCCGTCACGGCATGAAGGACTTCCGTGATAGCGCAGAGCAGCAGCACATTGTTGCCCAGCAGAAAGCAGCCTTGCAGGTAAAACAATAATGAAGCTCAAACGTAAAAAGTTGAAAATGTAACTTAGTCTGCAGTTTTTCTAACTGCGTCTTTTCCCGCAGCACGCACACGCACACTCGACAGGCTTCTTCATCACTCAGGACTCGTCGTTCGGTAATCTCATCCTGCCTGTGCTTCCACGCCTGGAGCCCGAGTCGTGACACTTTCATACAACACCTGTGCACGCGAATCACGACTCAATTCCAAGTTTCATCTTCAGGCTCTGTCAAAAGTGGGCACATCTGAATCCTGGCAACAATCTAGGGAAGTTGGAATCCATTGCATTTTTTTGAGGGGGACATGTCGGACACAGGGATTTTATGCTGTGTACTTTATATGCATATATGTGATGCTATTCATGGCCCTAAACACATGATTTCCAAATATAGGGCTCATTTTGTCCATCTTATTTGTTTCTTAATGCTGTTTAGAAAATAAAATATTAATACTCAAGTGACTGAGATTTTTTTTAAAGCTTAATTGACTGTCTCAAGACAAACAACAAAGGCTAAATTGAATTTTTTTAAAAATCTGTCGAGGGTGGCCTTCAAATTTGTCAGTTTTCACAATGTTGCCATTTTTTGAATCTCAGGAAAAACATCAAGAAATGGGTACAGTAACATCTCTTTAAATAAAAAAAATCCATTAAATTGATCCTGTATACTCAAATATAATTTGTATTAGTTATAGAATAGAATAGAATAGAAATCCCTTTTTTGAGTACAATGACAATAAAGGGATTTCTATTCTATTCTATTCTATAACTAATACAAATTATATTTGAGTTTAACACAACACACAATTTCTTTAGATCTGCTACATGGGGCATAGGACATTTTTTTCCATCCGAATTTCAACTGCTGGTTGACTACAAAGACGACCAAAAAGTCATCAAGCAATTTAAAATCCATAAAGAACGTGGGATGAATTTCGGCCGCAAGAGGTCAGCATTGCACTGCTCTTGTCAGCTTGAACGAACATTCACTTTTGTGAGCTTCTGTCTGAAGGCTAAAGTGTGTAGAATAGCCTGAAATTGTATTCCAGCAAGAGTTGGGCTACTTTTTTTACATTACATTTACAAGCTTCAATATTCCACAGTGGCTTACAATAAGCATTTTTAGGAATAGAATCTAGTCTAGGTTGTGATGAACGTGTGTGCCTACTATGACGCTGTAGTTCCTTGTTGACCAAATATGTAATTTAGAGAGCTCAGAATAATCTTTAATTTTTTGTTGGTATTTTTGCGTTCAATATAGGTGATAAAAAATTTGTGAACCACAGCACGTGGTCGTGCCTGTAAATGACCACTGGGTGGCAGCATCGGGCCCAATGTCTCAGTCCCTCCGCCCCACCTCTTCTCTCGCTCTCTCGATTTAATGTCTTTTTTTTCTGTCTTTGTCTCTCTCTTTCACTGGCAAGAGTCAGTCTTTCACCGGGTCACCGGTTCTGGAGGATCCAGCGGGAATATGAGAGCATCACAACACAACTGGAACGCAAGAAGAGAGGCGAGGTGCCTGACACAAGTGAGTGATTGACCTGGCTTTCTTTAAGGGTTTCAGTAGGGGTCCAAATTAAGAAACGTGTTCAGGTGAAGCAAAAGTCAGTCATTTTCCAACCAATCATTAAGCTTGAATATACACTACTGTATTCATAGCATAACTCCTCTTGTCATCTTGCAACGGTTCTACAGGTGCTCTATCCCCTCTTGTTTATATTACTGCCGTGTTTTAAAATACAATTAATGCATGACCTTTAAAATACATCTGAGGGCCATTTTTGCATCATTGTCCCGTTTGTTGGCTATTGATGCACCACCACAGTTATGTATAGACGTACCGTATCTTGTTCTTGGCATTGTCATGGGCTGAATTTTACATACATTGCGAATGTGGAGCAAAGTTGCTTTTCAATCATATGACAAGTATGCACTATATTTGTCATGCAGGTAGTTGACAGCTCTTAAGAGAGCAAAGTGCACATGCACACAAGAAGAGATTAATGGGTTCCAAGCAGAGAAGGTTGTGTTAAAAAAAAAAATGGAAAGGCTTTTGAGTTTTATATGGGGCCCACCTTCATAAAGTTGTCCCGCATTGCGTGCTTGAACTGTTGCTGACCTTTTTTTTCCGGGGTTTTCTTGTGTTATGGACTTCTCTCAGTGGATGTTTGAATGGTAACCATGTGCACAGTGGGAGTTTGTGAAAAGTGTTAAAGAGAATCCAGTCACTGATGACCTAGAATTAAAAAAAAAAAGAAGTTTTCATCCTTCTTTTTTTGTTTCACAAATGTCTTAAATTGTATCATCTAATGGCTATCATTTGATCATCAGCGTGACCCCAGCGCGCTTATGCAATTGCAAGCAGTGTTTACAATCACAAGATGCTGACATTCTGCATGCTCGTGGTAATGGAGAAAAGAGGAAAGGGTTGTAAAATAATATTCAAAAGTTCAGGAAAGATCCCATCAAGGCACCGATGCTGTCAAATCAAGCACGAGATTGTAACATTTGAATGATGTCCTCTTAGCGCAGAAAAGCACAAATGAACGTGTCCATGAAGATAACCATGATGCGCTATAGCTATATAAGGTTAACACTTATTTATGTTAACAGAATCCTTTGAGCTGGTGCCAAAGATCATGTTTGTAGATAATACCCACCCAAAAAAGGATATTTGAAGACTCAATTTTCCATAAGTGTGAATGTGAGTTCAAAAGCCTGTTTTTTTTTCTGTACATTGTCTGTTATTGAATCAGAGAGTGAACATGCATGTTTGGAACAAAATGTACACGTTGACGGTTTTCTAAAGAGAACGTATACTTTCTTTTTGGACCATTCACAAGGTTGCCCTTGAGCAAGGCACCAAATTTCCAACGGCTAATTAATGAGCTCTGACATTCATGTGAAATACCCGTTCACACTAAAACACACACTGTACAATTAATAAGGGGAAAGCTTTTGTTTTTAGGGGATATGTTTTCCACGTTATCATTCAAACAAAACAAAAAAAAGGTTTTCTAAAGGCATAATATTAATTTACAAGAAATAGGTCACTGTCCTGATCTCCCACCTACAGTGTAGGCACTAAAGAGGGAACTACAGTCTTTTAAGGTATGTTGAGTCCCAACTGCATCTCAGTGACGTGGTTCTTCGTTATCATTATCATTATGTAACCCGTCACCGTCCACAGCGACATAACAGCAGTAGAGTAAATTGAATCCACTGTTTGGAAAAGGTTCATGGTAACGTTTGCGTGGTGCTTGTAAATAAAATGTATTATTAGTAATTGAAGTAAATAATATTTAATGCTGGTTTGCATTGAATTCAAAATTATTACGCCAATAATGTTTTTTTTCTCCGATTTTTATGGTCGTGAGACAGTTTATGAGGTTGTCGTGCGCTCTAAAGTGGCCACAAAAGCCTTTTTCCCTTGGCTGTCATATCTGACTTTAAATTAAAAAAAAAAAACTTCGCTCTTCAACCTTTTTCAGTGCAACGTGCGCACACTCATGAACAACGACGAGGTGCTCTAAAGCAGCCACCCCAACGCACTATCCAAAGGGAAGATGCATTTCCCTATTTAGGTATCTCCAACTAGCCAACTCCATGACCCAATTGCAACAGATAACCACTAATGCCAATGAAGGCGCGATTGATTCTTGCAGTCAGCCCACGTGTGTCTCTCAGCCCAGTTTTAGCTTTGTCCAAAAAATGAGGAAAGCTGTAATGGTGAAAAAGTGTTTAACGCAACACCTCCACAATTTTGCACTACATAGTTCTGAGTGGTTGCATTTTTTCCCAATCTGCAAAAAGTCTGTAATGTATTTAGACACAAATGTCTGAATTTACTTTCCAGGGCCTTTAAACCACATACATGTCACATACGGAGCAGCTGGTGCCTGTAAAGCTGAATCTCATAGTACTAAAGAAGAAAACTGAAAAAAGCAAGTGTGTAATGGTGCTTATTTTTTTTATTTATGTATTTTTTTTTACACATTTGTAATTTATTTTGTTTATTCAAATAATAAACCCCTCCCTGTAATAGATGTTTGTCATTTTCCACTGTTTCCACATGTTCCACTAGATGAGGAATTACTGCAATTATTGTAAAATAGCCCCAGATTATTTACTGTAACGCACGGGAGGACTTTGTTTCAGTCGAAAACATTCGTACAATATTGTTGTCAGTCTTAGTGTTCACACAGGATTAATTTATTTATCTGCTGAGTTGACTTTGCAGGTGTGTTCATTTGACGTGTTTCATCAAACACACAATCTAATTCATTTAATCACCTCAGGCTGGAGCAAGCTGTTAAGTTTTCGTTGCACCAAATTAGCAAAATGGAGTTCATTCCACAAATTAAAATACTGATGGACGGAATAAATACCTGTGAAGGCCCATTTACTAACATCGGTGTGAGGAAATAGCGCTTTGTGGTCGCTTGGACTGCACACTCAGATATCACCGTGAAAATAATCACAAGGCCTTGGAGTTGTAAAAGATGCCATGTGCATTGCAACACCCCAACTACATATTTATTTATTTATTTATTTATTTTTATGTTTGATATTTCTATCTTATTTGCATACTAGCTTTTATATATATATATATTTTTTATATGATTTTCTCTTTAGGGTTTCGGTCTGGAGAGTGACTTTACCCTCGGAACACAGCACAGTACTTTGTCGTTTTGATAGAATGCTTTGGTAATCTTTCTGTATGATAAATTGGCAGACAAATTCTTTCTGCGGATGTCTGATTTTATATGTGCTACATCAATGAAGAGTAATCAGCGTGTTCTGGAAAAAAGTTAGGCGAGTCCAAGCCATGACAATACCTTTGCTGGGTTTCACAGACGAGCTTGTAGGTCGGGGAACATCATGATCACGTCCTTTCTTTCTCAAAGTATTTCCATCAATTTGGTACAGGTTGATTTTAGTCATATTAGTTGAATAAACTTTGTCACAGCATTTCGGAGGTTTGTCTTTGTACTTTTTGGGCAAATTACGCTCCAGCCGTCTGATTCTTTCTTTCCCGTGGAGGTTGCTGCTTAATGCCGCTGTTGTCGTTTTAGGGTCTTTCTTTAAAGGTCTTAAAATGATTCCACCATCCTTTGCCGTTGTTTTTCTTGGGATGACAAATGACATCTGATACATTTCTACCATTATTCCAAATATTTTAATTGGCTTTGATGAGTGCGTTAGATATGGCTCCGACTTATTTGTCATCTTTTTCATAGCTTCACTATTGCTTAGTTTTTCTGACCAATAGACCGCTCTCTGGTTTTCATGTTGGTTACGCCTCTGAGCAATATAAATGTCATCTTCACAGGCAAAATCCGTGGATTTTGGAACGCTATTTATCGTTGGAATAATCAAAAATACCTGACCAACAACAACACTTAAAATGATTTCAAACATGGTGTTGGTTAGTTATTCAATTCAAATGTAAATTCATGGCAATAAAAGCTGAAATGTTGATAATTTCCCTATTGGTCTTTTCATGTCAAACTCGTGTGTTTTGACTCCCCAATACACCATAAATAAAACAATTGGCATAATTTCTCCAATAGTTAGGCAGGTTAATACAAAGTAGTTGTATTTGTGGCACATTAATTTGATGCAATATATTTTGTCCTCTGTAATTTCCTGATGTTGGCACGAAACTGTTGTTACGGCAGTTGAATCAGAATCGTAGTTTAGTTTTGCGACAATGTGTGCTGACAATGGCAAACCACTACTTTGCTGATGAGTCCAATCTAAAATGGATGATGTCAAGATAGATGCTTCACTTCCTACAGTGTGCATTTGTGTCATCCTTATTTTCCAGTCACTCCGAGCCCATCCAGCGTGGTGGTCACCGTAATGTGACAAGCTCTGCACGCTCAATTACCCGCTCACTTGACATTAAACGTTCAGCCTTACCGCTTTATTCGGCAGACATGTCCCTTTCACTGCGAGGGTGTTTCATGTAGCTCCATTCATGCCTGTGTCAACTGAGGCGAACACATGCATGTTAATGACTACATCGTGGTGTAGGCATGGAAAAGTGAGCCCCTCCCAACAGAAAGTGATCGTATGAATATGCAATCGCTTTTGGGACCACTCGATTTAAAGCTAAGTGTTTAAAGCTATGTCTTGTATTTGACCTTGGAAAAATATTTACAACGCGTTACTGTTATTCTTCATTTGTCATCGGGATTTTTCGTTGAAGTTTGTAAGCACAAATCAACAGTGCAAATGTGATTTTTGTTTTCAGACATTGTTAAGAAGTTAAAAATATCAAGCCAGAATGTGCTTGCTGAACAGCAACAAATGATCTCATGTCTTGAAAAAGCCATGACTGATCATTTTAGCGTGGGAACGTTTGCCCGCATTGGAATTATTGTACGCCCATCAAGTGTAAGTGATAAAGTTTCTTACAACAGTTTTGCAGAATTGAAATTTGAACTCCAAATTTCAGTATAATTGCTTAAAATGAACACAATCTCTGCCATTTGGCACATGGGCGTTGCTCAAGTGGTGTTTTTGTCTACGCTATTAACTCTAAATATCTGTGTGTCTGATATTTGAATATCTCAAAATCGAATATAATTCTCAATCCCAAAAGGCCCAAAATTTATGCATTTTAGAGATCAAAGTGTGCCAGGCAATTTTGAGCAAATGGGGGGAAAAGCGCAGACAATCTTTCAGATGCCACTTTTTTTTCTGCCTGAAACACAAAGTGGGAAAAATTATGCATTTTTTTTCACTACTCTTCCCTACCCAGTCAGTAGACAAAATGGATTGCATTGATAAAGAAGTAGTCAAACAAATCCATTTGCCCAGGAAATCACTTAACACCCAGACATTTGCTCACATTTTTACTTTATCAAAAATAGTGTTTTCACTGTGCATAATAATAGAATTCATGAAGATTAAGTAGTTTAATTCAATGAATCACTCTCTTTGGAATGTCATCTGCTTGCAATTTGAGCTTTGAGTAGTAAGTTGCATTCTGACTGATACTTTTCGCCAGTAATAAATTTGATCATTATCTATAGAATCTAAAATTGTGGCCAGTGTGGGTGTATTCCACCTGTGTCACTGGCTGATCCGCGGGCTTCCCGGCTGTCTAAAATCAGCACAGCAACACTATCAGACTGAGAGGAACAAAACCGTAATTAATGGATCACATTTTGACTGGTTTAATTTTAGCAGATGCCAAGATTAGCTTAGAGATTTATAACCCAGGGAACATTCACTGAATTGCGCTTCAGAAAATCCCGTCCCTCCGGAGAACGCAATCCGTTGTACAGCCTCACTGGGCATGGAGGGGTGGGTGTCGGTGGGGAGGGGGGTTGGGGAATCACTAATATCTTTCTATATGACAGCTGCCAAATATGGTCTTTAGGCAGGCTAAAGTGTCTCCAAATGCTGCCTGCTTATTCAGCTGCTTGTTTCACGCGCATTAACTGTCCTGTTCGCGCATCACACGGCGCATCTACAGAGCTTATGTGGGCTCGCACACACACACGACCCTCCTGCACCCTCCACTCTCAGCCCGTGTGCTGTGTTTTTGATTTTAAATCTATTTTTCCAGCCAGCCGTGGACCTTTGTGTCCGATAATGAATATATTCCCTGCAGATATTCCACTGCCATGGAATGTAATATCTGTCCTGGGCCAATATGGGCCAGTTGTCCACTGAGGATTGGACGTTACTGTCTGGGGGTTTCTTTCCCCCAGTAATCAATGTTATTCCAAACAAACCATGTTTTGTTATTGTGTTAACACAGATCCAGGGCTCTATTTTCGTAGTGCGCTCGCCGCAAAACGTGTTGCATCTTGATTTCTGTGCCAGTCTACAAGTCGAGTTTAACGTGCTTGGGAATTTGGCAGAGCGCTGACGTAAAGTAAATTCCAATTGTCAAATGATTAATTGCCTTTCTTCTCCGCAATACAAAAATAATTACGATTAAAATGATTAACTATGATTAACGACAAAAGAAAAGGACATTTTCTCGGTTATTTTTAGTAAACTTTATAAAGTTATATATATATAGATATATAAGCTATAGTATACGTTCATGTTCATTTTTTTTTTTATTAAAAGAAGCTTTGTTGTTTTCATTTAATTTCATGGCTCTGCCCCTGCAAGTCAAAGCTATGCTCCCGTCCGGTTTAAAAAAAAAAAAAATGTTAGCTGTAATACTTTATAGTCACGTATTTTAAAATTCAAAGTGCAAACTCACCTTTGGTGGATTTTGTTTTGGTCAGTTTGAAGGACGGTGTGACAAAAACGGAACATCGACAACCGGAACAATAGCAGCAAGAATTCCTGAGGTCATCCTGCTTTTTTGTTTTCATTTTAATTTCGTAAACAAAACATTTCTTTCAATTTTAGTTATTTAGTTGATTTTCTATAAAATCTTGACTCCCACTAACTCAACAGGCACAACACTGTTTGTTTGCCCCTTTCATTCTCTATATACGGACAATTTAGAACCCTCCAACACAAATGTACAGTAGAGTCCAAGTTGAATTTCCTCTTCAGGGATGATAATTAGCGTAATAAATCAAGTTAGTTTTAAATATTTAAATGGGCCCTGGGCTACTTTGGTGCGGGAAAAGTTGGGCCTCAAGGTAAAAAATCTTCCCATGCTACAACAACACAACCGCACGGTTTCGCATGCATTAAAGTGCAACTTCCATTTGCATCATCTGTGCAAGCAATATTTTGTGAGTCCGTCTTCCTCACAAACATTTAAGATTACCGAGGAATATAATGTTGAGCATGACAGCACACAGTCTCCTTGGCAACGGGGATCAGAATATCCTCCACATTCGCATCAGCAAAAGCGTGAGTACAAACGCGCTGGTCAGATTTTCACACGTTGCGATATGAGCTGTGAGACAATTGCGGTGTATGTTGCAAATGTATCGTTTTCCGTAGTTGACATATTGTCAACTGGCTTTCAGAGCTAATGTTGGTATATTGGGCAAGTTTGCTGGGCCAAAAAAAAAAAAAAGTTTAAAAATACAAACGTTGACCTTTTAGCGGACATTAGCTGTACTATTTGTACTTCAAAAGTCACGGGATGTTGTCCACACCATTTATGTGTCATGTGCCAGGCAAAAAAAAAAAAAAAAAATCCTCAACTGCTCGTGCTTGCATAGCTTTGTCTTGATAGGAATCAAATGGAATTGTAGCCACAAGCGTCTTCTCACGCAAACATTTGAAGCATACGGTTGGAAAGAAAGGAAATTTCATGCAGCACAGTGCAATTATACAGTTGCAATGGCACCACTCAATTTTTAATTTCCACATTTTCATCAATGTGAAAACTGATTACTTTTTTTCTCGTTGCACACTTGAGTACAATGACAATAAAGGGATTTCTATTTCATGGCCTCACAGAACGTATATGAGAGCTCTTCTCGTTTTTTTTTTTTTCTCAAGTGGTGTATTTTCTGTCAATATCAAAATGAAGGTATGTACTCACAGTGGCAGTCTACAGAACGAACATGCTGCTTTTTTAGTGTTGATTCCACTGAACCTGCAGCTGCATCGTGACTAATTGTAATTTGTCGCATCGACAGGGGTTCAATTTTGCCCTGAATAATGCAATGGTTGAAAAAACATCACCATTAATCAAAGGTGAAGTTTTCAGGAAATAAATGTAGCGCCATCCAGTCCAATATGGGTAGAAATAATGCCTTGGTTCTTTCTCGCCCTCCTTTCCTCACCCCAGTTTTGTGTCAGTCACACATAACACAGAAATGGCGAGCTGTGAAAAGACACCTCCCTCTCTGAACATCCCACGAGAAATCTCACTTTCTTCTTCTCGTCATCCTCTAGCGAGCGCACATTTTCTGACATGTTTCTTCTTGAACGCCTGATGCATGTGTAATTAGAAGGCGATGATACAATGGCTGGCGAAAGGAGTCCAATCATTTCTGATAAAAAGGAAGACAGAAAAGAGTGACACCACTTGTCCTAAAATAATCGGTTTGGTGCGTACCTTGATTTGAAGGTCATCGTTAGTTTCACGTTGGGTACGTTTAGAATTGTTCGAACCCTAAAAAATTGAGCCGTCATATTCCACAACGTTTATGAACAGTCAAATCAAGAAAGATTGTGATGGTGTTTACCGCAAGATAAAGATGGACAGAGTGAATAATGAGAGTTTAAAGCCTTAGAGTGGAACACGTCGTAGTGATGGTGATACAAAGAGTGTGTAAATGTCTATCTGCAGGAAGTTGGTACTGACAGGATCACCGTCTGTCACTTTGAGGGCATTTTGTTGACACTTCAGCGTGATAACAGCACATAGGGATCATAAAATATAGACACAGATGAAGTCATAATAGGCGCTTAAAGCCGATAAGGCAGATGAACAAACCCTCTGCTGTTACTCAAGTTTTAAAAATGGGTCACAGTGTCAAAACTTAGCGCAAGGATTTGTGACCCAAATCATGGCTCACCTGTTTTCTGAAGCTGTACCATGATCGGTCGTCACCTGAGCGACTGCGATGTCACTTTCAGTCGAGTGACAAAAGTGGCTAAAAATGGGTGAATTTTCCTGCTTAACTCATATTTGGCAAACGCGGTATTCATCAGAATGCCATGTTTTGACTAGATGGCCAGCATAGAACATATTCTTGAAAATAATTTTTGGGGGTTGACTTCCCCTTTAAGCGTGTGTAATTTGCATGATCTGATTATCTTCTACTTTTGACTGTGAGTGTCTGCTCTGTGATTCCAAGCAGTTCACATTTTAGTACTTCCTCATTCTCTCCCAGCAGCGTAACCTATTTTGTCAACAGAAGACATCATGGCAACCGAAGAGGAAACACTGACACGAAACTTGTCTGTTGGTTTAGTAGACTGAAACGGGATTATTGTGTGCAATGTTGTGGATTGGGTGAAGGTCACGCGATAAAATCCTTATGACATTCTTTATTTGAAATATAATTTCACACACATAAAAAAATGTTGAGATGAATCTGTCTGAAGTGATGTCTGCTAATTAATAATTTGAATTTACTGTATAATTATTCTCTGTTTTGGTTTTATTTGAAATATATGTATATACTCTTTATCGCCAGTAAATATCAGCAAAATTTGCAATTTGTTTACTGGAAATTTGGAACATCCCCTTTCAGTGGATCCTTTTTATGGATAGCGAGTGTATAAGTATACTGTACTTCAAGTTACTGTGTGTAAAATTATGTTCACCACCACTCTTCTTTATGAGGTTAACCAGGAACACCTTATTCATTTCATTGGGCTGTAACCTCTCATGTCACCTAAATATGAAAAAAAAAACAAAACGGTTATGAGCATTGCTTGGCAAAGACGACCAAACACGCAGATGGATTTGTGGTTGTAGCAGCAAAATTAAATGCATCATACATGGCACACACTGGGCGGCACAGTGGCCTCACAGTGCAGAGGTGCGGGGTTTGATTCCGGCTTCGGCCTTACTGTGTGGAGTTTGTTTTGATAGGTCAAGAGCATGGGGTGAAGAGGACCGTCCTCGGTTGACGTCAAGGCAGATGACCCGTGATGGCCACAGCGCCACCTCCACTGTAAGTGCCGAATCAAAATAAAACAAAACAACTAACATTCTGGAAATGAGATGTTTTTAAAATTGTTTTGGGAGCGGCCCTGTAATGCTGATGTATTCACATCCCTCACAAGTACTATTTTGCCAAAGCCAAAAGGTAAGCAGAGCTGCATTGTCTTTTGATGGATGCACAGCTGTGATAAGCGGCACACACTTGATTGCATTGTCAATGAGTGGCAGGGAATTATTTGTGATTGTTGATTTGTCCATATTCTTCTTCCCCCTAACACCGTAATGCATGAAGTGCTGCCTCCAAGAGTGAAAATATTTTTTATTGCCCCATTTACTGGCTCATTTCTATTTCACAATGTGGGCTCTGCCCCTGCAAGTCAAACCTCTGCTCCCATTCGCTTAAAAAAAAAAAAACGTAATACTTTATACTCTTGTATGTTGAAATTCAAAGTGCAAACTCACCTTTGGTGGATTTTGTTTTTGTCAGTTTGAAGGACGGTGTGACAAATACGGACCATCAACAACCGGAACAAGAACAGCAAGAATTCCTGAGGTCATTGGAGAGCATCTTGCTCACCATTGCACTGTCCATCATAATCATCATGACGGTGTTTGGCAACCTGCTGGTCATGGTGGCGCTCTGCAAGGACCGACATCTGCGGTGAGACTTTCAAAATATGTCGGAACCTGGACGGAAATGTTGGACCAGTCGACTGTTTCCAGAAACTTCTAATATAATACAAATAATCCTGTTTGCACTTGATCACTTTGTGTAAATAATACACTTAGTCAAGGAACAAGTTGAAGAACATGTTGCAAACTTGGTGTTTTGTTTTTTTTATCTGAAAAAAAAAAATGCTAGCAGCTGATTGGACCTTGTTGGTTGTTGTTAGGAGTCTTGTGGTTTTCAATAGAGATATATACAGTAGGTGGTGTGCCGTGTATCACACGTTAGGTACACGGCATGCCATTTCTAGTGTGTGTGTGGCATCCCTCACATTTTTTAAAAAAATGTTTCCGAGTAAATGTGTGCGCAAAGCAAGCTCTAATAACTCTCCAAATACACCGAACCCCTTTCATTTTTCTTTTTCTTGTCACTTCTCAGGAAGAAAAAGACCAACTACTTTATCGTGTCGCTGGCCTTTGCTGACTTGTTGGTGGCGCTGGTGGTGATGCCCTTCGCAGCCATCGAGCTGACCACCGGCGTGTGGAAATACGGCGAGATTTTCTGTCTTGTGCGGACGTCGCTGGACGTCCTCTTGACCACCGCATCCATCTTGCATCTGTGCTGCATTGCACTGGACAGGTCCGTGTTTCTTTACACGTGCTTGTGTTGTCGTGTGTCAACTAATTGACAATGGGTCAGCTGACATTTGCCGTGTGCGCATTTCAGGTATTACGCTATCTGCTGCCAGCCTCTTGTGTACCGACACAAGATGACCCCTCTGCGAGTGGCGGTGATGCTCAGTGGCTGCTGGCTCATCCCCACATTCATTTCCTTCCTGCCTATCATGCAAAGCTGGAACTCCATTGGCATCGAGGATATAGTAAGTCCTCACTCACTGGGCAAGGTTGTGGTGCGGTGGACGAGGTAATCAACTCAGAGAGAGAAAGAAAAATCATCCCAATCCAAGGTCAACTAAATATATAGTGGCGAAGAGTCAGTATATCCTCCTTAAAGAGGAAGATGTTCTTTCGGAGAGGGCAAACGGAACATAAAGCTCCACAGCCTCATATGGTGTGTTTCTAATAACATTTTCAATCCCTCCAACAATGACACGGTAATGCAGTGATCACAAAACAATTTTGTCCTCAGCGGAGGCTCACTGGCTGCGAGCAATGACAGCACTTGAGCAGACATTTTCCGCTGGTCCGCCTGTGTTTTGTGGCCAGGTTATTTCAGAGCTACCTTGAAATGAGTTGCACAAATCCCAGGGGGGGAGGGCAGAGATAGACTTATTCATTCAGCCTCGTTTAATGAAATACACATCTCTTTGCTTTTTCCCGAAGCCACAGGCTGCTCCCAAACGACATATGTGTCAGGAACAGCGTGGAGAATTAGGTCAAATATACAATGAACGGTGTTAGAATCTATAATTTCGTTTGTTCCAAGTGGAGGGAAATATACTACCGTTGTTCAAAAAGAAGACTCACATCATCGGGACTACTGCTAAAAAGTACAAACGGTTTGCAACATGCTATCGTGTGAAGGGAAAATGCCAGGTATCTACCACCGCCAAATTGCAAAGTTGCATGCCGTGGAGAGGTCTGATTTAATAATCCATCAGAACCAAAGCCCCACAGTACCTCACCACACGCTGAGATTTATGGGTGGCAAAATTCACTTTTTGGCTTGAGCGCACCTGCAGAATGTAAAAGATGTGCAGACGTTTCACCTTTGCTTTCTGAGGACATAGTGTACCTCTGTGAGCCAACGTCCACGCAGAAAAGATCATAACAATCCTTTTTGGGTTGAAGACGCGGCGTTTCAAAAGGGCGGAAAATTTCGAGTTAATTTCTGCAAACATCCCGGAAACATCCGATGGGCAGTTCAGCAAGGGGGGATTTTGGAAATATTCCAAGTTGGACACTTTCCATCTCAGCAAATAGGAACACATAGAAGTGAAAGGAATCTATCCATCGATTCGATGGATAGATGAGCAAATATGAAAGCTTGACTTGACCTGACTGCGTTTATTCATCAATAGAAGTTTAATTTCTTGTATGCCGCGTGGCCTCACTTGCCTCGCTTGCTCCTCACACTGAACTCGTTTTATTGTCCCAAATGTGTATTCAAGAGAAAATGCTAAGCTGTTTATTACCTTCATCTTTCATTCATATAATGCTTTAGTGATTCCCTCTCCTCTCTTCCGTGCTTGCTGCATGAGTTCAGTACCTAAGCTTCACCTCCCGGCTGCCCTAAAATGGGATACGCTTTATAGTAATAGAAAATGGATGGATAGTAGACAGTGTTGGGCCATGCACACATTAGCCAGGCCTTCAGCGGGGACACAACCAATAATCAATACTGTACAAAAATGCAATATAACAAAATATAACATTGCCGCATCGTGATCTAAAAAATGTGCCGAAACATGATAAATGTAAAATTATACTCACCAGAAACGCTTTTTTTAGGGCTCTTTTTTCGTAAACTCGGCGCGGCGCCGGGCGTATCTCAGCGTGCAGACCTGGTCACACTTAATTTTGAAATTTTACCGGATCAGCGAGAGGGAGGGCTGTGCCACTGTGGGAGTGGTCACAGACGGTTTCAGTCATGGCCAATCTATGTGGCCCCTTTCATTCCCTTTACATGTGGCGTACTTGATTAGCGACATGGTGGAAGCACATCTGCGCCATCAAGTGGGATGATTTAAAAAAAAAAAACAAAAAAAAAAACAATGTGTCACAGGGTCTAGGAATAAAACGCGATGACACCCGCCACACGTTTGCGAAGCTCAGAATCTGTCTGCCTGTGCCTTGATTAAATTAACCAAAATCGCTTTAGACCAGCTGTCGCTAGTATTTAGATGTGGTCTGAGCGGGCATAAGTTAAGATTGATTTTCTACCACAGAATTATCACTGCTGGTGCATCTCCAAGGACACACCGTCACTGCGTCAGAAAGACCAATCTGACAATTTGGTACACATGCACTGATCCAAAAATTTATTTATATTTGCCACCCGACTCAGCCGCCCTTTCTACGAAGCAACAGTCCTTAATGTGCAGATCACTGCAGATGCGGCATGGTTGCCGTGACCCTAACCCTAGATTGACATAGAAGCGATCAAATCTGATTGGTCCAAAAAATTTTAACATCCTCATCCACACACTTGAAGCAGTGTAGCTCATGGCCCACAACTGATTAATGTACATACATGGTGATACCACTATCGTTTCTAAAAGTTAAATTGCAGATTGGCGCCCTTGCTTGTCTTGCATGTTACTTTCACCTTTCTTCCAGATAGAAGAGAGGCGGACCTCACCAGGTGGCTCCAATGAGACGAGCTGCGTGTTTCTGGTCAATCGGCCTTACGCTCTCATCTGCTCCACGGTGGCCTTCTACGTGCCGCTGGCCCTCATGGTCCTGGCCTACCAACGCATCTACGTGACCGCCATGAGCCACGTGCGGCAGATCGAGACCCTTCACCGCGCCGGCTCAGCTCCGGCCGCCGGGACGGAGGCCCAAATCGTCACAGCCAGGTCATCCACGTGCTCGGATCCGTCGGACCTCTACCACCTCAGGACAGCCGTGGGAGGCTTCTTACCAGAGCCGGCTCCCGTAGCCAACAGCCGCATGCGCGTTGAGACAAAAGCGGCAAAGACGCTAGCGGTCATTATGGGCTGCTTTTGCCTGTGCTGGGCACCGTTCTTCATCACCAATGTGGTGGACCCCTTCATTCACTACTCCGTACCCTGGCAGTTATGGACAGCATGGCTGTGGCTTGGCTACATCAACTCCGGCCTTAATCCTTTCCTGTACGCCTTCCTGAACCGAGCTTTTCGGAGGGCCTTTCTAGTAATTCTTTGTTGCGGGGATGAACGCTTTGTACGGCAGGGGAGCTTCACCTACGGACCTACCAGAGTGTGCTCGCCAACATCCGTCAATGGGACATCTATGGCACTGAGGTAACGACACTAATTTGTGTTTCTCTTTTGAAAATGAAAGGCACATGTATTATCAAGTAATGGTGACCCATTTGAAAACTGTGCAGCCCGAGTTAATCCCCTTCAGCATTTTTCTAAATTATTTTTTCAGCTCCCCCTATAGGTTCTTTAAGTCTAGGGAGAGCAAAACTCCTGGAGCCATGTCTGCTTCAATTGGTTCTATACACCATTCAACTCAATTATATTATCTATATCAATCGCTGCTCACACAGTCATTGGATGGGCAACATGTCAATCGTTGGGGCAACGCTATTTTCTTGTAATGTCACTCAGTGTGTGTGCGTGCGTGTGTGCAGTAACTGCTCTGCAGCAGAATACAATTGTCACCAAAACCTCTGATTTCCAGAGACGATTATTACTTATATGACTATTACAAAACGAGTGAGCTTGCGGTTGATGCAGTGGGCCTACAAAGACATAGTGGGACACTAAAAATGCCAAAACATGACGATACAGTATGTGCTAAACACTAACAAAATGTCTTGTTTATAACATAATGTCTTGAAATAAACATTGATCATTTCAATGTGAAGCTAAATACAAACACTGCATACAAATCTGAACTGCAGCAGCAGCGTTGTTGCTCATGCTAACATAGTATGACAGCTGTCCTGTCTGGTCCACTTTTGTGTGTTGCCATGGCAACAATAGAGATGCTATTCTCCCTTTTTCCCCAAATCATATACCTTCATAATAATTACAAAAGCACTTTCTATTATGATTAATCATTTACATGCATTTCAATAATTCACACATTTTGGGAGAGGATAAGATTACATTTTTCATCAGAATAATGACCATAAACACTGCTCTTTTTCAGCACCGGGTTTTTGTGAATGTTAGTGGCGATGACTCAGTTGACAGCTGTGTTTGCGTTCCCTCCTTCAAGTGGAGAGGATGATGGAGGAGGCGAGCCGCTCGCGTCTGGATTGTTTAACTTGAACACAGCCGCTCGACCGTCGTGGATAAGAAAGACAAAAGCAATTGCATGCACACTTGCACATTCCTCGATAAGAAATACGCTCATACCAAACATGTATGATGGTAGATAACAATATTTGAAGATTTGACTCGGGCTTCGTTAGGGATGTCGTCGTTAACCCACAAATCACAGCCTCATTAAAATGGGGTGCGTGTTATATCACATACTGCCTTTTTAGGCTGCGTCGCACATCATTACTGACACGTCCGACTAAGTCACCAAATGAGGAAAAGTTTATCTTACTCTAACATAAGTACAGATTAATGAAATTCACATTTAACATCTTCGTAGAAAGTAGTAAATCTGCACTTGCGTCTGTGTGTCATCTCTGAGATTCTATTAGCGTCATCCGTCATGAGATCCAAAAAAAACTGTGAACTGGCGCGGCCGACCTCCACAATAAAAGCACAGGTTAAACAAGAATGATAGGTGCACTATAAAAAGGTAATTGGAAGTTTGACCCCCCCCCCCCCCCAAAAAAAAAAAAAAACCCTAAAGCGGCTTATCCTGTGTGTGTCACATTTCTGCTTGGAAACCTAACAAACTACAATTCAGTGTGTCAAAGTCTTCCTGTGACGCTAAATCTCTTTCATTGGCTTACATCCTGAATTTAACTTGAGCCTCACAATGACATCCAATTCAGATTGGAAACAGATCTCATTGCAATAAAAGAGACAAAACACTGCCATTTGCCCTCAAAATGTTGCAAGTAAAAAAATAAATCTAATAAATTATGACATAACAGGTGTTGCTATTTTTAACCATGTTGATTCAAACGCTCATCCTAAAGTAGAAAGATTGACACTGTTGCTAAAAACAACAGTATGCAATTTGAAACGTCTTGCTGCCCTTGAGCAAGGCACCCACTCTCCCCTCAAATGCCCCCCCCCCCCCGCAGTGTTTGTACCCCCCTTCACGTTTGACATCTCTGCTTTTACGCTTGCACGTGTGGTCTGCTGCTCTCTGTGCTTTGGGGAGGGATTATAATCAGTAGAGTTAATTCATGGACTCATAATCCTGAACTGATGAGTCGGGACGCAATTGCACTAACAGCCCGGGTGTTATGATGACTCACATTCGATGACATCTCACAATCAACCCCCCCCAAAAAAAAAATCCCGATAAGACATGCATCCAAAATGACTTTACCGCACACGTGTACTTGACCGTTTCTATGCCATTTCTCAAGAGTTGCGTCATGGTAAACTAAGTGTGTGATGAAGAAGCGGTTAACCTTTCGTGTTTTGTGGAGCGCAGTCGCTTGGGTGAAGCGCGCAGGCCGCTCTAGTGTAAACGTTGCACTCAGTGATTTATTATGAGACATGTACAATTTATTGTTGTTTGATTGAAAGCAAAATCCTGTAGCTCATCCACTGTAAATCTCACCCCCTCACTCTCGCTTCGTCATCCTTCTGTTGAAATATTCTGAAAATGTTGCGCCTATAATTAGTCAGGATGCGAGAACAAAAAAAAAACATGTAGTTTGGATTTCCTTGTTTTTTTGCAATGTTGTAATTATGGAAAAACATCAACTTGATTTTCAAATATTTCTGCTACTGTAGAACAACAAATCTACCTTCACTGGTTTTGAGGTCACGTATTTAAGTTTGCAATTTTTCTCCATTTTCTCTATGTAGCACACTCATTCCAAAACATATAGAGATCTAGGGCTCTATTTTCTTGACCGGCATGCTCATAATCTGTCTGCCTTTCCTGATTAGAATCACTAAAATTGCATTAAACCAATTGCGCCACAACTTAGACCTGCTCTGAGCTGGTCTAAGGTCAAGTCTAGTTTATTCCATATATCCATTATCTGAACCGCTTTTCCTCATAAGGGTTGCGGGGGTGCGGGACCCCTCAATCAACCTATGTTGTTCTACCTATGTTTTTGGAATGTGGGTCTAGTCTATAGAAGTTCCGATTTCCGCTCCCAATAGGATCAACATTTCCCACCAAATAAAACTGAGCTGAGCAGTCTCAATATGTTCAAAATGAACTTAGTCGTCCCTCTCAGGTCTCATGATTAATTGGATCTAAGATACAGCCTGTGTGAACGCAGCCTCAGGACTTTCGCCTCAGCTGACTGATGGCCCGAGAGATACACTCCCGAAAACAACACGCAGCGCTAAAATAAATCCCAACTTGATTTCAGCCTGTTGAAACGCTGCTCGTTGCATCACATCTCTTGCCAGGCTCCTGACTGGGGCTCAGAGGGTTTGCGCTATCGCACTTTCCCATCGTTCGGAGAGCGGCTGGAATTACAGAGGCCGCTACCCTGCTCGTCTCTCGCAGATAATCTCATTAAGAACGCAAGAGGGATGAGCGGAAAAAGAAATGATAAAAAATGACTTCAACGCACGATGTTTCATGTCGATACAAATGGAGACAAAATAAGTCACATAGTGTAAATCATATGTGCTGTTTTTGGATTTGGTGTTTGGCATTCATGCAGTAACAAGATACTGAATATTGTGCCTACCATGAAACAAATGATAGTTTGGACCAACTTTGAAAAATCACTTAAATTTGTTAAAACCAAATGTAGAAGTTAATTTCAATGTCTATTCATGGTTTTGAATTAAGATCTTGAATTTTGATTTCGTAGCACGTCAAAGTCGGACTTTCTTCCATTCCTTTTTTTTGTACCACACATTTATTCACAGCAAACTTATTTCAACTTCTCACCCTTGAGCAATGAACGTTTTAACTTTGCTCGCGATAAAATGGCGGACGTCCATCGGTCACGTGAGATCAAAACCTTTGGCTTATTGAAGTGAAACATTTGCTTTTTATTAGGTTTGGGGGGAGTGAAATTTGCTGTCAATCACTGAGAAGTGAACAGGGTTGAACTAGAAACCATCGTTTCGTTTTTAATCAAGCTCGTAAAAATTCACTTTAGACTGTCATGGGACTTTTTTTTACATTTTTTTGTATAATATATATATATATATATATATATATATATATATATATATATATATATATATATATATATATATAGTCCAAAAGTATAATATTGTAAGTGTATATGTTGACTCTAATGCATTTTCCCTCCAAACCTTTTTGTTAGTTTTTGTTTTAGCTTTTTTTTAAAGAAACTATTATTTTTATTTATTTATTTTTTGGGAGTGTGGGCATGAAAGTGTTACATGTGTTTCTGACCTGGCTGCTTCGGACAATATGGCGATGAAGAATAAAAGTGCCTTGCTTTATTGTGAACACACGCCTCTCTGAGGCTGTAAAGTCCTCTGGCATAGTTGTAATTCTGTTGTCACGGTAAAGGGTAATGAAACAATTTATTGACCTGAGACTGTTACAAAGTATAATGCATGAAGTTAATGACCAGCAATCTTCCTACAGTCCCAAATATGTCTGCGAAAGCTTGTGGACGTGCCGGTGTACAAGTGCGTGTGCCAACGTGTGTGTGTGTGTGTGTACGTGTTGTTCTTGTTTTACTGAATCCCGCGGGTCCCGAAATGTTGTATCCTCCACGCCTAAATGATGATTATTGGATGAAAACCGGGTAATGAAAAAGCTCCATTAATAATAAAAATAATAAAAGTTGATAGGATTGTGCTTTAGAGGATTTCATTCAGTGTTTGCAGTAAGCGGTGATCTTGTTGTTGCTGCAGGCAAATCTTCCATTTCATATTTCAGGCAAGACAAATAATGGACTCATCAGGTCTGGTGTACTCCTTGGAACTCCTGTTACATTTGGGGATGAAATCGGGATTATGCGGTACATTTTATTTTTGCCGTTCTGTTTATTATTTTCACAAAATTCATAAAGCAACGGAAAAATGATTCTTGTTGGATTTGTTTTGACGTTAGCTAAATATTGTGTTTGTGCTTCAGTTGCCTCTCCGTATGCCAAACATGAATTTGACTCGGGTATTGTGTGCTTTAATGCCTTTTAAAATATTTAGGTCTAATCCTGCCTTTCATGGTCATAGAAAAGCAGCCACAGAAACATTTTTTATGGTATTTGCCTTCATTCGGATTGCTTGCCTAAACCAGTCGTTGTGGATTTTGAGCAGAGTTGGGTTACATTTACTCAAGGTTGAGTTAATTATTTTGACTAATTATTTTAATCATAGCGATGCTGGGAACCTGTTGATCTATTTCTTGGTGGTTTGGTAATGTGTTGATAGTTTTTAGCCCATGTTGAAACTGAGTCGTGGGTCAAATCCTCCACCAAATGCATTGGGTATAAATAACCCAGCTTTGTCTTGGTCCCTTTTGAGACACAGCTGGGTTAGCTATTTCACCGAATTTGGGTTACTTTTGACTCCCCCGTTTTAAACGTGTCCCAGCCAAGTCCCAGAAACCAAACTATTTCAAATATTCACTCTAAAAACATTTGGATAAAAATTGACTCAATGTGGGTCGAAAAGTGATCGATCTGTCACGGGTTGTTTTGTACAAAACAACTCAAACTTGACCCAATTGTTTCAAAATGCCTGCACGAATGTGATCGTGTTGTGTGTGTGTGTGTGTGTGTGTGTGGTGCGCAACACAAAATATACAGAAGTGTGTACGTTAATTTTTCTAAGTGGGTGCAAGCATGTGATTATAATCACTCTAATGCATTTTAAAAATGAATTTAAAATTCAATCAAGTTTGATTGGGCTGGCCAATCATGACATATGAAATGCTCACCAATCTTCCGCCGACATTTTATTTTTGGCTCTTCCCCGTTTGTGAAACAAGCTCTTGATTGTTTGGTTTTCGGGCTTTTTGATTTCCATGCACATATTTTATCAATTATGTTTAAGTATAAAGCTAACATTTCATCCTAAGGGTGTCCTGTCACGCAAAATAGGTTTAAATAATATGAGATGCTCTTACTAAAGATTGTAGACATGTTTTTGGTATAAAATGTCATGAATGAAATTCACAGGCTAGATTCTTGTTCAATTTAATTATCCGGTTCAAAAAAAAAAAAAAAGTTCGTTGGCCTAAACATACAGGAATGACAGTGGACTGGTCTACGGTAGATGAAAATGAAAAATGCAGCAGAGGCCAAGCGGGGTCACTTGTCATCCCAAATATGATTAGTAGGTGTCACACTTCCTTTATTACTCGCCTCAGTAGCAGCACACAGAGCGATTCATCTGTTCCAAGTCCTCGCTGTTTGCTTGTTTGTTCACAAGGAGGCCTCGTTGCCCGTTTTTTTTTTTTTTTTTTTTTGCCCTCGGCATTCTGGAGTTGGCCGAGTAATGAGCCTCGACGTATTTGCACTGTAATTAGTTCAAAACCGAATTATGAGCACCATGCCCCATTTACATTGTGTTGTCTATTTGGCTAAATAAATGCCATACCTTCAAATAAGTGACTCAAACATTACAAGTTCAATGACCTTTTCGACAACCGAATGGGTAACAATGAGTCGTAGTGGACATTCTCAAAATTGTATTGTCGTATGTGCTACATGGTTTTAAATCGTATTTTATTGGAGTTTGCACAGCAGCTCAACCATCTTTGCGGAGTGTTTCGCTGCAGGTATCGCCACTTAGTTTGAAGTGAATCACTACATACTTTAAAAAACCTTTCAGAGTGTTGGAAAATAGTCTAATTTCAAACCAGCATAGCCGTGCGTGTTCAAACTGACACAAAATGTTGGTTTATTTGATCTGGGTAACTCGTGGTGGAGATTTGTAGTTTGTGGAACTAAATATTTCCCCAAATTCACAATAATTGGAGAATTTTAAATATAAACAATCTCAATCTTTATTGATTTTGAAGACGGTCAGTTTTCATTAGAAATATCAAAATGGTAAATTTCTCTAAATGCTAAAATTCTGTGGAAACCTTCCAAAATGGCCACATTGTTGCTTTTAAACACAAAATAAATACTTCAACAAGTCCGTGTGCCTGAATTCTTGTCAATCCAAACTACAAAATAATTAAAAAAAAAAAAAAAAAAAAAGTATTTCGGGCTCGTCTCTGTACGCGTAAAGCCATCATGACTTGTTGAGTGGCTTTCGTCCACCAAATTTAATGGCCACATGAATCAAATGTTGATTAAATAATCAATCGTTTATTTTCAGAATCAAAAATTAGAATTTTTCGAATAGCTGTTCTGACACAATATTAGATATTTTTACTCGGAGGGTCAACTACACTAAGAGAATAAAAAAGACGAATCATTTCCCATTTTTCAATTCAGATATCAAGCCATGAAGCATCTGTCCATCTTTGTGCATTGCAATGATTGAGCTACTTTGAGAGTTCTTGCTTGAAAAGAAGCTAATATGACACATGGGGGACTTTGTGTCCTAGAAACCCAGAAAAGGTTTCTGAAGAGGCTGCAGGACATTAGCGTAAGTATGCACTTTGTAGTTCGCACACACGCACACACACCCCCACACACACAAGTGTGTTTGCTTTATTATTAGTTTGTTTTTTATTGACAGCATTTGGCCTGCAGGTATTTTACTAAGATTATGAAGCTAAGAAGGATTACTTGAATATTTTTTTTATCATGTTGACACTCTTTGGACACATTGAGTTTTGTTCACTGGTTGTCATGCTCTTTTGCTAATGCCGTCACTTTTGCGACCTCGGTAGGTGTGAATACAACCGAAATTGAAATATCTCTTTTCACCGTTAGATTACAATTTTTTTTTTTTTTTTTTTAAGAACCGACTAGAGTATTAGTCCAACAATTGGGATATTCCGTTTTTAGAGTAGCAGCAAACGAGAATGGGATAAACTGATGTCTCTTGCCCTAACCCGATTTACAAGCGACTGATACATACAACTGGATGCACTGCGATTGACTGTTGATCAATCCAGAGTCTGCTGGGACAGGCTCTGACTCACCCGTGACCCTAAAGAGGCTAAACACTCTAAAAAATGGATGGATGGACTTCGTGTACTAGTTGCATTACAATGACTGCTCGTTTGATTACGTTTCCCTCTGGGATTGTTTGCATTTGAATGCGAAAATCGGAGACATCTGCACAGCCACGTGCTATAGTAGCCATTACCCCCCCCCCCGCTTCTCGGACCAGTGGTCCATTTCTAATTAGAGTGACCTATTTCTACCACAGCGAGTCCAAAAGATGTGTCCGAAAAGGCAGCGATTTATATTACTGAGGTATCACAAAGATTACACTTGTTTTTGTCTTGATTTTTTTTATGTTAGGTTTTGCGCTACATAAATGCTCAGTAATAAATCAAGCAAGCATATTTTGGAAGCTTCTTGTAACTTGTTTTAATAAAACCCGTCTTATCTAAAGAAATGTTAAAGTTGTGGTCCGGAAATGGAATGGGTGTTTTGTGCTGCTTAGGGTCAAACGTTTTTACGGGTTTTGGTTTAGGTGCCAATCGTACGTACACTGTCTGTAGAAAGCATCTGCAGATGTTTATCATCTATGAAGCAGCCAAGATGAAGACTTAACTCCCTGTTGGTCTGTCCAACATATTTCTTGCATTGAGAGACGTCCAAGTAATTCTTCTCTGTTCTATTTTTGGTGCCTGCGTGTGAATGCAAACAGGAAAATAAGAATTCTATTGCTTCTGAAAAAATAAATAATAATAATAATAATAAATTATATTTTGCTCTAAGCTTTGATTTGTCCAATAACTAATTATTGTAATCGTTGCACTACTCTACAATGGATTCATGGATTCTGATTTGTTTCCTCTGTGGCCTTTATTTGATTTTTTTTTTTTTTGGGGGGGGGGAATCCTATACCACACATTTCCCTTGATTGGTCAACATAGAACTGTTACTTCTGCGTTACTATGGTAATGGAATCAATAAAACAATTACAATTTAGAAGTACTACCTTTTCCTAACTGGCGTTTTGGTCGTAGATGCACCTGAAAAGTTGAGGCTATTACTTTCTTATTGGACAACTTAAGTTGAGCGCTGTGACCTCTGCAAGGAATTCTCCCAGTGAATAACAATTTTGAATCGTGAAGAAGACAACGGTGCAACAGTTTGCAATTACCCAACGTAGAACTTTTCCATTCAACTCAGCTAATGGTGGGATTCAAACTTCCCCCGTAAAGGTTCCGGTGGGAAAACTTGCCTTATCATACATCTTCATCAGCGCTGTAGCTTTCTCACTTCTGTAGCTCCAAAAGCCGAGGAGATAAGAGTGAAATTTGATTATTTAATGTCCTTGAAGGATATTAGAAGCAAATGAAAGGAACACACACACACAAGCACACACACACGTCTCATATATCCAGTGTTTATCTCTCTCATGTCACATGCTTTCAGTCAAATGCCTTGCAGCATTTGAGATGTATCAAAACAATCCACATGCACTTCCACTGGGGAGACAAATTTGTGTTCCCCTCAGTGTTGTTGTAAGGACAAAACGCTGCCAGTATCAAGTCTCTGGACACAAGCTTGTTAAAGTTCAAACAAAAAATTGAAAATGGGCTGTCGCTACATACTAACTTGCTGTGAAGAAAGCCTTGTTAATTTTGTACTTTTATCTTCATGACATGTTACGAACTAGCAACCAACCCACCTGCCGGCCTACCTATAATGCAGGGGTGGGGCAAATTTTTTGATTGGTGGGCCGCAGTGGGTTCTAAAATTTGACAGAGGAGCAGATGGATGGAGTGTTTTGGTAACCTCACCTCATCAGAAAAAAAAAATGCATTTAATTTTACAACAACAACAACAAAATATATGTTCGACACACCAGAGTATTTAGAAAACAAAACATTAACAAGCTTTATTCATTTAATTATTTTCAAGTTTGGTGGGCCCGATTTAAAACGTTTAACGGGCCGCATGTGGCCCCCGGGCCGTAGATTGCCCACGCCTGCTATAATGGTCTGGTATATACCTGTCTGTCCATCCGTCCGTCCGTCGCTAGCACAGGAGCTAGCTAACATCCTAGCTTTGCCAGAATGAATACATTTTCCGTCCTTGTTCTCAACATTCCCACAGAACGATTCAGTGGTTCTTTGTGACATTTGTGTTCCTCAACTTTTCATTTTTATTAAACCTGACAGCAAGTGGAGCTTTTTTTTTCCTGACAAAAACCTCCAATGCCAGCCCTTAAAATGCACAAAAGTCCCTGCACTAAACGTAAACGTACTCTCATGTAGTTTTTTTTTTCTTCCCAGAAGAACAGTGAAAGAGCAGATTAGTTAAAAAGCTCTGTAGGGGGCAAAAGGGACCAAATGGCGTTTAAGCGGTCACTATATGTGGTCTTGTTTTATTGGTTTTGATTTAACATATGTGATTTGGGAATGTTATATACTTTACTGGTGCTACGACACGTCAGTATGAAGACCAAACAAAAATGATATACGATATTAAATGCATTAAACTCATGCAGTATATTAAATGTGTGAAGCACTACTTTTCATTTGATATGTCTGATACTCAAAACATCTGCCGAGGCCTTAAAGGCACAATATGTTAGCCAAGTTTAGCCAAGAATCAGACCACATATGTATGTTCACGACACTGACCCGGATCTCAACTCAGCCTGAATGAATTTGATGAGATTTGATGAACTGATGAGAAAACTGTTGAATTTTTCCTTCGGTCAGAAGCAACAAAGTGTACAAGTGGAGTTAAATGTGAATGACTTTTGAAGGTAATGCACATAAATGAATCTAAATAGTTCTAAAGAATTAAAAGCACTTGCCAGGCTCATTTGCAGATGGATGGATGGATGCAGACAGCAACCACATAACTGCCATTTTGTATGATTTAACTTTCCCGGAGTACTTGACATTTAGATGTACAGGTATGTACCATCCAGTGTAACAATGGCTTTAAAACGTGGGACAGCACACCTGAAAAAATGCTGTGGAAGAGGCCAGCACCAATTGTCAATAGCGCGCCGATATGCCCCAAATGTACGGAAATGCAAAGTTAAAATGATTTTTATTATAAGTGACATTGCATGACTCCTTCTTGTGACTGGGTCTAAGTCAGATGGATGATTAAGAAGTCCCAAAAATTGCCTTACTTAAGAAATTAATTGTCATGATTAATTGTTGGGGGCTGTTAAGAAAATGTCAAATGAGTGAAAAAGTTAGGCAAAGCAAACCTTTCATTAAATTAGGCCCAAAGTCGACTGGGATGTTCTCCAACTCCCTGCCACCTTGAATGGAAGAGATGGGTAGAAAATGGATGGCTCGTTGGATGGATGGATGATAGATGAATATTATTATTCAGTTATTAATAAGTATTCATATTTGGCAATGTCTTCAACACCAACAACAATTCAAAAACAAAACACTGGAAAAAACATTGATTAATTGGGCTGGTTTCAACTGGCACAAATTTAATCAGAACTTTGGTCTGTACGGTAGTAACTCACAACAAAGCAAAAAATAAAAATATTTATTTGAATGTGTGAGCACACAAACCTAATATTGATGCTAATATTCCCATCCCTGTTTCAATGTTTATCTATTTTTTTCTAAATATGTGATGTCTGTCCAGTATTTTGGCACCACCAGGGTACAGTCACTGCCATGTTTTATTTATGAGCGCTGTTCTTGTCAAATGAGCTCATAAATGAATATTTAATAGACCTAAATTCTGCAACTGACATGTGCTAAATTGCCTTTGACTCATCTGCATGAGGTTTGATGCTTATTTCATAAAATCCACATTTTGTTGACAATTGTGTTGAGGAGCTCTGTGGCCTCACACTTATTCCTTGTTTATCTGTAATCAAGCTCCCTTTTCCATGAATTTGCACACAAAACTAGCCGGGCGTCGTATTGTCGGACACTAAATCCTCCAAAGCTTGTACTGCTGGCGGTCTCCACTTGTTGAGAGGAGGACAGAGACGGGGCTTTGTTTGGACAGAAAACACTCCTTGTACAGAAAACACTCTGCGGGGGGAAAAAAGAGGAGCCCAAGTTGAAGAACATTTCTGTTTTTCTTTTCTCCGCTAGGGCTGGCCACGCCCCCTTGTTTGTGGCAGTGTGCATTTTGTCAGTCCAATGAAATATCTCGTAATCACCTGGATTGAAGGGTGGAAATTTATTAAATAAAACGGGATGTTAACTCATTCAATACCATTGACGGATAAATACGTCAAAATCCTTTTTTTTTTACTAGGCTGGTCGTGAATGAGTTAATAAAAAAATAAATAAATTATATATATATATATATATATGTATGTATTTTAGAGGCATGGAGCGGGAATAAAGTATATAGTGTATTCTAAAAATTTTAATGAATAAAAAATATGTTGTTTGTGTGTCTTCTTCAGATTGTCCTTTTTGCCAAATCGAAGCTACTGTGACAACAAAAGAACCATACTGGCCAATGAGCAGGAGTCCCAAGACTCCCTTGGACCTCTCTGAGGACGACTTCTCCAGCAGGAGGCCTGTCATGGTGCCGAGTGTCCTCTGTGGCGACAACTGCTGTTAACTGATCTAACTTTACTACACTGGTCAGTGATGTGGTCTTAACCTGGATATTTAATGAGCTCACGCACACTGGTGGATATTTGAAACTCTTGTTAAATCAACATCTGGACGATAGGATGTGATGTAAGGACTGCAAGGTGCTTCATTTTTTTTTTACATCGTTTTCAGAGTTAGAGCCAACTGCGGGTCCAATTGAAATAAAGCTCAGCTTCTGTTTCATTCACCATCTGTTGATGGAACAAAGCTGTTCGTTGGAAGTATGAATGCGTTTCCTCTTTTTAGTTACTTTTTACAGCAAATCATCGCACAACATGAATTGGCCTGGATTAGTTTCAGTATAAATGCGATAAAGTTGCACTTTTAATGTTATTCAGTAAGGAAGTTCAATATACGACAAGAGGTCATTTTCCAGTGCTTTTATTAGTATGTTTTGAAGATATTTATGAGTAGATAAGATAATGTTTTTTTTTGTGTTTCTTTTGAATGCAGAAGTATCCCCAACAAATCACGAAAGCTCACCACCAGCAAAAGGAAATGCATCATATGCTGCAAAAAAGTATTTCACCTTAAACAGACATTTTCAGATCAAAAAAGTGTTGAAATGTATGCAGAGGCACATGCAATAGAAAAAAAAACTAATTACTGTATTTTTGACATTTTCATCAAAAATTCCCTTCATAAAATCTTTTCTATCTAGTCACAAATGCCACTTTCATTCATTCATTACATTCTCTTATTCGGTCAAGGAAGCAGGTATATTTTATTTAATTTATTCTTCCATGCATTTTCTACCATTTTCTGAGTATTATAGGCCAGAATTTGATGTATTACCAGGAAGTGACTTGTGGTACAATAACACACGTAATTTATGGATGAATAGATGAAATATCAAATTTGAACTAACTATCCTGCGAGGAATCATTTTTACGCACACTCATATTCCGTGATGACTTCGTCGCAAAGTAGACTTGCTGTAATTCGCTGAACGGCATTGAAGACGTGCAATGTCTTAATCTGACCACTAGAGGGCAGATAATTTCTTCACAAAATTAGGCAAACCTACACAATGTAAAGAGATCATTTCAAATAAAAAATAATAAAAAGAAGAATTTCACTTTACAAACATGATAATGTCATTGAGGTATGAATGTAACAATATATTTACTATTGTGGTTTTAGTTTGCGGTCAAACTGCACCATACTGAAAGCTGTTCCTGCCAACCCCTTTCTCGTGTTGCTAAATGATACAATGATATTAGCCAGCTTTAAGGTGGAGTGATGAAAAGTGTTGATTCAATCTGATAGTTGCACAGACTTTTCACTTTTGTTTACATTTTCTTTTACTTGTTCGTGGAAAATATCACTGTTATGATTGAGGAATATGAAGGCCATTTTGATGTCTTTCTAAGGGCATCATTTTAATATTGCCTCATTGTTCTGTGACTTTGTAAGATGTTTTCATCTTCCTCTCTTTGTCTTGTATGATGTTCCTTTCCCTATATGAAGCGAAACAATCACCAATCTGCAGACAAATGTCTTTCTGCATTGTGTCATTTTTTTCTAGGTCTATTTTTCGTGGTGGAGGTTAAAATAAACGGACTATTTCTAGATCATTGCAGATCAGTCACTCTGTTTTAATCGCCGCTTCTCTCTCAACATTAACACAAATAATCAAAATGTGTTTTCAGAGGACCAATATGTTGTGTGTGGGCCTGAGACACGTTTTTTTTTTCTTTTTTTTAACAAGGTTTAAAAGCTAGCGCTCCCACACAAAGGCGTCTCATCAGGCAGCCTGACAAGCAAACACTAGAATCAACAATCAGAGATTGGCACTGAACAATTAACCAATCAGAGGAGGAATTTGTTATTTTGGCAAACTTCTCCAAATGTTCTCGCTGCTGCTTCCTGCCAAAAGAAATTAATGATTTCAAGATTTGGCTTCTGTCCCAGCATCACTTACGTTGCTTAAAGTGGATCTCTCCACGATCGTGAGTGTGTGTGTGTATGTTCGTGAGAGAGAGAGGGAGAGAGAGAGAGAGAGAAATGAATCATTGCCTGTTATAATGCATATTTCTCATAATCAGTTTTCCTCGAAAAGAGGTGTCTTTGGAAAGCAATTTGCTGTAGGATTTCGATTGTTTTGTGAATAAAGTCCAAGGGATTTCCTTGACTTAAATGCGTTCATGTGGAGCTCAGAGGTTCCACTCACCATCATAGCAGAGTAACACTGCAGCAAAAGTGCCCTGCAAGAGGTCAATTATATACTTCAATGCCTCGTAAAATGGATTCTTGGGGCAAGTGTGCATTCAAGTACGACGTTAACAGTAATAGAATTAATTAACTAATGCTTCAGATGTTATTGAAGCTGATTAGGATCATTTATTTTTTTGGGGGGGGGATTTGTAAATACAACAACAGGAACAAGTGTAGTTTCGGAGATGCTATGTACATTTCAACCGCTAGATGTCAGTGTAACACAATCTCCAACTTTCCCAAATTTTTGTTATACATCAAATTTCTAAAATATTGCACTGTGAAATCTTGACATTTCTGGCAACAATGTCAACACAATAAAGAGCGAACGTTGTTTGCTCCGAGATAATTTGCTGAGTTGCGGGGACAATTCAAGGGACAACAGTTTTGTAAACTAGGAATTAAGAATTTTGTCCCCTGTATTGTATCGTTGTGAAATGCGGGAAAGCCAATTCTCACAACAGCCGAATTTAAACTATCGAGTTGAAGTGATCAAATTTGTTGCCTCGACATTGAGTTCACCCAACTTTTTTCTGTGTGTGTGTGTATTCTGGGTTAATATATATGGACAACATATACAAAACAGGACAAGTTTAATAACTGTTTTGCCGCGCAAGCAAATATTCAAGGTTATCCAGTACAAGTCCAAAATATTCCCAAGTAAGCATGCAGCAAATCGAGATAGGAGACAAAGAACTTGTACATCCAGTCAGAACTTATCTTTGGCAAAAGGGGAGACAGTCGCTTTCAATGCACCAAGGCCATCCAACGTTCTACCTCCCTTCTGTTTCTTTGCTTTCATTATATTGGTGTGTGTATGTGTGTGCGTGTGTTTGTGTTTCTATGTGTGCTATGAGGAATGCAGTACTTTTCCATTTTGCTCTTGTTTCTAATAAGCATTAATAAGTAAGCGCTTGCAATGCATAGCATGCAATGTGTTTCTACATGACAACATATAGACAAAAATTCCATCCGAAACAAATTTTTCCAATAATTTTGATTTTTGAGAAAGAATTGAAATGAAATGCAGAACAGTGTCGTCACGATTACCCGTGCACCTCACAGTTCAAAAGCTGGTCAGAGAAAGTTGGCATGTTCTCCCAGTGCCTGTCCGGGTACTAAGCCCAAGTTACTCGTGAAAAACCCTGCCAAAATTATGTTATTCATAATCCTTTTTAGAAGAAATATTTAATCGCGACAAAGTACACTAACTCTACTCAAAGACGCTACAGAACAGAAGAGAAAGTATAGTACATTGTGTACAAGACACCATGATGTCAGCAAAGCAGTTCATTTATTTATTTTTATTGCTTTGGCCTGAGCACAGAAACAGACAATGGGTGAGTCTTCGGTGAATAAAAAAAAAATAATAATAATAATTACATAAATACAAACAACGACGAAGATGTGAATTAATGGACGTCGAACTGTGAATTTGCGGCATTTCGGTTTGTTTTCCATTCTTTCTTTTTTTACATTTATTTTTGTTCCCAAAGTGCATTGTGTGTGTTTTTTTTTTCTGCTGAGTCAGCAGAATGCCCTTTTGACCTTCCGCTCGTTAATCAAGATGATTAAAGTGAGCCTCCGCCACCCCACCCGACACACACATGCACACAAATCCGATGACAGCCGTTTTCTTTGTGAGCATGACTTAATCTTTGTCGCGGTTAATACTGAAAGATGAATGTGCTTCCGTCAACCGAGGCTGTTAATAAGTAGAAGATAGCGTTTGGGTGTTGTAATAGTTGAGGAGGTTAACTGGTGGAACTTTTAGGGTCATTGGGGCTTAACTGCGTGACTCCTGCGGTCTCTGCGGTTAAACAAGTGACGTATCGCTGCAATAACATTGCTTGTCTGCGACAAACCAATATTTGAAGCTGCTTTTTTTTTTTGTTCACTAAACATTTTCCATGTGTGTTTGTGGCTACGCCATGATTTTATCAAAACACTTCAACGAGCAAAAATTATGTCCAGTATAACACACTTTAGACCCCCTATTTCTTTGTGTTGCTGAAATCAGGACATTTGAGGAGGTATCCGCATCTCAGCCAAATGAGCCAGCCAATGGCAAGTATGCTTTTTTGTTCCCATGGCGACACAGAAGTGCTAGGCATGGCTGCGTAAAAAAATAAATAAATAAATAAAAAATGCTAGTAAATGCTAGTGTGCTGTTTTTGTACAATATTCTATGGGGTGGAAGTGTAGAAGTTTGTTTTTTATGCCAGGAAAATAAAAGTCATTTTAATAATGACGAACTGTAAAGTGTTTGAAGAACTCAAAATGTCAAGGCAACAAATGTCGATAATTGTCGACAATTCAACGTGTTTAAGTTTTGCCGTTGTGAAAATTGGCTTTCCTGTCTGTCACAACAAAGGAATGTCTTTACAGAACGGTTGTCACATTTTTTGCGAACGCCAGACCAAAGATGGAAGTAAAAATAGCTTAGTTGCACTAATATTGTTGACATAAATGTCACTAAAGTTGAACGTTTTTCCAACTTAAATGACTGTTTTAGGCCCAAAAATGCAAAGCCTAAATGTGTGATGTCCAAATATCAAGTTTTTTCAAATGTATTATTGGAAAATCACCCAAAAAGCATAATTGGTATCGAAAACAGATCATTGGATTGAAGCATCCGTAAATACACTGGCCTGACCAGGTGTCACCATGGCAACCATCATCTGCTGCACTCCCTCCTCCTCTTCTCTCCCCTCCCCCTCTCGCTCTGCTCCAGACGGCATATGGGGCCGAGGCGGCGGGAGGAGTGAGGGGGCGTCTCCCATCATGCTTTGCAGTCGGAAGCAGGAAGAAGCTTGAATGAAATGAAAAGATGTTGGATGGACTAATGGCGGGGCGGGAGCAGGCAGAATGTCCTCCACGTGCCATCCAAGCTGCACCTCCTCTGAGGGTGAGTCGTGACCTCTTAACAACATGCCGGCTGGTGCGCTTGGCAGGCGTGAGGATTGAGAGAGACCGTGATGGTTGACACAATGTGATGAGATGACACTCACATCTTGTGCTTGTTTGACTGTGGAAGGAGGGACTTTGCAAACGTTGGTGTCCAAATATCTATTTGTCTGTTTGTGTCATTCATGTGAAATTTTAAATGCCACATCTCCGCTCCTGTACATCATCATATCATCTCAGAACGTTTAACACGTCCCCGTGAGAGGATTGTTATTCGATTCTGAATTTTAGGGCTGTGTTCAGGATGATGATCTTTACCATGACTGATATGAGGAAGACAGGATTAGCTCAAACGCTCATAATGAGGCCTTTCTTTGGAACACATTATTTATTCAGAAGTGCGGAGCATGCACGCACACACACACCCACACACACTTTCGAGAAACGTAACATACACTTACATAGCACATATTATATACAGTAATTACTCATCACATTGTGCTACACTTTTGTTTCGCAGATCTTTTCAAAATATTCATAAATAAATAAATAAAATGCAGGACGACGAAATAACTGCAAATATGGTAAAGCGTTTGCTAAAGTTTGTCTTAAAACATCTTATCTTAACTGAAATCCCGCGTTGTATTTTATTCAAATATTCTTGTTGATGATTTTTGCGCAAAGCCAAATGTCATTACTTCCGGCTATCGTACTTCTTCGTGGATTGCATTGTTCAATAAACGCCTCAAAAAAGAACATTAACACCGCTGTACAGCCAAAAATATTTAAACCAGCTCTTGCAGTATTTTGAAGGCTGCTGATGACATTTCATTAGTTTCTTTTGCACCAAAGGTCGCGCAAGTTAACTTGCACATAACTTATCTGTGTACACTTCAAGCATGGTTGACAGGCTGCTGGATAAATACTCCTTTTCAGTCAAAAATTGACTTGGTAAACCTCTTGTCCAAATGTAATACATAATGCAAATGCGAACAAGCCCCACCCACTGTAAGTTGTTAGGCCAGTAGAAAATGTTTGCTCAAAGGGCTGCTCTTAGTTCACTATCTAGAGCCATTGCGCTCACGCTGTAATCACAAGACGACTTTGTGTTGCGGTTTGACTTCTGCAGGTTAGTACAAGTGTGGAGGGGCGATTTATTTGACCTTTGCGGTACTGGATTGTTTAAATGTTATTAATGCTTTGTAAATGTGTTATTAACATGTTGTAAAGGCTCATTAGACACATACAGCAAGGCTCACCTCCTGCTTGCAAAAAATTAAATAAAATAACTAAACACAACTTCAGCTTTACTGATTCAACAGTTTGCTAGATTTGTATGATAATTAATTGTTTTTCACTTTGTAACTAGGTGTCCGTTGCCATCTACAGTTAAGATTAGAGATTTGACAAAAACCCTGTAAGTGATCAAGTATTATTCATGCGCCAAAACATATTGCCAAAAACTGTTGTACATTGTACTGTGCAGCTGTTTTTTAATTATTTACAGACACTTTATGACTGTGTTATTATTATAATTATCGATTGCAACATTTTTGCTAGGGAGATTTATCGTGGACATTATTCTTCAAAAGATTTCATCCTATTTCAAATTACCGATTTTTTTTTTTTTTTGCTTTGCATTTGCAGTATCAGAAAGAAAACGCTTGATGCATATTCTTTTTCGTTTTTTATTCATTTGTCAGATTTTGTAGAAAGGTGATACTTATTCGACTGAAATAAAATATGCAAACATTAAAAACAAACTGTTCTCTTTTAGTCTTGAGCTATCCGACATCAACTTAACAGCCAACATGAGAATAAGTTCTGTCCGCAAGTTCTACGCGTCACTACTTTGTTCCTTTATAGCACATGATGAAAAGCAGGACTTATTGATTTGAGGAGAACAGAGTCAGAGCATTGTTTTAGTCTTTGACGTGGTGATCAATCTTACGGCTGTTCACAAAAGATCATCAGGGTGTCTCCTCCCATTCTCAGCCGTTTATCAGCTTCTTTTGCAATGAGTAAGAAAGCCCACGTACAGCTGGAAAAGGTAATTTATTGATACACTTGTGGCTCTGTGAGAGAAGTTTTCAACCTTGCTTATGTCGGATGACAAAGCCACTTCCCTCCTGCAGCTTTTTTTTTTTTTTGCCCTCCACATCAAGTCGTGACAGTTACAAAGTAGCACAGTTTTACTTTGCTTTCTTTTCAGGCTTTTATAGCCAATGTAAGATGCAAGAAAATTTACTGTTAGTGTAAAGAAACTGCTTTGGCACGATTTTCTGCTGCATCATCATTTGTGTGTGTGCTAATACCAACTGAGAAATAGACATGATAGTAGTTTACTACTGACTACTTCAGTGGCTTATCGAGTCTTTAAGTGCTCTAAAACATGCCGCCTAGCGTCATTGTGATGAGGATGATAAAGGACGACAATTAGTGTTTTACAGCTACTGAGACGTGGTTTCCTTCTCTGCTGCTGAAACCAACAATCTTTGTGGAAATCTTTTGACAAACGGTGCATGACGACAAGAAATGCAGTTGTAGTTTTTGTCTTTAAGGCCAAATAATGCTTTGAGATTCAATACAACAACAGTATTTTTGAAATCTTGTGTAGCCCCCCTGAACCCCCAAAAAAGTTAGTTCTAAAAGTATGCAAATTAACATCACAATGGTTCAAACAAAACTGACCTTCATTATCTTTGTAAAGACAACACATTTTATATGCAGCACACATTTTAGATGCCGTTAGATTGCGCAATTGAAATTAATCATATGGCCAATACAGTAAGTGGCAAATTATCGTTCATTACACTTCAGATGAAAGCTTGACCCATTTCTAAAATTATCTACTGCTAACCATGGAAATCAACATTTGGACATGTAATTGTTTCACGGGGATTTGTTCCAACTAATTAAACACTGTTAACATTTAAAAAGATAAGCCAAGTTCTGGCGATAAGAAGAGAGGAAAAAAACGTCAGGTGTTACTCAAGGTCACTAAAGTCCTAAAATATGACGTGACATAACAATATATTGTATCCATAAATTATATTCCAATCTGGGCCGACAAGGAAGTGTGACCTTTGTACTACCTTACTCAGGCTGCTTTTTCAGCCTTCAAAATTTATTTTGTCTGTAGGGAGTAAAAAGAGTGAGCCAACGCTTGATATTGGTCACATTCTATTTATTCTCTGCATGACTCTCCGTATCCAATTTCCTTTATGTCACATGACACACATGGACGCAAGCACATGACCAATCATGTGCAAGCAAGTTGTACGAAATCGAGGGGTAAAACTATTTTTTTTTTTAATTCCATGGTTCCTGTATGGAAGGGATCTTCAATCCTGGTCTTCGTGGTCCACTGTCGTGCCTGTTTTCCATCTCGCCCTGCTGCAACACACCTGATTCACACAAATGATCAGGATCGTTATCTAGCTTCTGCTGATCATTTGTGTGAATCAGGTGTGTTGCAGCAGAGAGAGATGGAAAACAAGCAGAACAACCTCGAGGAACAGGATTGAGGATTGCAGCTCTTTGTTGTGGGTTTTCCACTTTTTTAGAACATTTCTACGGGAATAAACCGGCGTTCATCAAAGTTATGTGAGGGATGAATAAAAGAATTGGTGTCAGTAGTTCGCATTAACATCTGATATTCCGTTTCTATGTGCTTTCCTCCCTGGTTCGTTTTTCATGATGATCTCCAAGGAGCACAGGTGACCACCGCTTCCTCGACCATTCCGGCCTTCTCTTCTCTCCCCAGCTGACGCTATGGACGAAGTCAGCAAGCGCAAAGAAAGCTCAACAGCTCATCCACCATCTCTGTTGGAGCGGAAGGCTCGCCGTGCACAGCCCGCACTTTCGGTCCTCAAGTCCAAGCTGCAGCGGAGTCTGAGTTGCTCTGCGCCCCGAATATGTTCCACCTTGTCCGGCTTTTTCCCTGTGGTGCGCTGGCTGCCAAAGTATAAACTGCGGGAGTACGTGTGGGGGGACGCCATGTCCGGCTTGATCGTGGGAATCATTTTGGTACCGCAGGCCATCGCTTACTGCCTGCTGGCTGGAGTCGAGCCCATCTATGGATTGTACACATCATTTTATGCCAACATCATTTACTTCCTCATGGGGACATCCAGACATGTTTCTGTTGGCATTTTTAGCCTGATGAGTCTCATGGTTGGGCAGGTGAGCAACAGCAATGTAGGCACCACAAAAGATGTATTTCAAACCAAAACTACGAGCAATCAACACGTCTACCATTAACTCGTTTCCTGCTGCTTCACCAAGGCAAGGCGCTTGCTCACAATGCCGGGAGCATCCGACAGTTCCTGTCGTACTGGAGATCATCTCCCTCGACCTGGTGTCCTTTGGGATTTTTTGTTTTTTTCCCTCTCTGAAGCTCAAGAGGGTCATGAAGGGGGAACGTTTTTGGACATGGATTACTTCAAGACGTTTGTGACACCCAGCCTGTAGAGAATACCAGAAGAGAAGGCTGGAAAAGGGTGTTGTTAGACTTCAGAGGGGAAAACTTGTACTTTGGTTTTGAGATATATCTTTTGTGACATTAGTCCTGTATTTCTTATGACACACTTCATACGCCAAGATAGTCTGTCCTCATGATCTATTTCTGTAGTAACAGCCTCTGCTTTTCTGCAGGTGGTCGACAGAGAAGTGGTCCGAGCTGGATTTGACCTCAACGAGGACTCGTCTGGTCCTCCAGAGTTCAACGGTTCATTCAGCATCAACCTCACAGCCGGTCAAACTCACAATGTCGAAATAATGGGTGTGCCGTGTGGGAAGGAGTGTTATGCTATTAGCATTGCTGCTGCTCTTACGTTCCTGGCTGGTATTTACCAGGTGAAGAAACAACTTCCAAGTTATCTACCCGAAACATATCACAGTATTCAACATTGAGTCTCCTCCAGTTTACCCTTGTCTCAAATGAGGATAGCTAGCCGGATTGATGAGACAGTTTAGTATCAAGACTGGAATAGTAGTGATAGTGACGCTATAATTTTTCACACCATGGCGTCTTTTATTTATCAGTATGAAGCAGGTTTGACAATCCTCTTCCACAGGTCATGATGGCTGTGTTTCGGCTGGGCTCCGTCTCTGTCTACCTTTCAGCTCCCATGTTGGATGGTTTTGCCACAGGAGCCTCCTTTACTATCCTGACCGTCCAAGCCAAATACCTCTTGGGTCTGAAGATTCCTCGCCATCAGGGCTATGGCACTGTTGTTGTAACCTGGATCAACATCTTTGCCAACATTCACAAGACCAATGTATGTGACCTTATCACCAGTGCCATCTGTATCACCATATTAGGTAAATATGGACCAGAAGTCTTTGGATTGTGAGATGACGCAGTCATTAATGTTTTGGGGGTTCTACAGTGGCAGGGAAAGAGATCCAGGAACGCTACAAGGATCGTTTAAAGATCCCCCTGCCAACTGAATTGGTCGTGGTGGCCGGAGCCACGCTGGCCAGTCATTTTGGGAATCTCAACCATCATTACGGTACCAGTGTTTCAGGTCACATCCCCACTGGCTTCATCCCTCCTCAAGTGCCCAGCTTTAGTCTGATGCCAAGAGTAGTACTGGATGCCGTTCCTATCGCTGTCATCAGGTAATTTTTAAACACATTAATGCTGTCATTGCTCGGTGGGAAGAGCATATTTTCTCCGAGTTGTTAAGATGCAGTGTACCAGCTGTCTTATTGTCTCATAGGTAGCAGGATTGGCATTTATTTACATGAAATGTGATGCAGATGTAAAATATATAATGAAATGTAATACTTCAATGTATTATAATGGTAATGCATTGCAGATATTTTGGTTGCACTATGATTGACAAGAAATGTATTTCATTCCAAGCTTTGCCTTCACCGTGTCACTGTCCGAGATGTTTGCCAAGAAAAATGGCTACACGGTTCGTCCCAACCAAGAGATGTTCGCCATCGGCTGCTGTAACATCATCCCATCCTTCTTCCATTGCTTCACCACTAGTGCGGCTTTGGCCAAAACTATGGTGAAGGATTCAACGGGCTGTCAGACACAGGTGACGTTCCATCCTTAGTAATGCACCCCGTGGTTTTCGTGGGATGTAGAAACAGAAGTCCTGAGTGTGTTTCTGTGCTCTTGCATCAGGTATCAAGTCTGATCAGTGCCTTGGTCATCCTGCTCGTCCTGCTCTTCTTTGCACCATTTTTCCATGCACTCCAGAAGTGCGTCCTTGCCTGCATCATCATTGTCAGCCTTCGTGGGGCACTCAGGAAGTTCAAGGATGTCCCCGCTAAGTGGCGAGCCAGCCGTAACGATGCCGTGGTTTGGCTGGTTACCATGTCGGCCACGGCTTTGATCAGCGTTGAGCTGGGACTCCTTGTTGGCATCACCTTCTCTATGATCTGCATCATCTATAAGACCCAGAATCCTCGGGTGAGTGACAATAATAGAACTGCATCGCACAACATCCTTCTCCGAGTCGATTGTTTCCTTGTGCTACCAACATTTCTGTATTGTATATTGTATGTCGAGGTACACAGAAGTAAATTGCTGCACGTTTAGGGGTACATTTCTGACAATCTACATAGTCTTACAGATTTGCGGGGACAATAATCAGTGAAAGACAATTTCATAACGTGAGCTAATCCAATGTCAAACATCAGGTCTCTCTCCTGGGCCGGGCCGGCGACTCTGATCTTTATGAGGATTTAGAGGAATACCAAAACCTTGTCCCACCAACCCGAGTGCGAGTCTTCCGCTTCCAGGCTCCTATCTACTACGCCAACAAGGACACTTTCCTGAAAGTCCTCTACAAAGCTGTCGGGGTAACACCTTTCTTGGAAATAACCAGAAGAAAAAAGGCAGAGAAGAAGGCCAAAAAGATGTCCATGACACAAGCACAGTCAAACGGGGACGCCAACAATGGAGATGTCATTGTTTCACTTGTTGAAAGACAACTGGACTTCCACACCATCATTTTGGACTGCTCTGCAATCCCTTTCATAGACTCCACCGGCGTGGCTGCCTTGAAGGATCTGTTCAAGGAGTTTGAGGAAATTGGCGTCAAAGTGGTCCTTGCCTGCTGTAATGCCTCCCTCATAGATACCTTGAAAAAGGGACTGTTATTTGGGAAGGGTGGGAAAGACATAAGTAAAATGCTGTTCCACACGGTTCATCATGCGGTCCTGCACACAAACATACAACAGCCAGACAAGAACTCAGAAGACTCTGTTCTGTGAGGCAAAAGATGAAAGAAATACAGGGTGGACTCGAGTAGAGACGTTCTGGGTTTAAATCTTGGCTCAGGCCCACCTATGTGGAGTGTGAAAATTCTCAAGCAGTTTTCTCCTGGTATTCCGGTTACGGTGCCCAAACCATGCATGTTAGGTTCATTCAGGACTCTAAAATTTCCCAAATGTGCCCTGCAGTTGACTGGCAACCAGTCCTGGATGTACCCCACCTCCCACTCAAAATCTAATGCACCCCCCTTTAAAAGTTGAGAATTGCCTAAAGATACCACAAGATGGCGGCAAGACAGGGTTATAGATAAAACAGTCGCTTGGCATCAAGATGCGACAAGATAGCGCCAAGGCAATACTTTTATACTTGACAGGGCTTCAGCCTGAGCAAAAAGAAATAACAATTATTGAGTTTTTCAGAAAATAAAGGAGGATGGTTTCTAAAAAAAAATGTGCAAAAGATGAATTTGTAAATTTGCACTGAATCATTTGGCAGTTTCTACGTTGCTAAGAAGGATTTTTTTTTTTTAATAATTTGAACTCAGCAGACCGCAGACCTCTACAAATGCAGGAGTGTTACAACAAATGTTTGCAACCCCACAGATGGTTAACGCTCCAATTGTATTACAAAGCCAGTTTTCATGAAAACATACTACCCTGTAACTTTTGTTGTGCAATGTTCGGTTCATTCGCAACCACGCGCAACAGTCTGAATCTGTATGAGAAGGAAAAAAATGATAACAATCGGCTAATCATTTGTCATCTGTCTCTATAATGATCGTTGCCTTAAGTTCCACTTTTAAGATGGAGCACTTTCCTATCACCCATTTTGACCCTAGCAGACCACCTAAACTGGGGTCAACATTCACTATCAAGCAAATCTATTGATCTTATTGTGATATCTTGAAGCTCCACTTTTACAATGGAGCACTTTACCTCAGACACTTTTGACCCTTTGGAGCCACCGCACCTCGCATTCATGCTTGGTGCAGCCAAAGTGAGCGAAACAAATCATATGGTACATTGTTGTGATGTGGTGGAAAATAAGTTTTATTCTGTTGACTGGTACAAATATGACACGTTTGCCACATTCTGCAAATGTCTGTTATATCAACTGTACACTCTTGAGAAACCTGTTATTAAATAAAATTAGATTTTTCTTTTACAAGTATACTGATAACTTCTACCAATTTTACTAATATATCTATATTTCTTTTTCTCCATGAAATTTTCCACCCCAAAAACTTGCATTGCGTGTGGCTGCCCTCGTGACCCACCCCACACTACGGGCCACGGTCCTAAAGCCAAATAGTCCTCCCTTTGGGTCCACGGCAAATTGTACACCAGATAACCCGTCCTGCATATCCCCCAACGTATTCAGAAAGAATAATGAATTAGTCATTGAGAAATGAAAGAAAATGTCAAAACACACACACAGACACATATATTGTGTCCTGTTCATGTTTTTAGTTTTATCATTTGTTAAATCTAATCAAGATTCATTCAGATGGCTCTGAGTTCTGAGGTTTTTTTCTTCATCTTTATGTCTACCACGCAAGATAATGAAAACAATATCATATACACACTTAATTCATTTCCATTGTTTGGAAATGCCTCACTCACCTTCCTCGAAGGAAGAAAAACAGTAGCCATAAAATGGGAATAAAATATCCTCTAATAAATAGAAAATATAACTTACTTTATAATTATACTTTTTTCTCGATAGAATTCCTGTTTTTAGGAACCAAAAGAGATTATGTAAATTATGAAAGCGCCATCTTCACACCTTCAGGACAACTGTTCCTATGAACATCTATTTGTCTATTTATTGACAATCGAACGCTTGCTTGAAACATTTCATACTCCTAAAATAAATAAAAGAGACCTGATTAATGTGAACCCAGTGGAGGTATTTTTTTGTTTGTAGTGGGCGATGCTTATTTTCCTTCTTCCTTCATCTAAATTGGCAGCATTTCATGAATAGTCAAATCAAGACGGATTCATTGACACTTGCTTCAAATAATTACCAGATTGTTTGGTTCTTTGCTCAGCGTGTCATTAATCACACTAATCCAGGTGGCCAAAGTCTACACATAATGATTTAACCAAAAGCCAATTATTACCTGAGACCTAAAAATCATTTCTTAAAGGGTTTAAACTCAACTCCTGTTCCCCTCAAAACCTTTAACTTGTACTATGGCCATGTAGTACATCCTCTCAAAGGGTCACCTTCATTTTAATTGCTGCAATTCTAATCTCAATTTGTCATTAAAAGAATATTATTGTTTGTTTTGTTTGTACTGTTACTATAAGTAACGGTTGATGTGTTGTTTAATCGCAAAAGTGTCTCACTAGTTTGTCTAATCATGTCATTTATATTGAGTAATATAACTTACCGAATGAATGCAACAATTCAAAGCTGATTTATGCCTTTTTATATTTATGTTAAAAAAAAAAAGACAAGTGAACAAAACCAACATTTTTTATTTAGTTTTATTGTCAAAAGAGTTTTTTTCCCTCTCTATATTTGTAAAACTGTTAAAAGTCGTACGGATGTCTATTGAGCATTCCTTTTTGCTATCTTGTTTGACATTCATGCGGGAGCATGGCCTTAATGTTCAATATTCGGAATAAACTCCATGGAAAAGATGCGTTGACTGTGTGCGATATATTAAATAATGAATTGGCCCCGTTTATAACTTTTTGGGGGATAAAATTCAAAAACACAGGCCATTTGAAGATAAACACTTAACGTGAACCATGTACTGAAAAACGATTTTGTTCAATTTAATCAATTTTATTTATTAATTATTATTACAAGTGGTTGCATGAAAGATGTTTTTGTGTGTGTCTGTGTTGGAGCTCTCCACCTGCTCCTCCCTGATTGGCAGCCATTGTCCCCGACTCAATCCACCAATCGGTGCAGGCAGGGAAGAATCCTTGATTGGTAATTGGTATCCAGGAGTGCCACCAGCTGCGTAATTAACCACCACTGTTCAATAGATTTGTCACATTTTGGAAGTGGCTTGCTGTATATTGTCCTGTGTCGTCAGTCCGGATAACCGTTCGTGCGGCTGGCTGTGTTTCTATTGTGTTAGCGTCTTAGCCACTGCTATGTTGAAAGCTTACAAAGTTGCAATCATGCACAACCGTCGTAACATAAAGTTGACAAAGTTGGTGTTAGATCTACTGCGTGTTCTGTCAAGAATTGATTGTTTTGAGAACTTTGCGATAGATATAGGGGACCGTTCCGTCCCCGGGACGGAATGCCCAGCTCTGCCTTCAATTTTCGTAAACTGGCACTGAATTATATTGCGGTGAAATTTAAATTGCTGCGTCACATTTGTCTGAATAATACGTGTCACAAAACTAGCGAGGGAAAAAAAGGGGAGTGCATATTGAATTTTGGGACTCCCTGTCTATTTCTGAGGTCGTGAGTCATCTGGCTTGATAAATTGACCATTATCCAAAAAGATGAATACAGTATGTCACTTTAACAGTAACAAAGTGATGTGTCACATCCTCCGCTATTCCATGACGCCATTTCCCGACACAATTACTTCTTTTCTTGTTCAACATCAGTATGAGTGTCAGCATGTAACAGAATGTTATGTAATTATTCCAAGCAAAGTTAGACATTTACACGCTGTGTATCTTTGAAGTGACACCCATTATTTATTGAGTAGTAGAATCTGAGATTTTGCCTGATCAAATGTGGTTATTGATTTTCATCTTCCGTGTAAATGTAACATGTTTTTAACTCGACTCCCAATAAGAGTATCGATGCTGCCCTCTGTTGTTCAAAATTAGGAATAGCGAGTTCTAACACCTTTTACCTGGAATGTTCTTTCCCCTCTCGATTTAAAAAGTGAAACACTTGTGAACAAAATGACACACAGTTACTACCTTCAAAGACCAGCATTCTTTAGTCATTCAAAAGTGATTTTTCCACACGGCCCAGATATCATTTAATACATCTTAAAAATCAGTTACAGTGTTTCATGATACAACGCAGCATCATGTTTCTCAGGATAAAGATTCAAACAAAAGTTTACTCTACTTGCATTGTCGTGCAAAAAGTCAGTGCATGTACTGCATACATTTGTTCGGGTACAAGCAAATCAAGTACTTGCTGTGTAACATTAACTGAGGCAAAATATGAATAATGGCCCTATTCACACATGACATAAGATTATAATACAGTCACATAATGCTGGCTAACCTATATTGGTCCTGTAAAACAGGTGAAATGGAAAGCCCCAGCCATTCACCCAATTAAACGGAAACATGCAATCACTCCTCCATTAGTATATAAAAATATGTATACCATGCATATAGTTTGGTTTTACAGTAGTAACACTGGGGGCTGATTATTTTGGCTGCTGCTGAATCTGTATATTTAAATGCAAAATTGCAAATACAATACAGGATAAAGTTTCTGTATAGAGGAGTGAGAAAAGTCCTAACTCACATTTTATTGAGGATCAAATACTAACAATCTACAATTAGGGGTATTGTGTACTGCAGGCCTAATAAAAAACAAAGATGAAAAATAGGCTGTTCTTTTTTTTTTTTGTAAATTAGCAAATACAGATTCAGCAGGCCGATCAAATAATTTCGCCGCAGTTTTTCGACCATCACAAATGAAGCAAACACACGGACAGTATCAAAGAAGCCATTGGAACCCACAAGCAATGTAGTGTACTGGCCACTATTTCATTTAGTCAAGTGTATATTCTCTTTCGAGAGGCGTGCAGTTGTAGCGCTTTGCTACCCGTATACATTTCACATTAGAAAAGTACTCTCTGGCAAAGGAACAGAACTGTGGATGATGATTATTTATGCGACAATTTCTGTTTGTTGGAAATATTCGATACCTCACAGCCAAAGGTGTGCTTATTACAGCAATGCGATTGTTTCAAATTGTGATGCTGAGATGGCATCGGGTACGTCTATCACGTTGTCATGGTTCCTGCTCCTAAACACAAATTGTGTCATGCTTAATAAACAACATGCTAATATTACCAGAAAGTGACTCTTGGTTCAATAAAAAGAGCCTGCCCCTACGCCCATATCCCCCACAGTCAAACGTGCAAATGTATACAAGATATTTCCTTCTCAACCAAGCATGAGATAATTGTCAAGAAAATTGTTTTGCTACACACTGTATAAATAGAAACTTAATGCACTGACATCCTGCCTGTAAGTACTTTTGCAATCGCAGTTGTCTTCAACTGACTTCCATTTGATTCATTGGCTCTGGTGGATGGGCTTGTTTAGTAAGTATTGACCAAATGTAAACAATTTCAACGTTAAAAAAACAACAACAACAAAAAACAGCAATTGATTATTTGACTACACTCAAGTGCATTCCTGCGTTTTTTTTTTTTTTTTGGATTGTTGTCATTGTGTCCTTGCGGGGCAGGGTTGGCTGTGCCGGAACTGCATAATGTCCACTGCGGTCTGATGCCACCAGTAAAGCATGGCAACCACCAGAACGTGCCATACCTGATGACTGGCACCGATGTAGTTCACGTGACCTAAGCGACAAGAAGGATATGGACTGTAAATACTTTTGATATTGGTCACTTTCGCTGTTGTTTGGAATAAAAAAAAAAATTCAATATATTATTATAAAGCACTTGGATGAGGGCTGAACAATTTTGAAAAATATTTATATATTAAATATTAAAATAATATTATATATTTATATATATATTTATAATATCTTAATTGCATTTTATTCCCTCAGTATTGCAAATGCGATTTAACATGCGATTATATTTTCAAGGTCCCCCTGGTGCGTATTTTTTTTTTTAAACAAACACAAGGGATAAATTAATCTGTGTTACAATAACAAATGTATTAGACAAATGTTTTGGTCCTATAGATTAGATTTGGGCTAAAACAAAGACAAATGAAACGTGAATTAATATGAATTTTTTCATTTGAGTTGTTGACTGAGTAAAATCTTTGACTTGCAGTTTTTAAAGCTTCCATGACAACTTGACAAAATTTACGCCAAACAAGCGTCGTAAACATAAGTCATAAATCAGATTACAGCAATAATGCAAACAAATGACTTCATGCATTTCACGAAACAATGATATGAAAGCATGTGTACTACATTGAAAATTGCATTTGATTTGAATTTCATAAATTGTTCAGCCTTAACTTGTATGACCGTTTAAAAGGCTGAAATTTGATTCAAATTCCAAACACATCAGAGGTTGACCAGTATCTCAGAAATGAATGCAAAAAATTGTTCACGATTTGTCCACTTGGGGTCGCCATTCTCACCTTCTACTGTAGTATCAGTGACCTTGATTTTACATGGTTTTAAAAGGCGTGGCCTGGCCTCGTGAGTGACGTGATGTTTTATTTCATTATCGAAAATGTTATTTCCTCAACCGCAATAACCTTGTCATGAAAGTGCTTCTGAGGTGTCTTTTATAGACACTTTCAGGCTCATTGTCATTTTGCCAACAGCATGCAACTGTACTGTGTAGGTTAAACAGTGACTTCAACAAAACGTCTTCTTGCTTAACGCAACCGTTGCTGAGTGGGCGGTGCTTGGTGAGGGACAAAGGTGGAGTGAACCGGACTCACCAGGGAAGCAACGCTCAGGCATCTTGCTAATGTAGAACACAAAGGCAGCAGCACCGATGAGGTACATGACAATCAGGCGAGGCAGGAACATCTACACAAATGGGAAAAAATATGCAAAGTTGGCAAAGGTAATGTTGCCTTGGGAAAAAAAGCGCTAAGTTTCATATGTAAAACTTTTGATATGGTTTGACAGGCTATAATGATTATCAGAATTGGTGTTGCTGCACCATAACACATTTTCACAACTCCATTTTAGCCTTAAGAGGACTAAGTCTTTTCTAGATCAAAAGGTTTCGACAAACACTGATCTGGAGTTTTTGTAGAACGAAGCATTCCTCACCCTAACAATGTCGCAGGTGAGCCCCCCATTGAGCCACACCCAGTGGCACGTCGGAACCACACCTATAATGGCCACGCCGAAGAAGGTGGACACCCTAATGCAGCGCCATTCAGCGCTCATATACCGTGGATGGAACTGAGCGCCGAAGACTACCAGAATCATGGCCAGCACTGTCAGCGAATAGACCTGCCTCCAAAACTGATGAAAAAGACAATAGCAACTGGTTTGATGATGGAATGCGATCACAACTGGAGGAAATGCTGAGAGGCACATACAGCATTGCAATAGAAGGAATAAAAGATGCCAGGCACATAACAGCCCAAGATGCCGACTGAAATGCCCGCGTAGTCCAACGCCAGCCAGCGACGACTCGTCTTCTCTGATCGATGGCACAAGAAGAGATGATAGCCCACGGAGCACAACATGCACACCTGGGAGCAACAAAAAAGAGCAAAAATGTTTGCAAGCAGTCTATTGCCGTGAGTTAAATGGCAGCATTCATATAATGTTTGTGGCTCATACAATTAATACAGTACACAATGCTTCCTGATTCCTGCTGAAGGATGCTTGGGGGCCCTGTAAGACTAAAAAAAGTAAGTAAAACAGTTCTATCTGAGAATGATTGATATTCCCAGCAGCCATTAACAGCCCAAGAGATTCTTTTTTTTTTTTCAGAATGCATTTCAATGGCCGTCACTTGTACACAAATGTTGGCTTTTCATGGCCGAAGAACAGTGAGGGTTGAGTACAGTACAGTAAATAAACAAATTGTTTAAATAGATCGGTCCAATTTTTGATCGGCTTGTGATATTTTTTTTAACTCTCTTATCGGTGACCGTGATGGGCGCCAAAATCCTGATCGTGAAAAGCCTAGTATTTGTTTACAATATTCCAATTCACTGTAAACAAATATATATAAAAAGACTGCTATCAATAACAGATTCCCACAAGAACACAAAAAGACAGAATATGACATCCTGCCGTTTTGTGTTCAGTTAAACAGAGCCAGATATCACAATGAAAAAGTCACTTTGTAAGTAAATTGATACAAGATCATCATAATGTCACTCTTCATACTTTTTGTGCTTTCTTTTTTTATATTTATTTTTGGGGGCGGGGGCAGTGTACACATATAAGTTAAATATTATAACCAAATAAATGCTTAAAACCAACTGTTCTCAATTAAATACAACACACAATATTGAACTTAAAAGTTAAATACAACCAAAGTAAGCTATAAGGTTCTTTTGAGTACCAGTAGTGGGAGCTTGGGTATCACGCCACATCAGAGTCACTGCCTTAACCGGTTGAGGCAGACAGCCACCCCAAACTGAATCTGTTTCTAAGGGGGAGTTTTTCCTGCCTCTCTTGGCGAATGCTTGCTCATGAGTCAAAGTTTGCTTCTTCATTTGTGAGGAGCGAACCGATCCATCCAAATCTAAATAACTGGAGAGATAGCAACTTCTGCTCGATGGAACCAACACCACTAAACCTTAGTAGCTTTCCACTTCTATCACTGTACAGCCAAAACTGAGGAGTCTACCTCACGTTGAGGCCATTGGGAGTACACAAAACTGGTTCCACGTCGAGCTCCAAAACCACACCTCTCTCAGGTATTAAAAACACAATACAAACCGGCTTCAGACCAGATTGGGAGGAGTGAACCTGTTTTAGGAAACATGAATTACCTGAATTACAATATTGTTTCACGGCACGGCAGACTCAAAACACAATTGCTGGACTTCCTATGCTTGAGTAGATGTCATGACAGTTAACTGTTGTGCGTGTGTCATCCCCTTTAGTAAGAGGTTGGCAAACACCATTTTCAATGTTGATTCACTTGACCATGCAAAAAACACATTTCTTCCGTCTTACCTGGAAGCAAAACAGTCCTATGGCGTAGATGACATAGTCCTCTCTGCTGGCTCCAGAAGCTGGTAAAACTTTCACAACGTCGTTGACCGCCAGAGAGAAGAAGAGAAGGAAGCCCAACAGGTGACTCCAGATGTTCACAGTCTCATTGGACAGAATGAAAATACTTGAGGAGGAACAACAAACAGGGCAGTTTATTAGTATTATTTTTTGGGGGAATATTATGTTGTGTTAAACAATAGGCTCACCTCCTCAGGCAGAGTTTGGATGGCAGGTGGGCCCGATAGCCGTCTGTGATGTAGGGGTTCTCTCTGAGGTACATTGGGAGCTGTTCAAAGGTGTACAGCCTTATTTTCTGCTGGATGCGCATCGGCCATTCTGGGTAACTGCCCAGCTCCACATATTGGGTCGCCTGCAGCATCCTGATCTTTGCTTCTTCTCCTTCAAACAAAGCAAGCTGGGTGGGGTGGGATAGGAATGTAAACCTGACAAGAGAAGAGACACACAATTACAGTATTTACATTCTAGTCGCGTTGGATTGAAAAGATAATTCAGAAATTTAAAAAAATGGACAGACTATTCCATAAATCAGTGCTCTAAACTATTGATTAGATTAGATACAATTGATAGAAAAGGTCTACATACCCCTGTTCAAATGCCAGTTTTTGTAATTGCCAATTAATGTGCAGTACAATCTGTATAACTCAAATTAAAAATAATTTAAATATTTTGGAGAGGAAAAATTCAAATAGACAACTAAGATAATGTGGTAGCACAGGTGTGCACACAATCTTAGAAGTGGGTTGTGGCTGTGTTCAGAATTAACCATTCACATTCAAGCTGAGTCGGCACGCGCCGGCAACCATTTAGCATGCCTCTACTTAACACAGAATATAGTTCAGATGTAAGCTTTTTCTGATTCATTTATTATTTATTTTTGCTTTCTTTGACGCCTGTAGGTTTTGCACTGACACCGATTGCTACTTCCAACTGTTCCTATGTCCTTGCATCTTGTCCAAGGTCAGCTGAGGAAAAACAACTGTGTAGCCCAATGCAAAAGGGATTTGATGGTCCACTGAAACTAAGTTTGAATTTTTTTAAATGGTCGCAGGAGTGGACTGACTCCGATTAAATGTGAATTTGAGTGTGAGCGGTTAATTCTGAACACAGCTACATCCACAGTTATAATATGGTTGTACTGTGCTGAAAGGTTCTGCCTGATTCTTTGATTTTCAACGCCCGTAATGCTAATAGTAACTACCAGAAGACTGCAGTTAAACTATTTATTGGATGATTGTGGAAGGTCTAACCTCCTCCCCCAAGATTATATATTCTGGGACGCCAACGCACAAGGAGGGCGACTCTATGTGTGACTCTATGGCCTTAACTGAAATCAACTAGTAAGTGTGCCAAGGGTGTCACAGAGAAGGGAAGCCAAGTGAAAGCAAGAGATATGTCACATCAAGATAACGGCCTGGCTCTAATCTAATCATATACGCCAAAGAGGCCTAATCTAACAGTGCACATTATCTCAATTTTATTTTACTTGCCTTTTATTTCAATTGCATTGTGCAAATTATAGGTTACATTCATGGTGGAACACGTCTCAAAATTAATCATCTGGAACTCTTTTTTTTTTTTAAACAAATAACACAAAATCTGTCATTTTAATTCCTAGTGGTCAGATAGATCAAATTCACACACAACAGTGGTCAAAGGTAGCAAGTCGTGATGCTGTGAATGTCAAGGAATGCATCACTAATTCCAGTTGATTAATAAACCACCATCATGGCAATCCTGTATTTTACAATTGTGGTCACTGCGGACACTGCCAAAACAAAACAAAACGCTGACGGTTTAATAATGACATCAAGACTGACAAACAAAATCATTCGACGTATAGTTTTAACCTAAATGTGTACGAGTAGCAAGGACACGTACACGCTTAAATCAAGGTGATTAGCTTAATGGTAACATGAACAGGCATTATTTAGGGCAGCTAAATTGATTGAAAACAAACTGACCAGTTACCGCTAGTCCCCGTGCCACAGTCGATGATCTCTCGACACAGCCATGATCTCGCCGATGTGTCACACCACTCGTGTTTCTCCTTCCAAATAGTTCATGATTGCTCAGTAACACGCATAGGATAACGTCAGCAACTATTACAAAGCCTGTTTTCTTTTTGTATTCATAGGAAACAATGACACAGCGCTCTACCGCCGCCGATTGGTCAAATTGAGGTATTTCACCCGCAGTCCATTCATCACGTTAAAGAGGGAGGGGGATTGGCTCGAGATCGTGACGTAATAGAGATGAAAACGTCACAGCAAGGCCTGTGGTTTAATCCATCCATCCATCCATCATCTGTACCGCTTCTCCTCACTTAGGCAGCAGTTCCCAATTGATTTCAAAACAAAAATGAATTAGCGAAATAGCCCACCCTCTTCTGGCCACAATAAAAAAAACTACAACACCATAAAAAGTCGGTTTAATGCCAAAGTCCAAAACAATATCCTTTGTTTGTCTTTTGTGACTTCAGAGTAAAATTATTTGGTTATATTATTTATACTTGCTGTGTCCACCACGTTCGAAAAAAATCTATCCTTTTGTCTTTTTACAACTTAAGTCAATTGCTAAGGGCTCACCCCCCAAAACTCATTAAATTAACATTACAAAAAATATTTTATTGACTGCCGTTTAAAGGATGAATTTAGAATTTCAGTTGCCCTGTGACCTCATTAGATGCTTTTTTTTGACCGAACAGGTTTGAAATATGTCAAATCAAAGTAAATGCTTGAAGTCATAGAAAAGAACCAAACTAAGTTGGGTAAGCTTATTTTTATTGTTGTTTTATTCATTCTAGTCTAACGTGCACTATTTTCATTGAACCATTCGACAAGAACATGTGAATTCAAATGTCATTTATGTAATTGTATTCATTTCTGACTAATGGGGTTATCTCCCTACAAACAATATTCAGCCATTCACTGCTTATAGAGGTGGTTACGCATATCAAATGGGACCTTTTATGCACATGTTGCGCGTGTAAGTCGGATGAAAAGCCGAAAAGTAGAGTGCCAAATTGTGGAGTACTGTATGTAATGACTATTGGCCTACAACGTAATGGTTACACCCACAAACAAAAGAGGAATCATTCAAAGCAAAAACAGACGTCTCCAATGGGATCCTGCATCAGGCAAATATTAAATTTCCTGACAAAATGACATTGGTATGTGTTATTACACATGTCATGACCTCACGCTCTCTGAATGCTGATATGTAAAGAGACACTCATCATTGATGATGCATTATAAAAACATAATGGGGATATTTAATAGGGCAGGCCCATTTCCTGTCTTTTTAGGGTAATCTTTTACCAGAATTGATCACAATGAAAAATCAGCGAACAGAGTTTTACACATCTCAGGAGATAAAGAATGATTAATGATTTCTTACTCAATAAAACAATAATACTAGTTTGGCCTTTTGTTAGTGTTCTGCAATTCATTTGCAAGAATATTATGCATGTGTTTGTCTTGGAGACACCGTGGTGTACGGTTTTGTGTTAGTTTAATTTGAAATGTGTTGGGAGATTGTGGCCATTGAGAACTGATGCTACATTAGTTTTCCACCGGGGTAATAAAATGGCATCCATAGAACAGCTTACATATTTGTATTCATATGTATGATAAATGTAGTGGTTGCATTAAGCACCCCAGACGAGTCTTCTGCCATGCTTTGCATATTTCCTGTGCCAGTCATTCACTATTTATGCTACTAATAGTGCCAACTGTTTTGGCTTTGACAGATGCTTACATGCCGCACGGGACATGTGATGATGTTCCTTTCAAAATAAAAGCGCTATAAATTGGCCTGTTTTTCTCCCACCCGTTTGTTGTTTTTCGAACAACAAAAAAGATTCATTCATTTATTTATGCAATATGAAATCAAAATACCAAGTCTCATTCCACACTTGCGAATGACAACGGTTACACGTCGTCAAACTATCACATTCAAGTCAGTTTTATATGGACCGTAATTACGTATGGGAATTACGTTATGGAAGCAGTAGTAATAATTGTGCATTCTGAAAATTACTTTTTTTTTCATTATAAAAATTGTACTGTACAGAGTCTTAAGTGGTAGAAGAATAAATTACGAAAAGAGTACAATTTGATTTTAAAGCACTTTTCACAAAGTGCATCACAAAATACAGGAATACAACACATTTTATGGTTAATAGGGGCTAATGGAAAAAAACAAAACAAAAAACTAAAGAATCTTGTCTTACTGGAATTTATATAAAGGTGTACCTAATGTTATGACCAGGGAGGTTGTGTCTATGGACACTGTTAATTAAGCACAAATAAATGTTTGCTTTATTGGAAAAAAACACCGCCGTCCTAATGTAACCTAGCTGAGCTTTAATTCTGAAATGCACAGAGGGTGGTTCTATTCGGGTGGGACAGACCACACGCTTCGGACAATCTCCAATGTGTACAGTACGAGAGCTTCAGGATGTGAGGCACTTGAACACACCGCGCGGGATAATGAAGCCCACAATGAAGATGAAATATCCTTAACAGAAACAGATCATCGTGGTTCTGGGAGTAAAACACTCCGATGTGTGTGGATTATGGGTCGTTTGTGGATGTGCTGCACAATCCTTCTTTTGACGGCTCTTTTGTGGAACACAGCGTTGACGGACGGTGGGGAAGAGTCATGCGATGGCGCATTCGATGTTTATTTTGTTTTGGATAGGTGAGACATACGAGCGTGGTGGCATGCACAACAGTTGACATTCGTTTAACTGTGCACTGCTCGTTGCCCTTGTATGGTTGTGTTTAGTTTGCATGTTCCCACTGCTCCACTGCAACTTAACCTTATCATACTCTTTACCCTTCTGTTGAACTTTGCTTGTATGAACTAGTGACGCAAACGATCCTTTTCTATTTGATCGGATAATTGGTGGATGTTAATGTGCAAACTTTTATCATTGTAATGGTGCACATGTGTGAAATGTACACCAGTCTATAGGAAATATACTGTATAAAATACTTGATTGAGAACATGGTCACAACATCTGTCTCACTGTCCAGTTGTTCTGGGTTCGAGTCTTGGCTCAGGCCCTCCTAGGTGTTTGTCGCACATTTTGCATTGCTACTCCAGCTTCTTCCAATATACCGTACCAACCGCTTTCCCCCCAAAAATGCACGTTAGATTCATGGCCTATTAGGTGTGACAGAAAGTATGGTTGTTTACCTAAATATAGCCTGTGATTGGCCACCGATCAGTCCAGGGTTCACTCGACCTCTTGTTCAACGCCAACGGTGGAAGAGGCACCAGCTCTTCCTTGACGCAATGACAAGTATGATAGAAAATGGATGGATCCAAAATACAAACAAAATTGAACCTACTATTAAGCCCAACGAATAGCGCGCAGCTGTGTAAAATACGCCCTCCCAAAATCTCGCTTAAAAAGCTTTCTGTCTTTTCTTTACTTGTGTCTAATACGGTTCCCCGGTTTGCTTGTATCCTTTATTATCACTTACAGTAATGTCGCTCTATAACACTTATTTAAAGACAGTAGTGGAAAAACTAAGATGCATCTGCATGTCACGTTCATTATTTTGTGAATGTGTTGTTTTAAAAAGTGCCCTTGTGGCATTTCTGTGTGTGCTGATTATGTTTGCAGGTCAGGTAGTGTGTCAGGACACTGGCATGAGATCTATGGATTTGTGGAGCAGCTTACCAATAAGTTTGTCAGGTGGGTGAGCCTTTTTTTTTTTAATTACTAATGTCCACTTTGACATCCAGTACATCTTCTTAGAAACATTTTCAAAGCAAAGCCATCGACTTTTAATAAAGGTCTTTAAATTACAACACAAGTGGGAGTGCAAAACAAAAAAAGTAGGGCAAAGCTATTTGGGGAAGCTGACCTCTCAGACAAGGCTCCAAACCCCTTCTGGATAATGGTGGAGAGTGTGTGTGTGTGATAACTTAAGGTTTAATAGCAGGTTACTAAATATAAACTCATAACACTCAGCCAGATGTGGAGGTGGTCCTAACTTCAGTGCACAGACACTGGGAGTGCCTCTGGCAAGGCTGGAGCCTTCTTACAATTGTGAGTTTAAATTCATGGTTCGTAAAAGTATCGGTAGAAACCGTGGGGTTGGTTATTAAAAGCCTTTTGTCTTCTGGGAAGATGTTATAAAATATGTTGGAGGGTGTCGTGTGAGAATTTTTGTCCATTTATCCTGAAGAGCATTTGTAGACCAGAGTGATGACTCTATTGCAGGTGTTGATGTACAGAACCATCATGTTTTCAGTATCCAAGCATACCTTTTTGGACTGGGATTTGTATATTGGGTCACATTCTGGTGATAGTCCGATAATCTCTAATCTCGTTGCACACTTGAGTACAATGACAATAAAGGGATTTCTATTCTATAATCGTCCGGGCCGATTATTGGGGCAGATATTTGTTTGTCGAAATCTGCCTTTTTTAACTTTCATGGCCGATAAATTAAAAGCTGGTTTATTTAGGCCCGTTGCAGCACACTTCTCTCTCTCTCTCTCTCTCTCTCTGCTGTGCTTGTGGCCCTGCCTGCAGAAGCAGATTGGCCCGCCCACAGCAGCATCTGATTGGTTCCTTGTAACAGCCAATCAGCAGTCAGCTGCCAGTTTGCTTTTTCACACGCACCACAGGAGAGGTCTCGCAAGCATAGGAAAGTTAGGCAAAATTTTAATAAATATTAGTCTATTTCAACTCACAACTAATCGAAAACTATTTGCTGTAGTCAACTTTAAAGCGATGTTTGTTTCATTGAACTATAAAACTTGCAGCTGAGCCTGGGAGCTCTGCGCACTTTTTTTCTAACAAAGCTTTAACGTGTCGCAAATCACTAAAGTTGTTTCATAAACATGTGCTTAAAGGTATTTAATCTAAGTTTTTATTTTTCAAAAATTTGACACCATTTAACCCCTTTTTTCAACAAATTAATATTGTCCTCCATGACTTGAATAATCGGTATCGGCCCTGAAGAAAGCATATCACTAGTGCATCCATTGTCAGGCTTTTTCACAAAGTCTCCAAATGCTCTCGTGCTGGTTCAGAATACTGCTGCTCAAGTGCTGCCATGAACTTAATGTTTTGTCGTAAATCAGTGATGTTGTCCTGTATGCATGTGTTTCAGTCCCAGGATGAGAGTGTCCTACATTGTCTTTTCAGCCCAAGCTGTTGTAATCCTGCCATTAACTGGAAACAGGTACAGTACATCCTCCTCCTCCTTCTTCCAAAATGGAAAACCACAGATAACCAGATCACATAGAAACTGCCCTCTTATCAGTGTCGCACATATTTTAACCTGCTCTGTCCACAATGTGGTTTCTGGATTTCTAGGAACAAGATAGATGAGGGTTTGAATAAACTGAGCCAAATCAACCCCGCTGGTGAAACATACATGCATGAAGGCTTGAAAGCTGTACGTATACACTGTCATTGATTTTCGGAAGCAATCGGACCTTTGAGACGTTGGCATGTGGAATTGGTTTACAGTCAGAGCGAAGAATTAGAATATCGGAAGATTCCGTGGAACATAGACCTTTGAAAAGGCCAATAAAAAAATAAAAAAAATCCAGTTATGTAGATCCAACCTCATCTGCTCTACTTGATCCCAATGCAAGTTGATTGTGACAGCAGAAAGTGGAACATACATTTTTGTACGCCTTTATCCAGCTCGTCAGTAAACTATAATCAGTTTATGCTCAAAGTTTTATTTAATTTCATCTCTTCTTTTGTGAATGTATTCCATAAACCCAAATTGTCCTTGTATGTATTCATTGAGTATTGGTTTAAAAATATGATGCCAACAATAGTTAATCATCCATAAAAAAAAATAACAACTAAATGATTCCGTAGATGCACTTGCATTTACATTTGGCTTGCACTCGTCAGGTGTCGGAGCAGATGAAGACACAAACGTCGCCGTCTCGCAGTATCATCATTGTTCTGACCGATGGGAAACTGGAGGTTTACCCCTTCGAGCTGAGTGTGCAGGAGGTGACACACCCTCACAATTATAGTTTACATTTGTGGAGAAGCGCGCTGCTTCATAATGTGAAGCCATATTTTACCCCCGCCATGTAGTCATATAAGTAAATAATTCGAACCTGATGCGGCGTATGTACAAACACAATATACACGCAAGTATCTCTGTAAAGGCAAGTGTACCTAATGGAGTGTCTCACATCTTAAACAGCTGAGCAATAACACAAGTAAACGTATTCATTGACTACTATTTTATTTATACATTCATTTTTACATGTTTCCACTCAAGACACTTTGATTATCTACTGTACATGTGTATGTTAATTCCAAATAATTAAACCCCGGGCATGTTTTATTAGTCTCGTTGTACCACGTCTCGTTTTCGACTTGATCTGACTTACTGCTGCTTGTGTTGCCTCCAGGCTGACAAAGCCAGAGGTTTTGGAGCCCGGGTGTACTGTGTTGGGGTCATGGACTTTGACCACATGCAGGTAGGTGCTCTATAATCGTGTCACTGCGCCACACTGTGGGGTTTATTTGTCTCTCGCCGTGTGTCTGTGTGTGTTTGTGTTTGTCAGTTGAAGTCCCGCTGCAAAATGGGTTTAAAAAAACGGAGATTTTAAGATCAAGCTTTTTTGTGAAAACATTCTGTTGCCGAGCATGTTTTGACTCAGATGCTTGGATTACTCCCTGTGCGTTTGACTTTGATTATTTATGTGCCAATGGCTACAATAGATGAAAGGTTCAAGTTTAAAACTTTGTCCTAAAGTTCAGCGGAGCGCTTGAAACAAATTCTATTGGTTTTGAATCCAAAACCCCTTTCACGCTGCTCTTCAAATTACTGAAACGGGAACGGAGGCTTGAAATCCACTTGTGAATTTGACAACATCTGACGGAGTATCAGAGGCGTAATAAGAGGACGAATGCCACCTGTGCTCTAAAGACATAAAGGGAAGCCAAAACCCTCCTGTGAAGTTTAATAACCGAGACTCCCACCACCTGCCCCATTTTTTTTTCAAAGCAATTGACGCACAGACATCAAAAGGTCCCGCTTTGGTGAGTTCTGTCTGGAAGGCAGATGCAAATGCAGTAAATGTCATCTGGATTGTCTACTCATCTGGTTAGCAGTTTCCAATTTTGCAGAATTACAATTTAGAAATTGCCGTAATGGTCAGTTTTGATTCTTGTAGGAATGAATATTTGAACATAAACAGCACATGAATACTTGTAGACAGACACACAGGCATATATTCTTTATCCTCTGCGGAGAACGACTAATCCACAGTGACTCAGTCGATCGTGTAATGCAATGCCCCCTGGTGGCCAAGTTGTCATCACAAACTGCTTGCTCACTTAGTGTTTTTCCAATTAGATTTTTATTTATTTATTATGATTACAGCCAATGAATGTTCTCCAATATTTACTGTTTTCATGACTTTACAACTGTCTACCGCATGGCCTTATGATTTGTGATGTTCAACTCGGTCTGATGACCCAAAGTGCTTTGTGGCTTTAGAGGAGGAAGTCGTTTAGAGCGCTGTAATTAAATAAAGTCAAACGAGCTTCCTGTCAAGCAGGAGATGAAAGGTTCTCGCGTCATTTTCCTCCTAGATAACAAATCAGTCACTAAATGGTTGTAGAAACGTAAACAACCATACGTTCATGCAGTCTGAGTTAACAAGCTCATGTCATAGGTTGTGGATTGTTTGTCTTTGTGCTGCAGCTTGCTGAAATAGCAGACGGCGTCCAGCAAGTCTTCCCGGTGCTGTCGGGCTTTCATGCTCTCAAAGATGTCGTCAGCTCGGTGAGCTTTGATCGCAAGCGCTGCAAGCCGGTCTTGTGCAGACCAACTTGTGTAATTTGAGACCTCCTTTTTAACTGGACCGGCTTCTCCTCTCAGATCCTGAAGCAATCCTGCTCAGAAATCTTCACAATAGAACCGTCAAGTGTTTGCGTAAATGGTGTGTGAAATAAACGTGCTGCTGTACGCGTGTGATGATTCCATATAGTAACATCACATTACGACAACATGTGCCTTTTTCTGCAGAATCTTTCAATGTGGTGCTGAGAGGAAGTGGCTTCAGTGGATCAAAGAGGACAGACAATGTTTTCTGCTTCCTCACGGTCGGTCCGGACACATACAGTGAGTAAAATGTGCTTTAAACGATGTATTCATACAAAGTGAATTCTTTAATAATAACAATTATTTATCTTCTGTGAATTTTTCAATACTGTGTTCTTCCTTTTCAATTGCTTCAAGACATAATTAATTAAAAAAAAAAATCAATTCCATAAAATACACAAACCAATCTGACTCAATAACATCAGATGATCCTTTAATGAACACATCGATAATTATGCCCGTTCTTAATATCAATTACAGCCAATCATTAGGTCATCCTTCGCCAACCAAAACAACATTTTGGTGCACTGCACTTTTTTAAACTATGCCGGGTTACTGATGATGTCACCCTATTTAAAAAGCTGATCTTACTCTCCCCTCCTCACAATAAAACAAACACAAGCCAGATCTGGGTTTACCGTAACTGTTTGTTGCAAATTCATGCTGTAATGTACCGCTTGGTGCAAACATTGCTTATAACTGTTCAGGATTCAGGTTGCCATGCAGCCTCCTGAAATGCAATTACGCCGTCCTCATCAACTATAAAATGATATTATGTGCCAGTGGTCTGTGCTGAGAAGGAGAGTCAAACAGTAGCTGCTTTTTATCGACACAGCCAGAGAACAGAGGAGGCATTATCAGACTGGAGCGAACGAGGGAGGGACGGTGGGACTCTATTCTAAGATATATGGAGAATTGTCGGATGAGTTCACAGTGAGAGGACAAGACACCACATGACTGGATCATACTTCTCTTCTTCCTGTTTACTTCTTTTTACCAGTCCAACAAATCACATAAAATAGAAACTGCAAACACCTCACAGAATCTAATATAATTATATCACATTGCAATGGCGAGTCGAGTCGGATTATGTAGACCGAAAAGCATGCAAAGTGAAATTTTTTTTGTTGTTTCTTTGTAGGCCAGAAGGCAACACGAGTTGGAGAAGGTTATCTGCTGTGTCCCGCACCTGTGCTGCAGGAGGTCGGACAGTAAGTACTCGTAAATACACGCAAAAGGTACTTCAACAGCATGACATACAACAACCAACCACAGCCAAAACCATATTGGTAAATCAGTAATCTTCTCGGGAACTTTTTCTGTAAGCTAAAATGACCTGCAAATCATTTTAACTGCAGTTCACGCATACTCTGTGCTATCTGTGGCCTAATTCATCATTTGTCTACAGTGCATCCACTTCATCACAAAACAAGGAAATGTGCTTCAAATATAATGAGATGTTAACAATGGAAATTACTTCCCTTTCCCATTGAGTCAGTGTTCGTGGCACTAATGGTGTAAGGAAGTTGGCAAGGTCACCAAGATGTATGACCTAATTTTATTTATTTATATATATATATACGTATATATATACGTATATATATACGTATATATATATAGATACGTATACATATATATATATATATATATATATATATATACGTATACATATATATATATATAAAATGTATGTAATATATATGTAATATGTATGTAATATGTATGTATGTTAGAAAAAGAAAAGACTTTTCCTGCTATTTTTACAGAGCAGTTGAGGTGCTGGTCAGTTTAAACAATGGGCAGTCGTTCATATCTGCTCCCGTTACTATCAACGCCACAAACTGTGTGAGTATGTCTTACAGTGCATCTATGGAAAACACACAAATGTACGTGTCTCATTAGTTAGTGTGGGCAATCATTTTGTACGTGAACCAAAAAAGTAGGCACAATTGACCTTCAGTCTAATACCTGGACAATGTCTACATTTCTGCATCTCAACAAATTTCAATAAGATGGAAACATTCATGTAGTCAATAGTTAAATTCAACATGTGAAAATTTTGTCTATGTATTTCAAATTATTGTACTAAATTGTTCAGGCTTGGAATTATACTTTTCGTGCATTCAAATAAGTTCATTACATTGTGTCACTGTTTTAATATCCTGAATGTTTTTCATTAAACGGCAAATATAATTGCAATTTTTCTTTTCTTGATGAACATATGGCAATCATGTATTTTTTGGTGTACATGTCACAGTCCAATGGGAGTTGGGTGTTGTGGCTGCTGTTGGCTCTTTTGCTGTTGCTGGTTTTCGGTCTACTTTGGTGGTTCTGGCCTCTGTGTTGCACCGTGGTGAGTGTGGACGAGTATTTGGAAGCACAAACTATGAACTCAAGAAACACTTCGGGATGTGACTGTTGATTTTTGTCACTGCAGGTGATTAGAAACCCACCGCCCTCTCGCCCTCCTCCTCCTCCTCCACCTCCTATACCTGTGAGTAGAGCACTGGGGAGGAAAGAATCGAATAAAACCCAATCAATGTACAACAATAGATGAATTGTGCTCATGACCTTTTTGAGAAAGTGTCTCTTGCAGTGAAGGAAACAGTGCAACATTGACATCTGCTGACTATTATTTGGAATGCGACTGTAGCATTCAAAGTTGCTCAGTGGCAGTCAAACTGTTTAATTATGTAAACATTTGTATTGTCGTCTTGTTTCAATGAGAGGAAGAGGAAGACTTGTTCCCCAAACACAAATGGCCCACAGTGGATGCGTCATACTACGGGGGGAGAGGACCTGGTGGAATAAAGCGCATGGAGGTGATTTCAAATGTGCTAGAAATATAATAACAAACTAAATTCGTAATTCCCTTTTTTTTAACTCTTCATAATTCCCTCCACCTCGTCTAAGAACCCATTCCCATCTGAAGAAACACAGGTGCCGCCACCCCCATGCTTTTTTGATGATGAGGCAAACATACTTTTTGGAATTATAGCAAAAAGGTTTCATTTTGGTTTATTGGAACGTAACATCTTCAGATGGAAAAGGTGGAGGGAAGTCTGAACAGTTCCATATAACAGTCAGTATTAGCTAAAAAAAACAATTACAACATATAGATTGACTACATTTGGGATTCGAGACACTTTAATTTTTTTTGTAAATTCTGAACACATCCCATTTATGAAAGTGTGGACACTTTTTCAACCACACTGTCAATTGTGTATTTTTCCTTTCCCTCTTGAAAAGTCAATTGAATTGTCACTAATTGTGGCAAAAGGTTTGAAATGATTTATCTTGGTCTAATTTTTTTATCGCACGAAAATCTGGCATTTGAACAGGGGTGTGTAGACTTTTTATTACATCAACTTTATGTACTTACCGGTGTGCACTGAATGCATGTACTTATAGGTCCGCTGGGGGCAGAAGGGCTCCACAGAGGAAGGCTCAAGGCTGGAGAAAGCCAAGAATGCGGTGGTCACCATGCCAGATGAAGTGGAGGAGGACATCGTACCTCGACCACCGCCAAGGCCTCCGCCCGTTTACAACTCCTTACCAGAGCCCAAATGGTACACGCCCATCAAGGTGAGACATGCTGTCATCATTTCAGTGCGCTTATTAAACCCTGAATTAAATAAGAAGCCATGCCATTTCCGTATTTGTTTTTGATGTGACCCTCAGGGACGTTTTGATGCATTGCTGGCATTGTTGAGAAGGCAGTACGACAGAGTGGCAATCATGAGGCCAACACCTCATGACAAGGTAAGACATTTAAATTCCGTTTAAATTACAGTGACAGTATTTTGCACCCAACTGAAAAAGTACTGATTGCAAACTATGTTCTCTTCTTATTCTATTAGATGAACAATCTCATATTTGTAAGTTTAGGCTACTCCATCATATGTGCCGTTTTACAGGTGCACTTCAATAAAGTAGGATATTTAGGAAAAGCTTATTTCAGTAGTTCGATTCAACAAGTGTAACTTATTGAAATGTAAACACGTAGCATAATACTTTTAAGAAAGACAATTTCTACCGATTGTTAAAAATCTTTTTGAATCTCTTGTAAATCAAATTTATTGTGTAGGTGGATCTGAAGTACTGAACCTGTATCATTAATATTTTAAGTTAAATTGACTATTTTAAATACATTTTTTTCCCTAATATTCCAAATTATTGAAAACACCTTTTACCGCTGCACCGCAACGATTTAATTACATGAATTACCTTTTTGGAAAATCTCTTGAATTATCGTATCATATTTTTCAAATCTGTGAGAATTTTTTCAAAGCTCTGATTCCAATTTTTTTCTCCATTATTTTACCACAATGTTTATCGTCTACAGGGCCGCTGCATCAACTTCACTAGAGTTCGCTGAGACTGAAACAGAAACAAACTACAGCATTACTGTATTGTTAGTTTAGACCAAAGACGCCTGTCATATTATATTGTGTGACAAAATGTAAATAATTATTACATTTCTTTACTTTTATCCTGGTGTCATTTCTCTTAATAAGCCTTCACTTCACAAAAGCACACGTAGTTTATTTTGTTTATTTGGGAAAAAAAATATAGATTTATATATATAATTGTCTTTTCACCATGGCTTCAGTACAAGTACTGAGAAACACAGGAACGTTTGAACAAAGCACATGGAAACAATTTTATAAAACATTTAGTACATAAAATGAGTTTTTTATATACAAAAAAAAATAATACAAATGTCCCCTTATCATGAAAAGAGACAGAAAATGACTTTTGTAAAAGCTTAGCTGGTTTGTGCGAAAAGAAAAACACTTTACAACCCAGCATGGCGACGACGCATACAAAGAAACATTCAGTGTTATACTCTTTGATACAAAATACAAATTAATACTGTAGGAAGAGGAGGGAAAAAAAGTCCAGTACGAAAACACACAGATGAAGTGCACTGTTTAGCTTGAATGACATTACACAACTGGCTCACCAAAACACGGTTTAAGTGCCACAAAGGAGTTGATGTTAGAGCAATATTTCATTGTTGACATTAAAAATGAAGCGCTCAACAAGACAACAGGGCAGCATGCCCACTTCCTGCTCTCCATTGTGTTGCAATGAAAACAATTTGGTCCTTTAGCAATATATGACTGGAGTAATAAACCAAGTCTGCTCAACTTTTCCGACAAAGTCTCAGCAGTAAGTGCCTCAGAAAAAAAAAAAAAAAAAAAGAAGACGATTCAATAAAAAAATAAAAAAACGACGAGGCCATAAAAACAGAAGCAGAAATTGGAATAGTTCAGCATTGGAGGGCTCTGATCACATATCAATTTACAGTTATGAAAGATTGTGTATACTTCACGGATAATCTGAGAAAATGCAGTCTCAGCTGTTGCGGGTCTGGCCCAGGGAACGTATTGTATACCGGCTGTATGGCCATGTAGCTTTAACATGCTATTTAACATGTTTATTTACACCCTGCAATGTGGAAGACGTTCTCCTCATCACCGATTCTCTCGATGCAACAGGGAGGATCTATGGGGGGGGAAATAGAATTTTAATATGAAGGTCAACGTGCTGAGTTTGTGGGTGTGATAGTTTCCGTGTGTGTGTGTGAACTCACCGGAGAGATCGCCGACTGTCCTTCTCCATATTGTTCTCTGGCCCTTCACTCTCGTAAGAGGCCAGATGCAGCTCTGCACAAACAAATCACCCCGCACAATTTTTAGTCATTGTCTCGTGCACAGAAAAAAATATATTTTATATATATATATATATATATTATATATACTATATTTTTCCTTCATTTAAAAAAAAAAAAAAAAAGTTAAATTTTTTTTATTTTTGTTGGCTGCTGGAATCAATTTATGCTATCTACTTCAATGAGAAACATTGATTTTGGAACAGAATGAACTTTGAAAGCAAAATAGTTCTGTATCTGTCAATTCAGTGTGTTAAGCACGCACACACACACACACACGCGCACACCCCCCCCCCACACACACACAAAAAAAGTTTAACAGGAGAGTGACTGACCGTCTTCGGCGAAGACCGGCGTTGTGACAAGAAACTGGAGGATTCTGCGGTCTCTGTCGAATGGGCAGATCACCTGACGCCACACCAGAAACTCGCTCACCTGCTTGGCCAGCTCCCAAAGTTTCTGGAATGAATGAAGTCATATACAGTGAGTATAATGTCATGAGTTTCAGCATGAAGCGTTTTACTTCTATGACCACAAGGGGGGGGGGGTTATCACATTATGTGATGTTGGGGAAGCCTACTATTACTTTGCCATTACTTAACTCCCAGGGTGAAATTCTGATTTGTTGGCCAATTAATTAAAAAAAAAAACAACAACAACATAGAGTATACAAAGTATAGAATAACTTTTTTAGTCCCTTAATGGTTGACTGTTTTACAGTGCTTAATTTTATATTCATTATCTTTGCTATAAAGTCGCACATCAATGGCCGATTAATTAACACAATTCTGATTTCTTGCTCTCAAGTAGAACAATTTGGGTATCGGTAACAGACGTGTAAATAGGAAGAAAACATGGAGTCTGTTATCTTAAGCTCGCAATGTGGCTTCTTCCAAATGTGGATAAAAATCTGATACATAATCAGACATCCGCTAATGTGTGTGCAGCGCAAACATGCAGATTGGATATAGCGAGGCAATCAGATGTTAACGGCAGCTAACTGCACCATTCTGTGACCGATACACAACCATTTGTGCACGTGCAACACAAGTACACCTTGCAAAACACCTGCTGTGAATGTAAATTACGGCAAAAGCATGCACCAAAAATGATGTCTACATTAGAGGCGTGACCATCATGAAGCAAGCAAAATAACTTCAGTTGGTGGCCAATGGAGTAATGAGGCAGGTTACCCTCATTTAAATAAATAAGGGGGAAGAGTCAGCCCAGGCCAGCGGAATGGAGTGAAATATTTAATATTTGTATGATTTATCAATTTTTAAATTACTTTTATTTTGTCAGTGTAAACACAGCAATATCAGTTCTATGTTACTATGTGCACATTTAGGCATTAAATTGGAAATGGACACTTGGGCCTGTAATGTAACTCCACCCTCAGTGTGTCAAACCAGCATCGAAGGTCTCTCGTGAGTGGTGGACCAACCTCAAAGTTGATGTGTCCGTTGGACAGCCTGCTGGCGCAGCCTTCATTCAGGAAGTAGATGTCTTTAATGAGCAGGCTGAAGAAAGGAATGACAATCTTCTCTTGCACGCTGTGTGCAGTCTCGGACCTCTGGGTGGCGCCGCGGAGCGCAGTGCGATAGTTGCTGAAGTTGCTGGATGGGTCCATCTGGTGCTGAATGGGAACAGACCAATGAGACGTGATTAGAAATTTGCCAAATAAAAAAGACCCAACGTTTTAATGTAACAGCACCGTGGGACGGATGACATTTAGCGCGAGCGTGTGCGCGAGTGTGGGTTTTCTCACCTCGAGAATTTCAAACTTGTCGGTGTTGACTTTGCTCCAAGTCTTTTTCAGTCTGGCAACAGGACTCATGTTCATCCCAGCTGAGACACGACAAAAAAGATCAGATTTAGCACAAGGGAGTCCGTTTCTGCTTTTCTGTAGAGCAACAATGCAAATCAACCATGTCCAATTGTAAAAACAATAAAGTAGGAAAATTGTCCTATCACAAAAGCTGCCATTTCACAGCTCTAAATTATAAATCCCGCAAAGACGGACCGGAGGGAAAGACCTTCTGTTGATAAGCCTTTGGCACGCAGGCGGCCATCGCGACAATGTTGCAAACTCCGGCACGCCAACGGTGGCTATTTAAAAATCCCACCCTGAGGTGGCGTTGTGCCGGCTTTGTTTGGCTCAGTGGAAACAAGAAATCAGCACAACAGTGGCGTCAACAATGGATGCCGTTTGAAAGGCTAATTAGATCGACCAAGGGTACGAATGCCATGTCACAGTAGACATCCGCATGGCTGAATCCATAGCGACATTGAACCCCACGTTAATAGCTCATAACCAAGCAAAATGATTAATCACACAATATAATTTATTTTTGTTGATGCGCTTAACTAAAATATGAAAGCAATGGATTTTTTTCCGTCTGCAATGAAAGGCCCTTATGGACAATAGGTGAGTCGTGATTGGTTGTTTCATGAGCCCTCAATACATGTGATATCATTTTCAATCGACAGCTAGTAGCAAAATGTGTTTTTAAAGGTTTTAAGTGGACATGAAAAATAATGTTATCAAATTAATCATGGGCAAAAATATTCACTTTTTACTGCTGAGAATGTAGAAAATAATATGCCTTTAAGGCCCCCAAAGGCGTCTCATTTGTCGGAAATATGACACATATGATTCCAAGTCAAAATACTCACTGATGATTGCCATGAGCGAGTTAAAGTTTCCAATGTTGAAACACTCCTGCGCCACATCGATGAAGAACTCGATAATCCGCGCTCTCTGTTTCTTTTTCACCGGCTGGAATGCAAGAACACAATGTCAACCAAAAGACATCCAAGTGAAATTGTCGCAAAAAAAGGGCCAATGAACGTACCATACAGATTTCAGTGGCCACAAGGTAACTCAATCTGTTGAACCAGTTCACATACGTCTCCAGGTTGCTGGTCTTGCGCTTTCGGAAGAAACCCTGAAAAACACCGATTGACACACAGAGACGACGTGGTCAAAAACACAAAGTCAATTGAGCCCTTGAGAAATATCCAAGTAATAACCATATCTGTCAGTTTTCTGAGCAATTCTAAGTATTGGCTTGGTTAAATTGAACGTCATGATTTTTTTTCATCTTGCCTTTGTAAATTATAAATGACAAAGACAGGCTGTCTGCCTATCAGTCACTTCCTGCTGGACCGGATCTTGAGAACCCTCGCGCCCACACAAGCTCTCCTACACAATGACTTCTCTGACGTGTCCGCGGTGTTTTACATCTCATTTGCATCTGCCTTCGCATCACCTGGCTAACGGGGGGGAATCTGTTTGCCAAAATGCCGTTAAGTTCAGAATAATAACCGCAGTGCATTTAATAGAAAAGCTCAAAATCCGTGTTAATGACTAATTTCTTCATCACGTGTGCAGATGCGCCGTTGGACTAAATTCCACAATTCAACAGCCTAATATTATTTCTTTTTATTCACTGTTTATAAAGTGATAACATGCTGAATATGTGTCTAATATACTTTATATAGATCAAAACATATACATTACATTTAGTTATAAACACAAGGCCAGTGTTAACTTGAGCAAGTTGTTTTGTTCGGAGTTGATGTGCTAAAGATGAACATCTCATATGGTACAATATTTCTTTCACAACAGTGGTGGAACACTGCTATATTCCTTATACTAACCCTTGTCAAAGTGGTCTTATATAACTGGCAAGGTGCCTGACACACAATGACAGAGCACTAGTCGCGGCTATGGCACTGATTGCAAGGCACCCCTTCGGCTGACTCACAGCACAGCTCGCACGTCAGGCGCACATTGAGCGAGGCTCTTTCCCATTGTGTTTGATGCACTTTCCAAAACGACTTCAAATAAAAAAACAAGTTGAGCAATAATATTCGCACTCGGCAGCCAGGACGACGCTTCATGTGGTTTGGAAAGCAATCTCTCACTCCAAGTTAGATGCAAAGCCAAAGGCAAAAATAGAATATAAAAACACAGAAATTAACTGTTTGCTTGCGGTTCGTTCGGTTTGTAATTAACAACATCAAATAAAGCAGTGAGTCGCTGCGGTTTAAAGAATACATAGCATTCACTCTAAAAAAAAATAAATAAATAAAGAAGTGTGGTGGTTAAGTGTTGCCCACAGCCGTACTGCATGATAACATTCAGTGCACAGGCTACCTTGTGGTTCTCTAGAGGATCTTTCAAGGCGAAGGTCTGGATAAACTCCTCAGGCCCGATAAAACTCAGCCTGTCCTGTGAAGGGAAAACAAAATAAACATAACAATAAAACCATGAGGGGGGTGCTGATGAAACCAAATATTTATACTTTCAAATGAAAAGAATAACCACAAAAAAAGGGCACACATCTCACAGTCCGAGGAAAGGCTTTTAAAACGGCCACAAAAAAAGCGATAGCTTTATTTTTACAGAAAATGTAACCAAACATATTCTGCTTTATGTGTGCAATTCAAAAGAGACATCCAAGTAAAATAAGTTTTACGTGAAGCTTGAAATTAAAAGTATGTGAATGTTGTTTTTATACATAATCAAATTTAAGTGCTGTTAATATGTAACTACACAGTATACACACACACTACAAACGTATAAAAATAAAAAACACACACAGGCTTTGTAAAATCCCTAAACACGCGCAATGGACCAAAAAGTATTTACCAGTTCAATGTGTGTCAGCTGTTGAGCGAGGATGAAGGGGTCGTCGCACACGCTCAGTACATCGCTTCGCAGCGCCGATTCCCTTTTGCTCTTCAGGGAGGCGGGACGCTCGGTCGCCACGGCGCTCAACGCGGCCACCGCCTCCTCGTATTGGCCGAGGGCAGACAAGCGTTTTATCAAGCGCTGGGTCATCTGCTGCATGGCCCGCCATGAGTACTGGTACACACGATAACATTTCAATTAGAAACACATCATTTAAGACGAGGAAAAAAATATGTTCACACTCGGTTGTGAGGAACAAGCGCGGAGTTGGTTATGAAGTGCTTCAATGAAGGAGTAAGCGTGACGCTAACCTCGTCCCCTCTGGCAACGTGGTGCGTCATGTCCTTCAGACAACGCATCATACGCTCGTCCCTGAAGTCGTACGGGAACGTCTCGGTCCACTCGGTCAACAGCTGCACCAGCTTTGGCGCCACTTCGCGGAAACGGATCTGGACAAGCAAATCATATGACATCATAAATGGCTTTGTCCATGTAGGTTTGTTTGGTAAAATCGGAATAGTTCCTTCTTGTCTATATTGTTCAACTTTGTCCCTTTAACAAGCAGAAACTAAAGAAAGCGTGTTTATTATTGTAAGACACTTTTTGGATTCACGCTGCCCTTCAGTGTAAAAAAAATAAATAAATAAAAAAAAAAAAATTAAACGTTATATCTAACTCAAGTGTACTTATGCAGTGATTCTTTTGAATACCACCAGAGGGAGCCCTCCAAACTTCATCACTGATCGAATCAAGCCAATCTTGCCATAAAGGACAAAAGCAGTATTGAAAGCTTTGAAATGAACCAAAGTAATTAGTCCCAAAATATATATATTTTTTGTTTTTTAAAAACAGTAGTATGAACAGTCTTTGTCAAATATTCGAAAACAGAGAACGAGTGCACTATTTTATTACGATAATTAAATATTTTTCAATCCCAAAAGAAGTATTTTATGCTGTTTAAAAGAGTGATTCCGCATTAGCGTGTCAGTAGAGCTCATGAGCTTTTTGGTGGGAATTACCCACTTTCACTTAATTGCGCTGACAATTTCTATCGTAGAAGTAATTTAAGATATTTAAGAACTAAACAGGTCCAAATCTCGTAATGAGTAAGTATTTCTGAGGAGAAAATTGATACCAGATCATCATTATTTCACCCTACAGCATATAACTTCTCGGGACGTGTTTTTTTTTCTTTCTCCCCGAATGTAAAATATTTCCCTTGGTTCAATAAAGGTTGTGAAGCACTGGCTTGTAAAGCATTCTATGACTCTAAGCAGTGTCTTACACCTTAACTGGTAAGAACATAAATCTGTTCAAATGGTAACAATGTGGGAACTCGCATCCATTGGAGACAAACGTCAACTTGTGTGTAGAAGACGGTGTGTGAATAATCCGCCCACCTTATCCAGCAGGGTGTCTCCGGACCGCTGCTGCTCCACACATAGGTGACAAACTCGTGTCATGAGCTCGTAGGGGTGCAAAAACAGGCGTGAGCTCAGCAGGAAGGTGAAAACGTACGACCTCTAACCATTTGGAGGACACAGAACACAAAGAGTGAGCACTGAAATATAATGAGCATGTTTAGAACTACAAGAGAGGTCATGTGACTTACATCAGGGTAGTAGTCCACGGTAGGGACCAAGTGTTGGATCAGCGCCTCGAGAGACGCTGAAACCAAGCTGTTGTCGTGGTAACACATTTCCCCGTAGCTGGCAGTGATGCCGTGTCCGTAAAGCCGACTTTTGCTCCGAAAGGACTGTTCGCTGCCGCTGCTTCCGCTGGTTTGGCGGTGCACTCGTGCAGGACAGGTAGTGCTGTGCTGGCGCGGGCTGTGAGGCAGCCCGCCGGAGTGCAGCTTGTCCGAAGCGACACTCCTGCTGCTGTAATGACGCTCCTTAGTGCTGACGGAGTCCACGGGTAAACCGCAATACATGCTGTGAGCGTGCGGTATGTCATATGGGTTCTCTGCCGCCGAATACGCTCCATTATAGACGCTTTCCTTGGTGGTCTTCACAGAGGCGCAGTGGCGGTATGGACTGTTTGCTTGCTGGTAGTTGTTGTTGCTGCTGTAAAGTCCGCAAGTGCTGAACTTTCCGGCATAAGGCGTGGTGGGAGGCATGGTCACCTGCGGAAAGGCCACAATCACACTTGTCATCACTTTCACAAGCATTTTAGGGCTGTTTTGTTGGGTTTTACTTTGATCAGTAGTTAAATGATTCGTGCAGTTGTATTTTAATGGGACTGAAATATTGCTTGTGCAGAAGGTCCTCATTTACAATGGCCTTGACGTAAAAGCTGTCAAGGTTCGGAAGAGCACACAATGCAACGAACGCGAACGCCCGCATATTTGGAATCAGGCCTTTGCAAATTCACATAGTTTCATATTTTATTTAACCTGTGTTGTTTTCTTAAACACTCACATATTCACTGTTTCCATGCCCATGCAAAAGCCTCGTAATATAAAGGACCGTTGCTTTGGTGCCCTAGTAGTGATGGACAACGGTCCATTCCGACTTGCATATGGTACAAATTATGGCTACGTTGCCGCAGTGGGAACGAACACCGTCATCAAGACCTCTTCTCTAGTTGAAGGATTTACAGTGGAGACAGTTCAAACACTCTTTAGGATTTGTTTGATTTCCAGTACTGCCAGTGGGAAAATCTTTGTTAAAAAATCCATATAAAATTGGCATATTTAAATTAGCCTGAAGACACCGGGCAAACAAAACCATTCAATGTGTCTGTGTTTGTTTTTGTTGTTTTGTTTTTTTTTCCCCATAGTAACTACCAATAAAATGGCGTGCTGGAAATGTCGAGTTCTAAGTTAAAAACTTATGTTGGGTTGGGCATAACTCGCAAAATCCCTCCATCCAGCTCTTGTGCAACCTGTTTACTATACCGTGCCTGGAATGTGGTCAATCTTTAAGCGAAGCGTAGGTTGTGCAAATATCGTGAAAGCCGATCACTCAAAGTAGAGACTCAGAAGTGTGTCAAAGTAATTACGCTTAAGTCGCATAATTGCAGCCCTCCTTTGTGTATTCCCTTCGGCTTTGAACTTTGTCAAGACACCCACCCATGTGGAAATTCACTCGGCTTTACAACATGTTTCTATCCTACATACGTCGCCATTTGTGTTGCAACTGCACTTTTGTCGCTTTGTTCAACCGAAAAGACAAATAAAAAGACAGACACACGGTCTCGGGGCCAAAGTGATTTTAATGCCTTAATGGTGAAGATAATTGGATCTGAGGAAGGTAAGCTGATCCTAAATCACCACCCAGGCATGCTTTAACTCTGGAGCCATCCTCTCATCCTGTCTTACTACCATATGCCAGTGTAAATCAAGTCGGGGCTTACACGCACGCACGCGCACGGGCAAAACGCATACCTCAAACACTGATGCGCATAAAAAAAAAAAAGAAAAAAGCCCACAGAAATCCAGCGAGCTCTTGTTTGACCATCACATGGCCGACAGAGGACAGTCTGCTTCGGCCTCTCAGACGGACACACTTGGCGTCATGCCACTGCCGGCCAGTCCAGCGGCAGTTTGTCTGCTGAACTCTGCAATCTGCAATCCTCCTCCTATAACCAAGTTAAAAGATTACTGCGGCTTCAACTTACTTGCTCAACTTATAATACGTCATCTGGAAAAGCTCATAAAAGCGGTCGACTCCACATGAGAAGCAAACATATTCGAAACGTTTTTTTTTTCTTCTACCAAGCTTGCGCTGAGTCGTGACTGTATTTCTTAGAGTGGGGGCTGGGGGGGCATCTAAAACATTTGGCCCTTCCGAGCTGAATTCCTTAAATGTTGACCCCCTGTGCAATTTAGTACTTCCATAATGCAGCTTGAAATCTTACACTAAATTGCAGGTTGGAAAACTTAATGATGACATTGGACGCATAATTTAAAGTTAGCATTCTCTATGATTCGAAACTCCGAACGACTACAGCCTTTGAAATGTAATTTGATGTGGGAATAAAAGTACAATAAATGCCGAAACTAAAAACCGCAAGTGTACGAGCTCTCTGTTTAGTCAACGACTATGTTAATTTATACGTTTTAACTTGATTTACCCTTTCATCTGGAAGCAATTATTTTGATGACAATCCAGACAATAACTTTTCTGTAGGCCAAAAAACTAAGTAGTACTTTCAGTTCATCAAAAGGTTAAAAGCGAAGTTGAGGAGGAGCTGCAGGCTATCATCATCTCCTAATGGATCTAAACAAGCTTGTGTGTGTGTTTGTTAAAAAAAAAAAAAAAAACACTTCAACAACACAACACGATGTTCTGGTGTCAACACGTGATATATTTTTTATATATGCGGCCAAAACACAGTAGACGCAAGAATGTTTACCTTTATGTCGTGCAAAAGTTGCATGTTGGATTGAATGACTGTTTCGTTGCGTTTTGGCAAAAAAAAAAAAAAAAAGTTCACCAGCATAGTTGCATTTTGCTCAATACCGCTCTAGAGTTTGGATTTTTTTTTTTAGCTCGTTGCCCATACGTATAAAGAAAACGTGAAAGAAAAAAAATGCTTATTCCTGATTACATTTCCAACTTTGCAGCCAAATGCAAATTCCTTGCTAAAAAAAGAAAATGTTCAGCTTTCGTATGGCTTTAGCGTCTTGAGTGACTTGTGGTGTGTGAATGTGCTTTTTACGCATTTGTTTTCTGACTCTTGTTCAATAAAGCGATAACAAGCGGTGGCGGTGTCTACCTTTGACCCCTCGCAGGGAGCATTCCAAAACATTCTAACAAGCAGGCCATGTTACATCACCTTGATAAGTGTGAAATGATCCTAAACTTTGGACATTCTCTATCGCTCTTTCCTCGTGGCTCACTGCCAATTTATTTCCACGTAGATTGATGAGTGCGACAGCAGTAAGATTAGTCCGGGGGGAAAAAAAGTGATCCTAAAGTTTCGAGGCATGGGAACTTATTTTGACCTTTTTTCGTAATTGAATTATTTATTGGAATTATTATCACTGTAATCATTGTGCCGGTAAACTGTTGTGGTTTTTCCAAAAACCCCAATCCGTTTCCAAATGTTCTTTAGGTTTGCGCAATTTTCCAAACCATATTTTTGAATCCATTTTTTTTTTCAGTTTTGTCCTACGAGTGACGGAAATGTGGGCCAGAGCAGATTTAGACTTTTTTGTGTGCGTGTCAGCCAGACTTTCCCGCAGTTAGTTTGATAACAATCCCTGGACCTTCAGCACGCTATTTTGTCCAAATCACATTATGAGATTTACAAAAAAAAAAAGGTATAGCCAGCTATGTAGATGGGTGGGGGTCTGGAGGATGAAGGGGGGTGGTCTTCCAACAATGGCGGCATTATCTGTCCTGTCATGGTGTTAACAATCGCACAAAGACCCGCGGGAAGAGATCAGAGCAGATCACACACACACAGCAGCTTTCACACACTCGCCAGCGCCGGGCTGTGCGACGCCACCGCCGCACCCGGTCGAAGTCTCGCATCAGTTTCACATACACGGATTATTAACCTCGCATATATCATCTGCACTGACCTTGTAAAATGCAAAGCCACACTTAAAATTGGCAAATGGGCCATAAACAAACAAGCATTTGTGTTGGTGGCCATGAAAGATGTGCCAAGCAAAACTCATTTGGAGATCTGAGCAGATATGACAAGCACACGCTTTAAGGGGCAAAGGTCAGCTACAATTTAGATTTTTATGATGTTAAGCATGAGCAGCTGGTTCAGTCGATCAATTGTAAATTGCCCTCAATGAAAGCCTGTAAACTCCTTGGGACGTCGACGTGACCCAAAAACCGTCTGCTGTAAAACTGTTGCATAAGATGGATGGACTACGTGGAACTATGTTTTAGCCATTTAATTACCGCACTGTCAAGTTTTTCATTTGTGTGTCTTTCGCGAACAAGTGAACATGATTGCACTCAAAAGACATAATATGAGTATAAGAAATACAAAGAGGTTTTATTTTCAACATTGACCAATGTCTTAATGATTAGAAATGACAAGTTGAGGTGGATATTTCTGAAGGTGTACAAATTGGTGCCTTGACCTCCATGGTCAAATGCCAAACATTGCATATCTGTTTAACCATTTAAAGGCCCCGCCCAATTAAGTCATGAGCAGTCAAACAGAGTCATTAAAAGTACAAACCTTTCTGTGAACGTGGGCGATCCCAATATGGAGGGCAAGACAGAAAGCTTTACTTCTCACAGTGTGATCAAACATTGCCGTGGTCTTACTTTGTACGTGATGTACTTTGGCACAAATAGGCGATATCACGGGTACGTAAAGGGGAGGCGTGTTTTTCCCAAGGCGAAAAACATTTACGGTCAGCCCTATTAGTAACGATAAACAAGGTTAAAGTCCGAGTACATCACACACTCGTGGTTTCCTTAAGGTGGCGAACCATTTAAAAACGGACTCTGAAGACACACACACACAAATCACATGTTTTTATCAACCTTGCCTGCTGAGGAAAGAAGAAGTGCATCTCCTTCTTCTTAAGTGGCTCACCTACTCTTCTCAGTGACGGCTCATTTTTGGTTGTTCTGTGATGTGGTGGTTAACGCTGTTTTTGAACTGCACTGCAACATACTTAAAGATGGTCCTTATATTTTGCACCTCTCACAAAGCTAAATAATATAATATTAGAAAACACCGCTCAGTTGTCCTCTTAACAAGAGTTCTTGCATGGGAAAAATGTTTCTAGATTGTTTTTAATTCCAGATTACACAGGACCACAGCCTGAAATGTCTGACTTTTTTGTCGCGATCCAAAGTTCAAATTGAAACAAATCCAGATGAGGTGCAATGACAAATCATGAGAAACCACCTTGTAGCATTCAATCTAGCACCAAGAAGTTAATGGAGCAAACACCAGATGGCATGCAGCTAAGGCTTCTTTTTTGTTGTTGTTTGTGTGGTTTCACTGATGCTGAGACAAGTTTCTGCAGCAGATCACAAGCGTCTCTTCTGATATCTTATATCTCGTTTTGCCTTTTCAAGCATGAGAACCTGCCTCCGTCTCTATCCACCCACAGTCTTTTTTTTTTTTTTGGACGTCTCACTTCAGTACCAACGCCACCACAGCTCCAATGTCGTCATCACCTGAGTGGATGAGCCAAAAGTGGAGAAAAGAAGCCAACTCATACTGATTAGATTTGAAGCTTCTCTTTTCTATTCCACTTACACACACACACTCAGACAGACATCCAAGTGTGTGTGCTCTACAGATATGAATGATCAGATAGGCTAGTACAGTATTAACCTCGAATCAGGGGGGATAAGGACATTATCTCCTCTCTTACGAGGATATAATAAACCTAAGATTTGCACAAGGGCTTTTGCCCTCTCACTTCCACAAAAAGAATCACCTAACCGATTATATACTCCAAAAATGAGAGAGGATGTGTCACTTTAAAGGTGAAACAAGATTATTTTTAGACCAGGTGGAGCACCGAGGGATGCTTTCCGGCTACCTTTATGTAAATTATTAAGTGTTAGGGTGTAATTTTAGGGACTTCCGTGCAGTCTGTCAGGTAGGCTGAGATGAAAAGCAAACGAGGGGAAGCCTTTAAAGCGTTTTTTTTAGGACTGCAACTTGGCCGGGAGTACACACACTTTTTTATTCTCCCCATTTCTTTTCCCTGCAGGCACACACAATCTGTTATTCTCTCCCTCACTCACATACACAACCATGCAAACACACACACACGGGCACCATGCCTGGTCCACATTATGGGCTTGTGCGTGAGTCAGAACACAGTAAAGTCAGAGCTGCCTGTGAAAGGAGAAAAAAAAAATGCCATGCTGTGCAACCACAGTCCCATCGCAGGTGCTGGAGAGCCATGTTTGTTTGTGTGCGAGTCCAAGCCTAATTATAGCCTCTTCGCTGCGGTTAACAAATAATAACAAATGGGACAACTGTTTAAAAGCATACGTCTTTCCCACAAGTGTACAAAGTTTTACGCAACAAAGTTGACGAGTACTCACTTTAGTTTGCATGCTTGATTTAAAGTTAGGCTTTAAAGCAACGTAATTACGACAGTAAACTTTAATTAACTGTTTGTAACTGCACATATAAACTATATCCTGCAGTTGATGTACTAAACAGTCATTATGCAAGCAGGCGGAATTGCCTACCTTTGACGCGGTGCAACACAATGTCCGAAAAGCAGAGGGCAAAAACTTGAGCCAAACTGTTCGTATTTTCCGCCCGGTTGCTCGGACACTCTTATCACACGCGGATAAAGCTGCACGACGTGTTCCGTACTGATAAGTCTCTCATCGGGTTATCCGCGTTATTCTCTGCTCCATTGAGTGGCTCCTCTGCTGTTATTTGAGTCGCTCTCAAACAGCGGCGGCGATTCGCAATGACACTCAACCAGGCCTATTCAAATGACTCCCACAGAGCCGCGAAAACTGACCAATCGATGATCAGTAGGTGGTGCCCCAAAGCGCCGTATGGACCAATCGCAGCGGGGAGTGAAAAAAATCGAAATGTATCTAAGTGTTGATTGGCTTGTTGGCCGCTCATCCATTTTTTTTTTTAACTTTTATTTTTTTTTCACTCTCAGCCGAAGTCAGCAATGTTATTGTTTGGAGGGCTGGAAAAATGGAAGGTGTAAGGTTTCCGGATGCGATGAGCGTTTGTGCGGGGTGTTTTAACTTAAAGCTTGTGAAATCAAATGTTTGCGATCCAACAGTTTTTATTCTTAACATGTCAAAGTGTCTAGTAAGCGGTAGTCTTACCACAACAGTTTGAAAAAAAAAAACTATAAGATTTGATCCTTGTCCCAAAACTTGGGCAAGATAAAGTTAATTATTAAAAAAAAAAAAAATTTCTTTTTTGAAAAGTGGTGAATGGAAGTTAAAAAAATGTCACTTTCAAAAACTCTACAACCTTTTTGCTACATATCAAGAAATATTAGAACCACTGTGATAGATAGATGGATAGATAAACAATAAAAGAAACTGAAAAGAAAGAACCTGCTTTTATTAATTGTAATCAAGCTGTAAGTCTTATACTGTAGTCTGCGATATGTTCTAAATCTAATTGAAATTGACCATCACAAGAAATGACAGTTGTGCGACTCATACTCCAGATCACTGTTGCACACAAACTTGCCAATGCAATCCAGCACACTGTTTACAGATAAACTGCCTGGTAAAATGATGAGTGCTTTCCCCAAAGTCTCTCAAGTCACAGTGCTTGAGAACATGCAAATTCCACACGGGAAGGCCCGAGCAGAGATAATGGGAGACAGACCATGATTTGAAATCTTCTTGGGCGTGAGGCAGACTTTCTATCCTCTACCTCAACCACGCTGCCCCAGAATACATTGGTTATGTTAAATGATGTCCATTTTTGTCAAATTGTTGATGTATATAGAATAGCGGGAATTGCATTTACACAATAGGTACTGATGGAAAAAGAGTAATTTTGAGGACTTTTTTTTTTCTTACGGGAACAGGATGCAATGATAAAAACACTGTTACTGGCTTTTAAGATATATTCAGTGGGGCTTTGGTATCGTTTTGCTGCCAAGAGAACTGATGGCCAAAGCACAGTCAATGCAATAATACCCTGTGTTGGAAAGCCAACAGCATATTGGTTTTCACATTTTCCGACAACAGGAATATGTTCAGTAATTGCTGCTGACAGAGCTTCCCACCACCCAAGCCGGTAAAACATATTTAGTGTTGTTGTTTCTAAACTAAATATTTGTAAAGACTTTACCTCAGCTCCATCCAGCTTTCTGTTTTTAGCTAAATTCTGATCAAGGTGGGTCGACAATCTCCCTGCCACACGCACCATCCTCGCCATGTCCGTCCGTTTGCATAAACATCAACTTACATAAACAGAGTTCTACGTAGTATGTCCGAGCACTGAGGTTGTGGGATGCATTTATGGTTTTGATCGCTGACGCCTCTTCCATTGTGACACATGTTGTTCAGGCAAAAATAGATGATCTCTGACTCGATCCGGCTGCAGGGGGAGGTTCTCATTACAATAAACCGACTCCTACGCCACTCATTCTACTGGCTTCTTTTCAACCCGCTCTCACTGTGCGTGGATTGCGAACGCGTTGCATCGAAGGTAAAAACTCTCCTTCCGGTTGAGTTTTCACCTTGAGGGCTTTGCCTTGATGACTGTGACGCCAATGATCTTCTCTTGAGGGAGAAATTTCTCTCTGAGTGTTGAATGAAATCAAGGAGAGCGTCAGCCTAACATCAAAATTCTCATTTTTGGAGGTTATGCGAAAGCTGGATAAAACATAACAAATTCAACACAACAACAATGAGTCACGTTGCTTCGAGTCAACCTTTGTGGATTACCATGCCGTGGATCATGAAATTACATTTTTAACTGATAATACTCATTTAAATGCACGTCCAACTCAAACCAATCCATAGCCACATTCCAGACTCTGATTTTGAGGTCCAACATTCCAGTCAAACATAAACAAATATAAACATAGCTGACAACTACAACAAGCTAATCTATTCAGTTTTTTTTTTTGTGTGTGTGTGATTAGACAAAGTATCAGCAGTCCTGAAAACAGATGGAATCATTTTTTTGGGCAACCTTGACTATACAGTAATAATCATAAAAACGATAGTAATAATACAGAAGGAATACAGCGATTAATCCGCACTATGTCCAACTACACACTACTTCCGTGCAGACCCAATTGTGTTAAATGGTCTGGCGTTCGTCTCGTGTTGCATATAAAAGCTGATAAGATCAGTTCAGACAGTATTTTATATCTTTCAGTATATCTTTGTGTCGTTATGGTTGCGTCACATCCAATTACTTCATCTCTGATAGGAGGAAAAATTGATTTGACCAAAATTTACAGTGGCTTTCAAGTGTACTTTTGGTCTTCAGGCAATGGAAACGTCCCAGTTTTGTTGAAGGCAGCATTATGACATGGGTTGGAGTAACAACAACAAAACTAAATATAGAGATGCAATACAAAAATTAGCATTTCGATGAGAGTTTAATATTTTAAATCACAATAGTTCAGTGTGTTAATGGGGAATTTATTATTATTATATTAGTCACTGAGAAAAAATATTTACGTGCTGTATGTTTTTCTTTTGATTTTAATTCATTTTAAAGTGAGCAGGTTTTGGTTTTGCACCATTTTGCATTGCTGCCAAGTGCTGACAAAACAAAAGTGCCTGCCACCAGTGTTCTGTCTTGAGTGCGGGTTGGGATCACAATGACAGGTGGGTGAGATCATTACAATGTGGGAAGGGGAGGGGGGGGGGGGTGACGGGTGGGAGAGGGAGCCCCACAATTTGAGGAAGTGGGGCGTCGGAGTCGAGTGTGGATTTAACGCGGAATTCTTTTCTTGTGAAGAATGTATTCACTATAGCTGCACCTTTGTGTTTATTTTCATTGCTGACTTGCAACGGGTGGCAAGTGAGCCGATCAGAGGGGTGAGGTGGGGGTTGTTTAGGTGGCGTGGAGGAAGGGGGAGCGGAAGACGGGTGACTCACAGGCTTCCAGTAAGAGCTCCGGCTCAGCTACTGGAAGCCCCCGACCCCTTCTGCATTGAGACAATACATGGCCAATCATCTGTGTTTTTCACTGCGCAGCACAGAACTAACAGAGAGGTCGTAAAAATATGAAGCCGCCAATTATGTAGGCAGCAGCTGCTGTCCAGTCTTTCTTGCACTAATGGATTTTATTGCACATGACCATATGGAAACAATTCGGTTTATCAATAGCAAACTATTTTCGTGGAAGTGTCGCAAGCTTTTAGTGCTTCTGCATAATCTCGACGTGTTTTGGTCTGCAGAAAGAGTCGTTTAAAGATAGCTTTTACAGAAACATGAATCATACGTGCGCATTCATCACTCCTCTCTTCCACAGAAATAGCCTCAAACACATGCACAGTAGGCACCATTCACGGATTCGTCTGCCTGTTCAGTTCTTTATTGGGAGGGACCCATCTCTCTGTGTGACCCCGCGACCTACAAAGCGAGTTTCTATGGCAACTTTGAGACAGCAAAGTGGATCACTTTTACCCACTGAAGACGAGCATTCATGAGAAAAAGAGTCAGGGCTGGTGGACAAAAGAGTCATGGACATAAATCACTGCAGCAACGATAGTCATTTTTCTTACTTAGTTTTGGCGGGGTTAATAAATAAAAAAGGATTTTATGGTCGCATAATGGATCTTGAAATTTGGGAACAAATTGGATGAATTTGAGCATTTCTCTCATTCATCTAGTCAAACTCAACAAATACTTTTAGAGCAATAAGCACACACGTTTTCACATGTGTGGATCACTCTAAAAAATCGGCAAGGATAATAAAAATTGTTATGTGTGTACACATCTTAAAGGTGGACAAGATCCAAGATGCCCCATTTTCACTAACAAGGTCAGTTTACATATTTGGTCAGGAAACTGAAATTACTTCTCATTTTCTTTTTTATCTATTCATGTTGGAGCAATTAGGAAATAAGTGACAACTTGAAAAACACCCATTTTTAATTAAGCCGCACCCCCTCCACTCTCTCCATGGTACTACTAAAGTCACAAAAGTTACAGATTACAAACTCTCCATTGGAAATAATTGTACCTTTATTGCTAATAATGTCCAATGTGTGATCAACTGGCACCAAAATTCATGTACCAATGACCTCTTCAACATATCAAAATGATTAACCTCACCGTGGCTATATGAGAAGGAGGAACTGTGGAAGTGAGCAGAATGGCTCCAGTTTTCCGACTGTAGGTGACGTAACTCCAACTCGCCGTTTTATTCTTTGGCACGTGACAGCTCCGGGTTACAAACTCCAAAAGGGGGCGTGCCATTTTGTCGTAAATCTCACCACAAAAAAATACTCAAATCACTATGGAGTATTTTAGGGGTGGCCATTTTAGGACTGATATCATTTTTACAAGCAAACCTACAATATAAGTGTTAATGTTTACGTCAATAAAGCGTCCCTTTAAGGCTGAAGCTTCACTTGCCCTCGACCACACTCAAAAAAAAAAAAAAAAAAAAACAACACTCAAAAGTATCCGGTCCAACTGTGACATTGCTGCCCTACAAGGTGTTTCCCTTCAACATCCTCAATTGTTTTGTTTGCTACTGTACTTGGACATGACGACAAGTCTCACTGCAAAAGCAGACCTCAGGGATAATGTCTTGTGAACGCACTCCGGAATCGATGAATTCAACAATCTGGGATTATAATACATCCTTTAACATTGTCCCGTATATTATTTCTGCCCTCACCACTTGGTTGGAGGCATTTGTGGAATTGCCATTTTCTTTTCCAGTATGACTGTGCACATGTGCAAAGAGAAAACCCCCCAAAAAGGAAGGATTGGTTTGTTTTGAAAGCATTTACACATAACCCCAAACTCAACTGAGGTGTTATGGCAAGGAATCCAACCTTGTTCATAAAATTATTAAGCACAGTCCACTAATGAATCGCCGTCACTGCAACGAGTCATCACAGTGTTTCTGAGGAGGAATATCAGGGCATGGTTGTCATGGTTACGGTGTCAAACAATTGGGAAAGGATGGATGTCTGTAGAAAGACAAATTATACAAGATGAAAATGCATTCATCTGAAAACACCGTTCAGAATCATTCTTTTCATTGACCTTGGATGTCCGCTCCAAAGAGAAATCTAAAACAAGCTACAGATTAAATGTTGACGGCCAACATTCATCCTCTCTCTCATTTTATATTACTTCAATTCCAACTTACTGAATACTTCATTTTGTCGCCATGCTGATATAGCGCGGCTTGGATTGTGCACTTTTTCAAAAGCAGGGTCAGGTTTGACTTGAATCACTTCGACCAAAACAAACTGTTCATTTTCAGAACAAATGGCTTGTTCCCGCTCTCTTGATAATGACCGATCACCGTCTTCTTCCTCTTGCAGTTTATACTCCTCCACCTCGTTTTGTGGGACTGAACTCATGTTTGCTTTTGATGGATGAGAGGGTGGACAGCGGGCCCGTTTCCTGCATGTGCCCCTAACTTCCATGTCACACACGCAGATATCCTCTGAGGATGGAGTGGGGTTGGCACAAGTACACACAAACTTTCACATGCATGACCTACATTGGCAAACATACAAAACACACCATGCCTTACATCCTCTGTGGAAAGAAAACGTTAGATTTCCTCTTGTCCTAACTGCAAAAAAGAAAAAAAAAACATTCCATATCCAGGACAGAAAATTCAGATTTTTAAAGAGTATTAAAAGATGCACAAGTGACACACGGTTAGCTTGTGGAATTATTTATTTATTTATTTTGGTAATTCCCAAGCTGTCTAATTATATAAGACATGCCTTGAAATGGAGTTCAACATATGAGCCAAAGTGGACACGGTCAACTGACATCACACATTTGAATTTGTACTCACCTCATTGTTTTCGTTTCACCAAAGTGCAGGCGAGGCAAGACTTTCTTTGTGGGTTTGTTTGTCAGCCCCAAATTGCTTTTTCCTCTCTCATAATCAAAAAGCCAACACTTTTTTATTTTGTTCAACTTGCTGCATAGCACTGCTGATATGTTGGTGGTGATGAATGGCATGAAGGGGTAGTCAAGTCGCTATGGTTAAAGTTCAAACGGCAAAACATTTGACTCATACATTTAAGACATCGATGAGGGCATTTGACTATGGTTATATAAAAAATTTTAATCTCAAATGTCACTGCTAACTTGGGTTATTGTTAATCTCTGGATACTCAACCTTCCTCCTCCATGCCTACTGTTTTTCATTGGGCCATATTTTAGGACAACTAGTCATTTTGGTCCTACTCCCTATACTTCCCATGACATTTTTTTTTCCAAGGCAAAGAGAAGCACTTGCTCCTCCCATGCACTTTTGTTCCTAAATTCCCCATAATGCTGTTTCCCAATAAAGTGTTAGACGCAGCAGAGGTCAGATGTAGGATGTGAGCTGCCCACATGCTTAGTAAAAACACGAGCCACAGTCCATCTGGGAGTGAGCGCAGCCTGCAAGTGTTTTGATTTAGTTCTGTAATTTCACTGGAGAGCTCGAGTGGTTTTTACTGTAAACCACTCCTACCCTGTCTGCAGATGTGGTACTTCACCAAGATGAACTGGGAGGGAAGTGAGCGTACTCTAAGCAGAGTGTACATGTACAGTATATGTGTGTGTGTGTGTGTGGGGGGGGTATGTTTGCAAAGACTGAATTTTTATTTTGTTTTGTTCAGTCCCCACTTTCTGTCAAACGTCATCCAAAAAATGTCAGTTGCGTCTTAGGTTTGAGGTTAACAATCCGGTCTGGGTTGAGTTTAGGGTAAATTTTGAGGTTTGGACATAGCTGCCGTGGTTAAGGTTTGGGGAAAGGGCCAAGGAATGTAGCACCCAAATGCATGTCTTCACACAGAAATAATAAGAGGAGAATGCAACGGAGAAAAGACCACTCATTGCTAAGTACAGTTATTTTTCATAAATCAAAAAAAAAATAATGCCATCACTTATCCTGTTCAGGGTTGTGGGTGAAGTGGAGTCTATCCCAGCTGACAATGTTTGAAGGGCGGGGCATGCTAGTCAATCACGGGGAGCTCAACCTTGGTTTCATCGGCCCAGAACACATTTTCCCACATGTGTTTGGAAGATTTTATTACAGTCCACTGAAACCAAGGCTGAACTCTTTGGCCATAATTCTTAAAGGTATTTTTGGCCCAAACATCAAAAGAACGCCACACCTACCTTAAAGCATGGTGGTGGCGGCAGAATCATGCTTTGGGGCTGTTTTTCTTCAGCTAGACCTTGGGCCTTGGACAAAGTGGAGGGAAGTGTGAACGGTTGAAAATAACAGTCAGTGTTGGCAGAGGAACTTCAGGTCTCCGTGAGAAAGCAAAAAGCAAAAAAAATGTCAGGAAAGGCCGAGTAGAACTGCTGAAATGTATTTGAGGTTAATCATACCAATTTTAAAGGGGGCCCATGTGCAGAGCTGAGTTTGAATGAGGATGGTTAATTCTGAAAACCGTCATGGGCCCAGTTTTAAGATGACGTACATGATTAAGTAGAAATATGTGATTAAGAAATGCAATTAATCAGAATTAATCATGGAAAATATTGAGACTAATTAGTTTAAAAACTGTAATCGTTTTACAGCTCTGATAACTAGCTAGCTAGCTAGCTAGCTAGCTAGATAGATAGATAGATAGATAGATAGATAGATAGATAGATAGATAGATAGATAGATTGATAGATAGATTGCGCATGATTTATTTTAAAATTTAGGAGCTTTATATTATCAAGTGTGTAAATGAGATAATGAGTCCAGATTTTTTTTACACCACATCCATCACTGTCACCCAGCCTCATTGTATTGTATATAGCAATCAGCAGCTGAACCAACATTCTCATCATTCCTCCTCATAATAAGATAAATATAACTTCTATATGCATTACACTGACATCATACAAACATCCCTTACTCCACGAGAGGAATGCAAAGGACTCCACATGCATCCTGTGCTTTCTATTCATACTGACACATAATGTGTGAATAACAAACTTGTTTACAGCCAGAAGTATTGTTTCTGCACACGTGTTGTTGCCCAGCTGAAGCATTCAGCGTCAGTCAAGAGGCGAGCCCCTTAAAATTGTTTATGCAGGCCGTTTAGGTGCAGGTGCACAATCAAACAAACCCCTGGGATGGAAATGAGGGGAGGGCTTTGAATGTGACACAAACAGGAAACAAGCTTTGTGTTCCCTCCTGCTCTGTGGTGATTCCGATCTTAGCCTGCACTTTTCGAGGCTTTTTCAACACAATGTCTCTTGCCAAGCGCTTGCGTAATGTGCACCAGTGAGGGATGTTAATTTCCGAAAGTTATTGCTTCTTTTTTTTTTTTTTTATGAATCTCTAGTGGTCTCGCATAAGAAACAGAACGAATCAGTGCTTTATTGTAAGTATTTAGGTTTTACAAATATTGGATATCTGTCCTCCTTGGCTCAAATGTATAATTTTTACAGCTTTGTGAACACAAGAGAAAGTAATCCTTAATAGGCAAATCGGCCCTCCAAAGCTGGCAACATTACAGAAATGTCAGCCAATAAAAATAGCTGGATGACAGAAAAGCAAAAACAATCCTGATTAAGCTGATAAACTGTTGGAAAATTTTACATTTGATATTAAGGCCTAATGGTTAGCATGGTGGCCTCACAGCTCTGAGGTTCTGCTTTAAATCTCATTTCTGGCCTCGTATGGATTTTTGGCAGGTACTTTGGCTTCCTCCCACATTCCAACAACCATGCATGAAATTGACTGGTATTACGTTACTTTTTTATTCATCTCTCTAATGGTACATGGAATACTTCTTTTTATTATGAATGCCAACGTGTACGGGTCGCAAGCTGTGTTTTGCGTATATATGTGTCCTTTTGCGTGTGTTCCTCACAGTGTGGGAACATGTCTGATGTCCGTACAGGAAAGACGTTGGGAGCAACGAGAGTGTTGTGGCAGAGGGAGACAGAGCGGGCGTAGGGTGGGGGGTCTTTCAGGGAAAGAAGGAAACAAAAAGAGAACACCCTCAACTTTTTCATTCTCAAAACAAAGCCCCTCCCTCTGTCCTTTACCCGCCCTCCTCCTCGTCCTACGCCCCAAACAAGTGCAAAATGTCCCCGCACAACAATAAGTGCACTGCAGCGTAGCGCAACAACAAATAGTGCGTCACTAACGAGTGACGACAAACATTCCTGTCTGTCTGCGTTTAGATGTGAGCCACACATTCCCGCCACTTTGTCTTCTTCAGATGACAGTTTGTTATGGCAGGGGGGGTCCTGTGAGTGTCTTTGCAGATGCGATTTTGGAATGTTCTGTAAATGATACTCAAACAAAGTCGACAAAATTTCTGCTTGAGGGCCTCGAGTGGCTCACAAATATTTGAATTATCTATCATGAGAGTTGAATCGCAATCCTGAAATGTTTTGTAGATTTCAACCTCAGACTGATGTTTATTATCCTCGTATCAATCTTCTTTGCAAAGCAGAAGATGACCAGAGTTCCATTTTGAAGTGACAACGCTGACTGGGTTGTAAATCTGGGGCGCTGGCAGCAAGTCTGGAAACGCCGCCGCTGCCGAGCGCGAGGGAAGACTCGGCTTGTTTTTCGGGTGAAGTGCCACTTCCCATTCTCTCATGGGAGTGATTCATCTCTCAAGCAAGAGCGAGAGAGCTCATCACAAAGAGAGAGGAGCAAGACAGCAGTGTACTCGCTGATGTACAGTACCACTTTTCCACAGGTATTCCTGAGCTGAAGCAAACTTTGATTATGCAAGAGTCGGATGTGTTATTACCGGCTGCAACAACCCCAAGCAGTCTACTGAGTCACATTAATATAAGCGAGACGTTTTGTTGGCACGGCTACTGTAATGTTGGATGCTTAGATCTGGTTTATTACAATTACTAAATTACCAGTCAACACATAAATAGGAGCCACCTCTTATGTCGCTTCATGCTTTATAACTCATTTAGTGACAAATCATAACACAATAGTTCATTCCGTCCCCCCCGGGTTATAATGTGGACAAAAGCACTAATTATACGTTTGACCCAAAATTTCTTGGAAAAAGCTGTCAAATGAAAAGCGTAGGAAAACAGTACCGAAACATTCAGGAAGTTTGCCATTTAGTTACTTTTATACATCATGAAATCACATTAACCCGAAAAATATGAATTATTTCCTAGTATGGTTAGCTAATCACCGAATAGCCTGATATTAAATAAAAAATAATAGTAATGCTTATTAACAACTCGTAGTACCATGACTAGCCTGTGAGAGGCAGCATGGTGCCACAGATCATCCAGAAAATACAACGAAGAAGGAAAAGTCACAAAAGAAAACTAGAATGAGGCTGTTCATTAGCTTATTTAGTAACTACATTGTGTTGGTAAATGTTTCGTCATTTTTATTTATTGTGGTGATAGACTCACGGGAAACATTATCCAAACACTCAACGCAACTAGTTGATCATCAGTTTTCGGCCATGAGCTCAGTATTTACCACACGCGATAGGCTTTTCAAGCTTAAATCTTGACCATTTTTAGTGTCAGTGCAGATCTGGGAGGAAAAATCACTCTTAACATACTTCACGTCCCTGGATAATTGCTCAGAATAATTTTTGAGAGACAATCTTTTCGGATTAGAGTTTATTTTGTCTGTCATGCTGTGATTTTCACTTGAGTCAACAACATAATCCTCAAGAGGCACGGCACACAGATGCATTTTTGTCCTACCTACTTCCTTTAAAATTCCTTTATCTTCAATTTGGTGTCAAGAATGTGAAGCAGATGTTAAACTCCACTCGCTGCTATAGTAATAAAAATGCATTGTATGTATTGTACATCACCATGCTTCCTTACTGCTATCAGTGTAAGTCCAAAATATTTCACTGGCTCCAAAGAATCTTATCGCAGCATGCTGTGCAATCAGTGTGTTGGTAAATTGTGAAAGACACGTTTTAGGAAGAAACAGCACATATGACGCTGACACAGTTCCTGTATATGATAGCGACACATAACAACGAGACTCAGTTTGGATACCGACAATGGCTGATTCATATCAACTCGCTTTATGACGAAAATACAATCTCAACCCCTGACCCTGTTTATGTGTTTTTTCCCCTGACCTATGACTCCTAATTAGTTCAACAGTTACAATTGAGTCTTTCTTAAATCCCCTCTCACCCCCTGTGCATTTGAGAGGGTAGTTGGGGGTCATTCGCACTATATGGAATTGAATTCAAGATATATTTTAATCTCATGATGTATGGTAAAACAGCAAAACATTGAAGAGATCGCTTTTGAAGTGTGTTCATTTGAAATATGGCTGATGCCAGGTTATTTCAACTGATGCTAAAGACGTCCTGAGCAATAAAACGAGCAAAATATCTTATTTGGGACATTTTCCAGAGAGTCTCCACTTAATGTGTTTTCCAGACACCCACATGTCCTTTCAAATTTTGTATGACCACATTAGCTGCCAGCGGTTTTGTCCCAGGAATACAAAAGAGCCACCCAGTCTATAAAAATAGCTTTTAGTGAGTGAATTGTACACTGGGAAAATTTATCAGCATTCATAATCCAGTTAGATGCTGCATGGGAAAAGATCAGAAGAGAATTTCAACAACGGAAGCCGAGACATTTGCTTTGGGTTGAGGACGTGATTTTTAACGCATTTCCTGTTACTAAATGACAAACAAGTGGCTTTTTGGGTCCTGACAAAGCAAAGAGCTAACTCAAAGGTCAGTTTTTTTGTGAAGGAAGAAACTCCCTCAGTGGAAAAAGTTGCCTAGTGTGAAAGTCAATGTGATGTCCCATGCATGTCCTTTGTGTTTTGTTAGTGTGAGCTCTTGTTGTGACTACAGACGGACGCGGTGATTCAGACAAAGTTTCACTATAATGATGTTAACTAAAGCGGAGAGCTGCGGGTCAGATGGTCTGCGGGTGAGTCAGGACAGCAGCTGGTGCCAAGTGTTTTTTAGGAACTGACCTCAGGGATGGAGAGGTGAGAGGCGTTGAACGAAGAACAAAACAACAATCGTCAACATCCTGATAGGTTGACTGGACAACAAGTGGGAGTGTGCATGAATTTCACATTAAGTGTGACTTTAAACATTGATTTGAAAATCAGGCATGTAGTGATCTGCCTCAAAGTTAGGTCACATGCCAACATAGATTCCGGTCAAGAGTCCTTGTTTGAATCTTGGCTATGGCCCTATTTTGTAGAATTTGCATGTTTTCCTTGCGTATGCTTAGTTTTTTTCCTTCCTCGTTCCAAAGATAGATATGTTGAACACTGAACATTGAAGATGTGCTGATCACTGTACAGGATGATAAAAACAAAAAGAGGTTGCATGTGAATGCATATTCTGACTGCACTGCGCTCCAAAACCACCACCGCTTTGTATTTAGAATGTGGAAGACCCCCTGGCTTGTGTCTATCCCCTCTTCCATTTCACAATCTTTCCATTTGGAGAATAAAAACAAAAGAACATAACCACCAGTGGTTGCCATCGTTCCTACGCTGTATGCTCCCTTCCTGTCACTAGGAACAGTGACTCTGCAGATTTCCTGTTTTTTTTTTTTTGTTTTGTTTTTTTTTAAATCACGTTTGTCAAGACATGTCGGGGCAATCAAGTACCTGTAAAGAAATTGAATGCATTTTCACTCATACACCAAACTGTGTGTGTGTGTGGTGGTGGTGTTAACACATCACCCCCCCCTCAAATAACTCCAACACACACGCACATAGGCGCAAGCTGCTAAGACAATTTCAATGAGCAATCATGTATGTGCTGATGGTTGTCACAAACTTCAGGTATCCTGTAGTGTTTTAGACAGTTTAATCACTTGAAAGTGGCTTTGGATCCACACCAAGCCAAGCTCACGGGCAGAAAAAAAAATGTGTGTATGAGTATGAGTGGTTATTAAATAAATTTGCTGAGTTGTGATCAATTTTGCCATCCTTCAGAGGGGCCACTTTACTTGGTTATTTAATAATGCAATTATACGGGTGGGCAGGCTCCCCAGAGACCAAACTATTTGTATACAAGGAATTTAAAAAAAATGCTTTTATATGATTTTCCATAATAATGTGACTTGGCATCTGTTGAGGATGAAAAATTTGGCAGATTCAAGATACGTAATGGAAACACTATGATACTGATGCATACACAAAGCTCATTCCTTGTGTAGTCCTAGTGTGAAACTGAAAAAAAAAAAGGCACGTAAACATAAATACTGTGCACGCAGAAACACATTTTGCAACTAAAGATGAAAGGTTTCCCCCAAGCAAAAAGTAGCAGCTGCTTCAAGCATCATGTTGCAGGAGAGAAATATATCAAATATCTGAAAAGTTCCCCGAAACATGGCGCCTCATGGACGCTAACACGCAGAACAAAGCGCGCGCTGTAGGAATACTATCTGCTCACTCTGCTGCCTCTTTCTGACCTCTTTCTGCTCTTCTTTTTTTCCTCCCCTGTCTGAAATATGGGCCTTTTCTCTCTTTCCGCTCTTATGCAACCGCTTCATAAATAGAAAATGGTTGTGTCACTCACTCAATTACAGTATTTATGTTGGAAATGGACGACATGCTCAGGCCACGGTTTACGCAAGAGCCCACGCATGAGTTTATCCATATTCCATGATGTAATTTTTTTTTTCTTTCCAGAATGATTTATTCATTTCTGCTGCACAGGTTTGCTTATTCTTGTTTTTGTTTTTTTGTTTAGCAGCACAGCAAAACCTGTGTGAAGGTTTGTTCAACGTGTGAGATTTCAAGGTTTATTTATTCATCCTCTATCACCCTTGTCCTCATTAAGGTCTTGGGTGAGCTGAAGTCTGTCCCTGCTGATTTTTGGCAAGCCGTTTCTGATACTAGAGTGCTGGGTGGTGGCGGTGAACTCTGCTCACTTCAGAACAATCAGCAGTTGGCAGACACAGTTTGTGAAAAATACCTCAAAAAAGAGGCTTCAAACTGTTTATTGACGCTCCCAGTTGAAGTTACTGTCAAACTAAACGTAAAAATAAAGAACTGCTTGGTGTGTATTTAAAACAACTATAAAGGTTTGCTTTAAGTCCACCAAGGTAAATGCTAAAAAAAACGCTGAATGCCACAGTTAGGGTGACAATTATCATCTATGTCAGGCGTGCAAACTACGGCCCGGGGGCCACATGTGGCCCGTTAAAAGTTTTAATCCGGCCCGCCGAACTTGAAAAAAATTAAATGAATAAACCTTGTTAATGTTTTATTTTCTAAATACTGTGGTTTTTCAAAGACATATATATTGTTGGAATGCTTTTGTTCACTTTCATTTAAAATTAAATGTATTTTTTTTCTCCAATGAGGTGAGATTTTCCAAAACACTCCATCCATCTGCTCCAGGTCCGGCCCCTCTGTCAAATTTTAGAACCCATCGAGGCCTGCCAATCAAAAAGTTACTATATATACTATACTATACCCTGTATACTCGTAGGTCTTCTCATACTGTCCACAACCATCATCATCAATGATCAATGTTTTTGTTTATTGCAATGTGTGGCATACTTGGCCCCTCCTCAGAGGTGAGGAAGGAAGGATGGCAAGTGTAAAAAGGAAAGGAAGCGACACATTATTTTTCCAAGAGGGCGGCAGACGTTTCTCTCTTCCTTGCAGCCAGGTCTATTTTGTAGCTCAAGCACTTTAACAAGCAGTTTTGTCCTTCCAGCTGTGCATTGTTTTGTTGCTTTAGCTGCTGCATTAAAATAGGCCTCGGTGCGTCATCCGTTTGGTCTCATCCTCGGCCTGGTGTTTCCTGTATTCGCTACCTGCTATATAGTCAATCAGAAATTTCCTTAAATGGTAAAATGCAAAGTTATTTAGTTTAATCAGTAAGTCATAAAGTAAAATAAAGTAAACTAAAGAACCAACAAAAATCCAATTAGTCACATACGCCTAATCTAATCGTAAAAACCTGACAACATGAGGTTGCTACTACTTTCAACAGCATTTAAAAGATTTTTCATTTATTTTTATTGCGAGAAAAGAAAAATAATTGCCCTTCCGCTTCTGAATTTCCCTGACAAATGGGTTCCTATGCTGAGAAAAGACTTAATGAGAAAGGGGAAAATGGAAATGAAAAGCCATTGTTTTTGGTGTGTTGTCTTTGCAGCCTTTAAGGACAAGACGTTAATCCTCTCAGTGTGGGAGCCGCGCTCATTAAAACACACCAGCGCGCCCGTCATCACACCGGTTGAACTGTGACCCATTTTGGGTGTGACCTCTCCGTTTAAGAAAGCATACGGCTCACTCTATTATTCAACATCATGGGAACTCAAACTGGAAGGGGGTGAAAAAAAGCACTCCTCTCATGCGCGAGCTGAGCGGAATGTGAAGAAGAAAAGTGTCCTTTCAGGGCTTTTATTGGGACATACTCCTTCAAGCTGAAACTTAACAGCATGTGTGAATATAGGTCAGGTGCTGGAGGGCTCCCCTTTCCACTTTCCCTGTTTGTTTTGTTTTGTTTTGTTTTTTTGTTTTACAAATAATTTTTGTCCATTTGAATTCTCCCGCAAGTTCATTGCATTTTACTCATGTCAGTTCGAGGCCTTAACTTAAGTAATTGTATGTCCCTTAGAGCCATTTCTATCTAGTGTTAAAATGGACGTAATCAGTCAGTTTTAGAACACAATATGGAAGGTCACCCATCTAGTGGGAACTTAAAGAACCAAGTAAATCTTTCGTTATCTGCTGATTTTCGAGCAAGCGTCATCATTTCGTGCATTAATTCAATAGGCAATTTGTCTGATGTGTATGATTTGGTCACCAGGGGGCAGTATAATACATAGAAACATACAGGGTGGCTGTGTCCAAATTCACAGGTTGGATGGCCTCGTTTTTTTTTTGCTACATGACGTCACTTCTGGCGTGACACGACAACTCGTGGTGTCCAAATTCACATTAATCCTGCACGAATTTGCCACGATTTATGTGGTCCACGGATGCTACATGAAAATGAGACGATAGGGAAGGCGTTGAATAACCCAAGCCTGCGAATTATCTTTCTTTCTAAATTTTGGAAACTACGCGCGGTTGGGTCCATCGGAAGTGACGTCACGCAACGACAAAACGCGGCCTTCAGAGGATGCAGCCTGAGAATTGGGACACAGCCATAGATTTGATGACGAAACAGAAAACTGCCGCAAGACGCAGTACAAGTTGTTTTTCATAGAAAATAAATAATATATTATCGGTAACATTATTATAATGCCTGTCCTCATGTTGAGCAACTGCTTGTGTTCAAATATTAGTTCAGAATCAGAATGCCCTTTACTGTTAATGTACTCAGTGTACGACGAGATTAGTGCGCTCCCCTCTCCAGTGCAATATAACAAATTATTTAATTAAATATATCAATTAAATTATTGTTGTTTTGTAAGTTCATAACTAAAGCAATAACAATGATAGTTTTGTCAGCCTGAATATGCCATTTCCCATTCGGAGTTAGGAAAAGAATAACAAACGTTCATCAGGAAAAGTGAGGACAAATATTCGTGTGCTTGTCTTTGTTTTATGTTTGGCTCTACAGTAAACTAAACTTGGAGTGGCAATTAAAAAAAAAGAATATTATAGCAAGCACTTGGCCTCTGTTTTTTATTTGAAAAGTTTTGTGCACTATCTCTGGCAAATTGCTGCTTGTTGTGAAGTTCGCTGCCGCCATCTAGTGCTAGTTTCTCAAATCAATGCTCACGAGTAAATCCATCCATCCATTTTTAACATCGCTTCTCCTCACTAGGGTGGCGGGGGTTGCTGGAGCCTATCCCAGCTATCTTCGGGCAGTAGGCGGGGGACACCTTGAACTGGTTGCCAGCCAATCGAAGGACACACAACGAGGAACAACCACCCGCTCTCACACTCACACCTAGGGGCAATCTAGAGTGTTCAATCGGCCCGCCATGCATGTTTTGGGAATGTGGGTTGAAACCGGAGTACCTGGAGTAAACCCACGCAGGCATGGCGAGAACATGCAAACTCCATACAGGATGGCCGGAGCCGGGATTGAACCCACGACCGATGCTGTCTCTCACCAGGAGGGCATCGTGCTAACCAGTCGCCCACCGTGCCGCCCCGCACAAGTAAAAGCAAAAGCAATTAGGATTTCTTTGCAGGTGTACCTAATGCTGTGGCCCGAGGGTATTTTTATCCACAGTTCTTTGGAAGAATAGCGAGGCGGTTGGATGCTGTCCCAGTTTACAATGGGTGGGTCTGGTCCATAGCAGGCCAACTGGAGATTTTTCTGCTTGATGAAAGTGTTATTCGTTACTAGAAAAGCCAGAAAAGAATAAAACGAATTGAGTTAGTATTATATACTGTCCGGAGAAAAAATGCGATGGGTGCAGCGTCGGGGTATAGTACTGAGCTACAGTTACTCCCTTACATTTACTTGAGCATCTTTTGGGATAAATTGTACTTGTTCAAGTCGTTTTCGTGCATGTATTAATTGCATTGAAAGCATTTTCTTCTGAATCAGTGAGTGCAGTTCGAGGCGTGGCTCACCACATGATGAATTCTCGACAAGTGCCTTCTTTTTTTATTATTATTTGCATGCCATCTTCAATGATGACGTCACATAAAAAACACAATTTCGAGTTGAAAATGACAAACTATCTACTGACTGAAACCCAATTTGGAATCTTCAACCATACAGAGAGTGCGTCCTCTACTGGGGACATTTGGTACTATACATCCTACACGCTTTACAAGCTTTCGTGGGTCTCCAACGATCTGTTCACCCAGAATGGATGTCAAATGGCGGTTTACACCAGTTCCAAAAAACATTTCATAGCTTCTCCCTAACTGATTTAAGGTTGAGAGTTTGTAATTTTAAAACTGGAGCTGCCAGAATAAGTACCCCCCCTCCAATCACAAAAATAATAACCCCAAACAACAAGTGACGTATTCTGTGTATTTATTGGATCATTTTGAGTTTGTGTAGCAAATTTGAGCAGGATCCCTTTTTTCTATGCAAAGTTACTAGGGGGTACTGATTCTGGCAGCACCCGCCAGAATAAATATCTATCAATCTACAATGGAATTAAACCAAAAATAATCCCTACTTTCTGTTAGGATTTTGTAGCTCTCACAGTATATGGAATAACATCGCCCTCATGTGGTCATTTGTGGCACTACGTCTGCTGTAAAGAGGAGGGTCCGTTTGTCAGAGTGACGCCCACAAGCACAGGTACTTTTTCTTTTTTTTCCCCCCAGGCAGTAATCCAAATCTATCAGACAGACAAGAGGCTGTCGCTTGCTGTAAATTACATGCAAAGACATCAATGATGGACTTTACAACAAAGACGCCATATGTTGCTCTCATTTTAAACTAAGTGGGATTTTTTAAGGACCAGAGTAACAATGGGAAGACTAGTGCCTGAACTGCTTCTGCTCCTGCTCATTTCTACAGGACAAGTTTATGCAGGTAAGGTGTTAAAGAGGCACCATGTCTGTCTGACCTTTACTTTGCACTGTGAAAGTATGTAAAACAATGTTAGATTTCTTGTTGTTTTGGGTTGGCTACTTAATTATAATGCCCTTTAATCAAATTCAAAGTGAAGGAAGAAATGCCATTTGGCAATTTGCATAGTTTGTTAATGTATTGCAATTTTAAACATTTGACAATTAGCTCCGTTCTTTCCCTTTTTAAAGATAATTCCTAGGAATCCTGTCTGCCAAACATGTCAGTCAGTCCAAGTTAATTTAATAAATCCAACTGCAACATTTGTAAACATCTTATGCCATTGTGATTCTAAACATCAAATGAAAAGACGTTGCCCTTGCTGCTTCTATTCATTTTACAAATGCCATCATAAGGAAAACTTGAATGCACTGGAGTTGGAATAGTGTTGGTACATTACTAATACAGTAATCCATATCATAGAAGCAGATTAGCCTGGACAGACGGGAGTTTTATCAGCTTTATGACGACAAACAATGCTTGGCCTGCTGACTGAGTGGTTCTGTAATGCGACGTACATTACAGATAATCATGATTTTATGGTTATTTTAATTTGCTGATTAGCCCCCCCCCCAAAAAAAAATCATGTTTTTTTTGTTTATTTTTTTTGTCCCAAAATGAGGAACGGGGGATCAATTTTCAACACCACCTGGTAACATACTTGCCTCACAGACAACTGTGCCCTCTAATTGACAGTGACCATGCAGTTAAGGATGCATCTTGTTTAAAGTCAGTTAAGCAGTTAAGAACCAAAAAGATAAGAGATAACACATAACTAGAAAGAGGACAAGTGGTATATGAAATGGATGGATGGACGTGAAGTCAGCCACGGTAATCAATATCATGGAAGCAAATTATTATTTTTAGATAACGGAACAACATTTGACAAATAAGATTTCTGTTCCTTCTTTCTGAGCTTCTTCACTCTTTGAAATTTAATGCCCGCTATTTCTAAACTCACACACACGCTTACTCTTCGCTGACCTGCATTCACAGTGTCTAATGGACAATGCAGCTCCAGTGATAACGCTTTTTAGTTGAAATCAATTTAATCCAAGACCACATTAGTTTTTAAAATGTGTTCATGTTGACCACATTAAAAGAAACATATATTGTCGATGTTATGCTTTTATGTTCAATAAAATTCTACCATTTATATGTGATGAATGTCAGTCGCAAGAATTTGATCCAAACATATCATCTTTGGCACTTTGTGCAGCGCATTCTGTTTTATTCGGGTTGGCTAATGCAGTGATTGTAAAACTACGCAGTATCTTAAAGTTGATGTTTAGAATATTTTGATAACAAAATCTGACGCAGTGCATTTCAACAATTCAACTGCTCAACGTATTGTTAGTGTATCGAGTGTCCAAGTTAAACAGCTTCCCATTCTCATCTTTAAATCCATTAATGAGTCCAATTCAGGCCACAACCTCTGTCAGCTAAAAGTCCAACCTGCGTCATTTGGGTCAACAGTGAAGTCTAATTAGCGTCCGAAAATATTTGAATGGCCCACTCCAGAGTGCATTAGCTGCCATTATTGAATTTGGATTGCAGGTAAAAAGAGCAGAGTACACACCACATTGGCAGGCCAATCAATAGAGGATTGTGTCAGCTGAGGGCATTAGCACACAGATTTGTTTTTGTTTTTTTCTCACTTGCTACTCAAATAACCAACAATGGTGACTGGTCATAACGGAAGAATCTGTCTCTTTTCACATCAATTCAGTGTCATTCTATGGCAACAGCTCCATCCAGCTGCAGATGGTGGAATCTTCCTATCAAACATTGCTACGCTTACAGTTCAGAACTTCTCGACAGCAAGGCCTGTTATTTTTGGCGGTGGGGCCCAGAGACTTCTTGCTCTTGGAGCTGACCTCTGGGTGCCTACAGGTGAGTTATCATGCGGTAATGATTCATATGGTACGTGTTGACGTACCATAAACAGTTTGGACATAAAAGTGGAAGTATATCCTCTTTCCCACGACCGTCCTTTTTTTCCACTACTTCTCCCTTAAGGTACGTGTGGACCTCGGCTCAGGTGAGCAGTCTCTGTGCTCAGAAAGGAACACCAACCTCAGTGACCTTGTGTGGCACTCTGTCAACATCACTCACAGCCATCATCGTGTCTCAATGACCGTGGACAGAAGTTCTCACACGACAGTCCATATGCCAGGCCCGGATGTGGAGCTGAGTGTCGACACCATTTTTATTGGCAGTGCACCGGGACTTAATCATCCTCACGCTGTCAACATTGCCAATGGGTTTAGAGGTTGTTTAGATGAAGCTGTTTTCAATGAACTCAATCTTTTGTCTGGTTTGAGGCCTTATGCCCGATACGAAAGTGTCCATGAGGTGTCTGTGGGGTGTAGTCAGCTTTTTTCTGCAACAGAAGATGATTCTGTCCACTTTGTCAGCTCGCAAGCATTCGTATCTCTGCCACCATGGGAGTCGAAACAGGAAGGTGTGTTTGAATGTGAGCTGCAACCCTCTGAGAACGAAGGTGACGGTTTAGTCCTGTATAGTGATGCTCTTCAGGGAGGTGTTGGATTGTTTGTCAGAGAGCGTCACCTGGTCGCAATAGTGGAAACTGCAGAGGGGAGTAAAACCGAGTTATATTCTGATATACAACTCCATGGCAACCACACATGGTATCCAATCCGGCTGCACATACTACCACATGCTGTACACCTTAAGGTAGGTGAAGAGTTGCTACAGGCCAGTCTAAGTCCGGGATTCCACCTCCTGCAACTCAGAGGGCCTCTCTTCTTGGGTGGGATAGAAGAACACACCTGGAGTGACGCAAGGCGAACTGGACTTGGGAAGGCAATTGGCAGTGGAGGTTCTTTTAGAGGTTGCCTCAGACGAATTAAAGTAAACGCTCTAAGAACTGGCCTCCCTCATGTGATCATCTCCAAGGACATCAATGCAGGCTGTGAGATGGGCCAAACATCAGATCGCGTGTCCAACACCAGAGCAACGCATATTCCTGAGTTATACACACGGACGGCACAAGAGATAAGTGATGGAAACGCTTCCAATCTCCTGTTGCTAAGAAGCCTAGAAGTAGCAGAAGGAAGCTGGGCGCCATTGGAGCCCAAGCATATAAAGGTAATGAACTTTTTCTGCCTTTTTTAATATATATATTTTTTATATTAGTACCTTTATATTTAAATAATCCAATCTGTTTAATTTCCAGGTGAATTTTGATTTCACAAAGTTGGGCTTGCATCCATCTGAGTTCATGTTCCAAATTGAGGAACAGACAGTTCATGGCCACCTGCAGCTTGACCCCAGTCCTGAAGATCTCAAAGGGACGGCAATCCCAGTCCCGGGAAAGGAGACAGACCTGACTTTTAGCATGCTTGACCTCTGGCAGGGCCGAGTGACATATGTTCACAGCGGCTCGGAGGGTCTGCATGACTACTTTATGTTCTCCATCTTCTCGAGCCCCATCAAGGAGTTACCTCTGCATCTGAGGGAGCATCACCTCTACCGGTTTGACATCAGCATCAGTCCTGTTAATGATGCGCCGATGCTTAGTCTGCCGCAGGGAAATATTTTTATGCTTCTTCAAAATACAAAACGGCAGGTAGGTATCGGTTAATTCCTTAAAAATAAATACAATGTCTAAAAACTACTTTCTTGAGAAGTCATGTTGATTTGATCAAAGTTGACTGAAGTATGCATCGACAATGTCATCAGCTGACAAGAGATTTGCTGAACGTATCAGACCCTGATAGCAGTCAAGCTGACTTGGTCTTCAGCGCCATGGGAAATTTTGACGAGGCCGGACATCTTGAACACAAAGATCACCCTGACAGGTTAGTTGTGTCTGTCTGTGACGCTTCTCATTTACGGATGGCCAGTCTAGGCACAAAAGCGTTACAAAATACAAAAATGATCAAAAACTGAACGACGTGATCGCATCATCTTCCCAGGGCCATTAAAATGTTTTCTCTGCATGATCTGCAAGATGGCAAGATTAGCTTTGTCCACACAGGGGCCTCTACCTCCAGAATGGCACTAAGGGTCAGCGATGGCCAGAAGGTAAGTCTTGTAGTCACTAAAATGCCAAAAATTGTTGAGATTGGATGCTTTTCTAATCAATTATCCATTGCAGTTGTTCAGTTTATTTTCTTTTTCAGTTCAGCACTACAGTCATTTTGAGGATTATTGCTGTGGAGCTTGAGCACAAACTGGTGAACAACACCGGACTGGAAGTGAACCAGGGTGGAGCATCACTCATCACCACCAATCACCTTGCACTACAAGTTAATGTTGCTGATCAGCCACTGGAAATTCTCTATAATATCACAGAGCAGCCTCAATTTGGGGAAATCCAATGTTTCCACTCGAGTGGCAAATGGAAACCAACAATATCCTTTTCTCAGAAACTTCTAGGAAAAGAACAGCTGAGGTACCTCAGCACTTACCGTGGCATCCAGACTCAGAATGTTACTGACCAGTTCCAGTGCAAAGTCACCATTGGTTCTTTTCCTGTCGAGAAGCTTGTGTTCCCTATTGTGGTGCGATGGATTCATTTTAAGGTCACGAGAAGCAAAATGGAAGTCAATGGTGTTCTGAAAGTTGTTGTCACTCCAGAAGACTTTCACGTGATCACCAAGGGCGTCAAATTGAACGAGAGTGACCTCTATTTTAGACTTTTAACAGAGCCAAAGAAAGGGCAGCTATTCCTCATTGATAAAGTTCTAAAACAAGATTCCACTTTCAGCCAGAAGAATATCTCAGATGGCTTGGTGACGTATGAGCTGTTCACTAAACCGCTTGACGACACGAGAGACATTTGTAGCTTTCAGGCCTTTTCCACGCTCGCCAACTCAACAAGTCACGACTTCAGAATCCACATCAGAACAGAGTCGATTGACTTCACCCTCGTAAACAGAGGCATATCACTCGTGGAAGGAGGAAGTAAAATCATAACAAAAAGTATTCTCTTCACTAACACAGCGACTAACCGTGAGGTCCACTACAGCATTACGGTGCAGCCAAGGCACGGACGAATAAGGAGGCTCAACCTCTCCAACGTGACCTCCATAAATGACAACATTGTAGCCTTCACCAATCAAGATATCATTGAAGAAAGGGTGATGTATGTTCATGATGACAGTGAGACCAAGCAGGATTCCTTCGCCTTCCAAATTGTGGTTTATAAATCGACTAAACTCAACGGCAGAAAGGAGGAAAGAAAACATGTTGAACACACCGTTAACATCTCCATCCAACTCATCAATGATCAGCGACCTGTCAGGGTTGTTGATAAGGTTTTCCACGTGGCCCGAGATGGCCAGAGGTTGGTGACTTTGAATGACCTTTGTTACCGGGATGACGACTCTGACTTTGAGGATGACTGGTTGGTGTACACCCGGAGGGGGATCCCAATGGGAGAGCTGGTCTTGGCCGGTGCTCCCAATCACAAACTCTACGAGTTCACACAGCGAGATCTCAAGCAGGTTATTTGAACATTGTTGAATACAGTTCATTCATAATAATAAGTAAATTTTCTTGGAAGATTGAAGAATGTGTGTATGTGTGTGCAAATGGATGGATGGCTCGAGAGAGAGGATTGTTTTATTAGGCATTTGGTATTTTATGGTTTTGTCTAAATATTGCAAGCATTGTCTTAGACTGTAACCTTTACGAAAAGTCATCTTTGAGCTAAACAACTGCAGTTTTGTTAATTTTTTTTTTTTAAATTGAATGTTATTTTTTTTTAATCCACAACTGTCTTTTTCATTTCTTCCCACAGAAAAATGTGCTGTTTGTTCACAGTGGAGTCAGCTTTGGTCGTTTTGTCTTTTTTGTGTCAGATGGGAAACATTATGTTTCTACCTTAATGGAGGTAAAGTGTTTTTTTTTCCTTAATGTATAACTCGACAAATTCTTAAAACACAATCATTATGAGTCACCCGCTGTCTTGAATTTATCATCTTAAATTCACTGCTATAACTCGAAGAACATTTGCCGTTAAAATGTTTGCTTACCTGATGACAGGGATGATATTGATCCCTTAAATCATACATTCGATTTGACAATTGGCGATCTATGAACACCATGTTTTGGGATATTATTAATTTGTGCGAAAAATATCTATCCCTGATGCAGGTGAAGGCACAGGATCCTTACCTTGACGTGAACAACAACACAGGTCTCATGGTCCAGCAGGGTGGCATAACAACTCTTACTTCATATAACCTCAGCGTTTTAAGCAACCTGGACATCCGAGATCCACAGCAAATAACGTTTGAGGTTTTCCTTCCGCCCAAATATGGAGTCCTCCAATTTAAGGAAGGCAAAGCTCCGGCAGTGGCAGGTGCCATTTCATTATTCACCCAGGAGGATCTGGAGATGAAGAGCTTGGTATATCACCATGACGGCAGCCAAGAGTCATCCGATGGGTTTAATATCACTGCAAGAGCAAAGGAGAGAAGCAGAGCGGGGCGGTCGGATGAGTGGAGGAGGGAGGTCCATCTGGACATTGGTGTGCAGATAAAAATTTACCTCGAAAGTCATCAGAGACCACCGACAGTCATAAGCAATCATCCAGTGGTGGTGGCTGAGGGGCACAATGTGTCTTTAAAAAAGTACAATTTAGAGGTAAACCCCTAGGTCATTGGATTGCACGAAAAAATATTTTTCATATTGTCACCTAACTATTTACTTTCAGGTGTTTCATGAGCACAGCCAGCCTTCAGAGCTAATCTTCACCATCCAAAATCCTCCAACTTTCGGCTTCATTGAAAGGTTTTTCCCTGAGAAAAAGCGGCGGACAAAAAATGGACACCGGCATCTCTCCCAGGTGCACATAATTAAACTTAACTAACCTTAATCAAAAATTGACACTGAAGTGGAACAAAACACTACATTGGATAAACTCAGCAGATACTAACAAACTTTGTCCAAAATCAGGAATTAAGACGGCAGACAACATCTTTCACCCAGGACGACATCAACAAGGGTTTGATTATCTACCATCAGAGGGCTACGAGAAGCAGCAGCAATGACTCTGTTCTGTTGGAAGCCACCAATGGGCTCACCAAGGTTGGACCCATTAGACTGGAGATTGATATTATTCCCGCACTGCTGCCACTAAAGGTAAATCGTACAAAATGGAAGATGAGCCTTAGTTTGGCGAAGCAACTGCACGATACTCAAGTCATGCTTAATTCTGTAGGTGTCTGACCTGACCTTGGATGAGGGGTCGTCCCTGCTGCTCACACCTGACATCATCATGGTGGACAGTCATCACTTCTCAGGGATGAATTTCCTCTATCAGATTGTTGTTCCTCCACGACACGGTCACTTGGAACACAGTCGGATCCCAGGAATGCCCATCACTGCATTCACACACACCGAGGTCCACAGAATTCTGCCATAAATTCAATATTAACAATCCATGTTGTTTCATTTAAATGTGCTTAGTTATTTATTTATTTTGTGTGGTGTCTTGGACATGCACAGTCACATAAAGATTTATCGTAATCGTAGCAATCGCAAATATTGAACATATTCAACATTTGATTGTTGTTCACGACCAGATTCTGAGCACATAAAGCAGGGGAAATTACTCCTAGGCCACATCTCTGCCTAACTCATCAAGATTATCTTGGGTTGTCCAGGTAGAACGTGAGTACATTTCCTACATCCATGATGGCAGTGACACAGTGAGAGACAACTTCACCATCATGGCTAACCAGACAGAGAACCAGAAGCACAGTCTCCCATGTATTGTCCACATCAACGTCACGCCTGTCAATGATGAGACACCCGTTGTTACCAAGAACCAGGGTCTGAAGGTAGGATATATTGTACCATCCATCCAAAAAATGTTTCTGGGAGATGAGTTTGAGATCCTGGCATATATAATTACACTGATCACTTTGAGCCCAAATTATTATTGTGCCGCCGACAAGAACCCAGAACCCAGACAAAATTGGCCATAAACTATTCTATTTTCAGTGTTAAATTTATTAGGGATTTCTTTTGTGTGTTTGTACTCATTCAAAAGCTTACCGATGGTCAGTCAGTCCAAATAGGAATATGGTAGACGTAAGAACGGAAATCGAAGACATAACTTGTCAAAGATACAGTTTGAGACCACTGGAACAGATTGGGCTTGGGTTCACTATAGTTCCCAGAAATACCAAATTATTTCCACTTCTAAATCTATGCATTGTTCTTCTCAGGTTTGGGTGGGTTCTGTGACAGAAATCTCTTTGGACGATCTCAGCGCGGAGGACTCAGACACTCCACCCAACTTGCTTGAGTTCATCGTCACTCCACCCAGTAATGGCTACCTAGCTCTGAGGACTTTCCCTTCCAAACACATCCTGAACTTCACACAGAGTCATATTGAAAATGGCCAGCTGGTCTTTGTGCACAGTGGTAAGACCCCAAAAATTTCAAGCGATGGTTAAACTTTTTTCTTGTATTGATGCTGACACTCTTTTCGGACTGATTCAGGTGCTTTGTCTGGAGGTTTCCACTTCCAAGTTAATGACGGCGTGAACTTTGCCCCTCGCCAGATCTTCAGCTCGACAGCTCATTCTCTCGTCCTTACACTTCAAAGGAACCATCCAATAGAGGTGTACCCAGGTATCAACTCTTAATTCCAATACAAAATTAAAAAAAAAAAATTGCGAGATTATATTCTTCATTGTTTTTACTGATCAATATAAAGCTCTCGGAATAATAGTCGTTCATGTTTTTAAATAAGGATAGTCCTTACGTTACGGTTCTCTCTCAACTTCTTAGTGGGTTTAGCTCTGTTTTTAAGCAACAACTCAATACAGGAATTTGAGGAAGTTGAAGTCAAATAATCTGTCCAAGCAAGACTTCAACATCCTAGTTTTAATTTTCTTCATTTTATACTTTATCTGAAAGTCACAGATTTTCTTTCTTTTTTTTTTAATTTTAAAGGTTCTGTGACTCCGATTTCGGACCAGGAGCTTCAGGTGGTGACCAACGACCCCATTGAAATTGGAAGAAACCACACAGTGGAGTTCACAGTGACCATTCCTCCAAAACTTGGCCGCTTGGTCCGTCACATGCCTGATAACTCGACTCAGGACATTTCTACATTCACACAGAGCATGGTTGTCAATGTTCACTAGTCTGAATCCATAACAATGTTTCATTTTAATGTCAACCTGGTAATTTCAAGTTGTCATTTATGCCTTAGGTGAATTCGGGGGTTATTTTGTATGATCAGAACAAGCCGGATTCAGTGGGATGGTTTACTGCAGACACATTTTCTTTCACTGCGTCTTCTCCTCCCGCCTTCCTCCCACCAACCACCTTCTCAATCTTGATCTCCTACCAAGCAAACAAATATCACAACCAACATGACACCAGACTCTCCAACAATGCAGGTAAACACTGATCAACAAATGTTTAAAGGTAAAATTCATGTTATGCTTTTATCGGTAAAAAAAAAAAAAAGAGGACTTTTTAAATTAGCGTCAAATATATTGATGGAGACATGAATCCATCTCTGATGAAAATTAGCTGTTGACCACTATTATTTAGGTTATTCTTAACATGACTGTTTATACAGGTGCTGTGGTGTCAGAGGGTGGCAGGGTTACAATTGACCAATCAAAACTCGATGCCTCTAATCTCCTGGAGAGAGTCCCCAAGCCCCTCCAGAAAAACCACCATGTCGTTTACCGTGTTATTTCCCTGCCACACCACGGATCTTTGTCAATCCAAGGACGCAACCTCACCAGGTCCCTTAAGTAAGTCCCTCTTTCTTCAGTCTTCAGGCCTCTATTTCAATGGCGTACTGTAATGTTGATGTCAAGTGTTTTTTTTTTAAATATGCTTTCTTCAAGGGACCAACCAGATTTCTCTCAAAGCACTCTGAACATGTTTGGCATCACATACGTCCATGATGACTCTGAGACCACAAGTGACAGCTTCACTTTCCAGTCCTGGGTGGCCCCTCTGGATGCCTACGCGTCTTCGTCGCCATCTCACTCGTCCGCTATTTTGTCGGATTCCTCATCATTGCCCTTCTATTCGGCCTCATCCTCTCGTCCAGCAGTAGACTTGATGCATCCGCAGCACATCATGGACAGCCTGACTGTCATGGAAACTTTTAACATCACAGTGATGCCGGTCAACGACCAGCCCCCATTGATTAGGAACAGATCCCCGAGTATGAAGGTTGTAGTTGGGGAAAGCGTCGTCGTTGGACCAGACAGTCTGCAGGTGGGCATATTTGTACGTTGTTTGATACAAAATAAAATGTGTTGCATATGCTATTTGTTTTCTTCTACAACGACAGGTTGAAGATCATGACACCCCTCCAGAGGAGCTGCATTACCTTGTGATCAGTAAGCCTAACAACGGCTACCTGACGCTGGGGGAAAGACCAGAACCGGTGACGTCTTTCACCCAGTACGATGTCAACCACGGCCGGCTGCATTTTATACAGCAGGTGAAAAATGTGTCTCCCCCAGACACTTTTCATCTTAGTTGATGTTTGCACATTTGTGTGTTTTAGAAATCAGAACATGGGAATGCGCTTGCGTTTTTATCTGAAAATAATTTTTCCTAAGATACCGAATATCAAGAATCAAAGGCGACATGTTTTTTTTTCTTCCTCATTTTATTAAAAATACGGTAATTAACTGCACATCCCGCCTGTTCTATTGTGTAACCGATGCCGAGTACAGCTTTTGTTCCCATGATGACGGGAGGTGGAGCTAGGCAGCTGGAGAGGCAAATAGCTTCTACTTTTGATAGCAAATAAGTGATTGCCTTTCATGAAAAAAGCGTTTTTACTTTGGTGTGTTCTGTTTAACAGAAGCGAATGTTAGCTGACGCTAACCTGTGCATTCAGCAAAACTCAATGCAGCTCCGCTTACCTTTTTGATTTCACATGATAATGTTTTAGACAGTGTAGTCCCCCAGCCGGACTTGGGCTGATGCTTGAAGGTGGCCATGGCTCTTCGCCATGCTTATCTGCTGAGTCATGGGTTGAATTAAACTCAGTGATATGCAACAGCTCGGCAGAAGTGCAGAAATAACGGGCAAATTCAGTTCAATCCTACTTGACGTGTGAGCATTCAAGCAAATTAAAAAGTAAATTTTTCACACGTCCGATTTAATGTAATGCATTGCTTTCTGTCTTTTGTCCCTCCTTTTTGGGTTGGCTTCACCAGGGTGAGCCATCAACTGGAGTTTTCTACTTCAACGTCACTGACGGACATCATCGTCCCCTCTACAAACTGTTCACCTTGGAGGTGATTAAGCCCTCTGTTTCCATTGTGAACAACACCGGCCTATCATTGGTCCAGGGTAGGACCGCAGTGATCCTGACGACCAACCAACTCGCAGCTCAAACAAACAGTCGCACCCGGGCCAACATCACCTACATGGTCACCACACACCCTCGTCACGGACGCATCGCTATAAACGACCAGGAAGTCAAGACCTTCTTCCATGAGGATCTCCAATATGGCCGCGTCGTCTATCACATGACTGATCTCAGCGAATCGGAGGACAGCTTTCAGATCTCCGTGTCGGCCTCGGCGCCAGGTGTCGAGTACGGAAACGTGAGCGCGCAGACGGTGAAGGTAGTGGTGAGGCCTCTCATCCATCTGCGAGAACCAGTGCGAGTCCCCAGCGGCATTGCTGTGAAACTGGGGAAAGCCATGATGGATGCTTCCGAGCTGGCGAGAATCAGCAGAGTCAATCCGATCTTTGAGGTTCTGTCTCCACCGAAACATGGAAAACTAGTCAAGGTATGTCTCATCCCCTTCATATTATTGTCAATTTCTCATTTCAGAATTGCTCTTGGTGGTTGTTTCGAATTAAAAAGGGATTAAAACTGTGTTTTGGGAGTGGAAAATGTTTATACTTTATTTGAAAACAGGTCACTCCCAAGATTTTCACGTCTTAATGATGAACTCCTGTTAATCAGGTTAAAGTTTTGGTTCCTCACTCCATGAACATAATCAGGCTCATTGGGTGTTAGCCACTAGAGGTCAGCAATAGCAGCACGCTAAATTCTGAACTGTATTTTGTTATACAGTAGACACTGTGCAGAATACAATGATGGCATCTGTCAATTATTCTAACGACAATAGCTGATGATGTAAACCAGTACTTATTGTTATTGCTAATCACAGTGCCTTTGTTACTTTTATTGAAATAATTATTGATTAAATGCCAGGCAATCACATAAATCTTTCCAGGAAATTAAGTTATTAGAGGAAAGACGTGAAACAAATTTTCTTCACGTGCAATATTGTTGCAATGGTTTCAATCAGAGGGCCATCATGACTGTGAAACCATATAAATGTACTTTATAATCTGATTCAATATTAAAATAAATAAATGAATGGCTATCTAGTTTAGACAGCCACTATTGCATTTTTAAGAGAGGGTTTTTATTTTATTTTTTAATTATGTATGGCAGGCATCGGGTCAAAACCTTATGTCACAATTTGGTCAATTTCATGATTTTTCAAAAATCTATACTCTGCCCATACGTGTGGGTGTTACTTTCACAAATTATTGTGTTGTGTCTTCTTTGATGATGCAATGTTAATGGTTAAGCAAACATTCTATTTTGTGGTCTCCTGAAAAATGATTTTGGAGGGAATACTGATGAAAGATTTTTCTGAATATTTTTACACCATTGTCTGTGCTTTGCCTACATGTATGCAGATGACATATGACACCAACGGAGCCCCAGAAATCCTGAAGTCGTTCACTTTCCGCGATGTGGTTCAAGGACGCGTTGCCATCGAGGAAAATCTGAGCGACAGCGACAGTTCACTCCCAAGTAACAAATCCGTGCTCACGACGTCTCAAGGCCACGCCCCCGCCACGCCTCTCAACGATTCTTTCGTCTTCATGCTGAAGGCCAGAAACGTCCCGCCGGCCAAAGGTGAGCTTCATTTCACCATTTTACCTCACCATCAAATGCGCCATGGCCTGCCTGGCTCGAAAAAAGCGGATGGTGCGAGTAGTGAACACAAGACGACGCGTCTGCCCACACGGAACAAGACCATCACAGGAGGGGGAAGAGGAGGGGCGAGGAAGGGAGCACCCACGTCCGGCAGAGTGGAAGTGGATTTGCACCCTCACATCCTGACAAACAAGAACCACAACAAGACACACCATAAACAGAGACCTCACCACCGCACAGCGAATCACACACGAGGTGGGACTCATGGAAGCCGGTCAGGGAGTGATGTGGATGAACAAATGTGGCGACGTGGATCAGCCCCGCAGCCTCGCCCTCCCGCCAAGCCAGAACATGGTCCAGCAAAGCCTTCTGTCACCCGTCCAGTTCACGTGGAGGTCCTCCCTCGACCCGCCTCAGACCCTCTGCTCATCATCCTGCCACTGCTGGCCTGTTTGCTCCTCATTGTCATCCTCGTGGTATTGATCCTGGTGTTCCGACACAGAAAGGAAAAGCAGGCTAGGATGCGTCTACTTCAAGAGCTGGCCGCGGTGCACTTACCCACCGATGGCAGTCCTTACTTGGGCCGGCCGGAGCGAAGCGCGGCCGTGCCATCCGTGGTGGTCACCCCGCTTGGCGCTGCCAGCTGTCCCACCTCACCTCGGGCACCAGAAGGCCCCAGGAGGCGGAGTCTGGCCCCTGGGATGACATTCTGGGGACCATTTGATTCTGAAGCTACAAGCAGTGATGACAATATGAGAGGTTGTGAAGGGAATGAAAAAGAGAGAGTTTTTGGGAGAAATTCATTACCGGCCATCTATGTAGAATTAAAGACCTCTCGTAGATGTAAATCACCCACGACGACACTTAAAGACAACCAGTATTGGGTTTGATTGAAGTGTAGCGTTCACACACATATACCCTTGCAAATCCTCCTATTTGCAGAACGAAGGGGAACTTTTCCCATTAAGCTTAAAAACTCACCTATTTGCTCTTAATGTGCTCCGGTCAAAGCTTCAGCATTGCTTTGGTGCCATTTTAGGCCATCTTAGTGCCAAAAACTTTAAGTAAGGGGAGGAGCGTCATTTGGTCAGACCAAAGCATTGAGAAAAACAATGATGCTCGTCATCGTTCCACTAGCAATTATGTTCCTTTGACTGGCATCTTTTGACTAATCATGGCAGTGCTCGGTCCCCATCCTCAACGGAAAATGAGGCAACAGGTTAATGCGATTCAAAACAAACGGTGCCTTAGAGGTGTATACTATGCACGGTTGAATAAGACACACCGTATTATGCATGTTCTCAAAATGTTTATTAATTCAGTTTTCTTTCAAAACATGCATACTGGCACAACAAAATGTGTAGGTTTTCCTCAACTGCAATGTAAAAAAAAAAAGTAACCCAAATCATACCAACAGCTCATAAGATGCAGTGCAGTTATCCACTATCGCAAACTACAACCGCAATAATGAACATGCTGGAATACACAGTAAATGGAATCATTAATTATTTATGGATTTTTTTTTCTCAAGCCAGAGGTTTTTATTGTGTATTGTATTTGCTCTCCATTAGTGTACTAAATAAAAATTCCATTTGTTCATCCATCTGAACCGCTTCTTCTCACGGGGGTCCGTTTGTGTGTTCTGCACCTTGATTATTTTTGAGCCGTAATAATCCTAATATAATTTGCAGTGATGTAAATACCAATTTTTGTTTTGTCTTGCTTACTTTGACCTACTTTTTGGTTTTACAGTCTTGTTGGAAAAGCTGTTGTGACCTCCCTTGCTAGTTCAAAAATGTTTAACATTGCACAGTGAATGTTAACAATTTCCCCTCTGCCCATGTCTGTTACCGTGCGCTATAAAAGATTTATTTTTCAATAAAAAGATATTTTTAGAAATAAACATGAATGCAGAGTTTATGTGCAATGAGTCTACGCTGGTTTGTTTTAAGTCTCTGAGGCCTCTCCAAGAATATTGTTCCTTTGTACAAGATGTTGAAATTGTGCGAGGGTTTTGCGCACATCTCCTGTTTTAGTTCATTAGAGAGGTGTTTAGATTTTTGGCTTGAGGTCATGTTCTTGCTCATCAAACGTGTCCTAACATGCCTTGATCTCTCTTGCTTTGAACTTTGGCACACAGCTTTTACATTCTTATTACACTGTAGTGACTGTTAGCTTTGAACTAATAGTTCAATGGGACTTTTTATGGAAAACACACATTTGCTTGTAGTTCTGGATCTCTGGAGTGCTTGCTCATTCATCAAATGTGAAATTATGCAACTATGTCATTTTTTTTTTTTTTGTGAGCCGCCAATGCCTGAAAATGCCTTGGCAAGACGTTCACATTTTGCCCGTACACAAGGGTGTATTTGTGTTTGGCAATGTGTCAGTACATGCGCTCAGCGTCACGCTACTTCACTCGTTTAATTTTTGCGGCTTGGTGACGAGGCACTGCCTACACAAATGAAATTACAATGAATGCTTTTAATAACTTTATGGGTCGCCGCTCTGACTAGACGCCTACTTGCTCTGCAGTCATGATAATGGAAAGGCACACATGCATCAGCACCTCATTGAGTTGAGAGCAGGGCGGGGTGAGCTCGGCTGGGATGTTTTATTTATACGGCACATATCATACACAAGGCAACTCAATGTGCTTCTCATGGTTTTATTAAACCGGAAGTCACGTCAAAAGACTGCTTTATACTAGCCAGTTTGTGAATGTCACATGACCAAACCCAGACAAGTGAGCAACGATGGTCGTTTACCGTAACGCTGTGATGTCTCTTTCAGTCGATAAGTGGCAGTACAAAGAAAAAATAGCCACCCACCCCCTGAGAAGGAAAAATACAGATGGACTTTGCGGCTTAATTCATATTCCACAAATCAATATTAATCAGAATGCTGTATTTATTATAGACTAGTGGGGGCACTGTAGTGTTTTGAACATTTGAACAAAGACTTTTTTTTCAGCATAGAAAAACTGTTCACAAACTAATTGAAATGAATCTGGTTCTACAAGCCTCTATTGGCAAATGTAAATGTTTCAAATTAGTCAAAAAAAACAAAACAATTCCATCTCAGAAGCCAGGCATTATAAACAACTACAGTAGAAAAAAAAATGACTGAGCAATAGCCTGATGAAAGAATGGTTTATTGTTAAGCGCAGGAAAATCAAAAGGAAGCACAGAGGATGAAGAGGCAGGGCTAAATAATAAAGGGGAACCTGACCTGCACACTTTGAATGCTGGTGTCACATATCAGCCACTGGTAACACAATGTCAGATTTCTACTTTGGCGGATTTAGAACACAGTTATCCCTTTTAACAAATAAAATGTATTTGTATAATAGCACAGAATAAAACAATATTTTAGAAAGGCAGACCTAGAAAATAATGAGAGGGAGAGAGACAATGGCTATAAAGCAAAGAATCAAGCTATGTGTTAAGTCGAGAGACAAAGACACAATTAAGCAACGCCCTCTAGCCATTTATTTATGGAAATACTGTCCTGTTGTAATACATTGAACACATATGCACCCCATAAACTATTACAATTGCCCTTTAACAAACATCACTGGGTTCATTCCCAGGCATGTGAAAATAAACCTGCAATGACAATACAGTTTCTAAAAAAGAATGTAAGCGGCTTCAACAATGGTATCAGTTATCTAAAACCGTACGGTTGCAGAAGAAAGTTTAAACAAAGTGGCAGATATGGTTTCAAATATAATTTAACACTGTTGCTACCGCGACCTTACAGGTGTGAGTAAAAGAAAAATCATATGAGCTTAACCCCGCACTGTAGATCTGCTTTCTAAAACAAGCAGTCAGTCCAAGCATGCTGAGTTCAGGTTAATGAAAGTAAAATGACATCACTGGCCAATGTACAGAACATTTTTCCAAACAAAAATATTTTTTCATTCAGAAAAAAATTATGAGGGAGTTTTTCATTGAACAGCGATTTAATATGCAATTAATTCCTAGACAGTTTCCATCAAACCATTTTCAATAGCGTTTATCCAGTTCAGGGTTGCAGGGAGTATACGTCCGGCTGCCGTCTCCATGAATTAGACCCCAGACAACCTTTCACTTTCACATTCACACATTTAGTGAGTGGGAATTGAACCCTAACTTCCTGCGCAGAAGTCAAACCACGTTACCATCACAATAGCGACTGTAGGTGATTTCCACATTTTTATGGTGCAAGAAGGCTGGTATATGAGGCTGGTATCTAATCTTCAGAGAGGGGGAGCCATTCCATCATGACTTAAAAAATGCTAAAAGGAAAATCATGGAGCCACACTTTAGTATTTGTCCAGCTTAGTTGGCTACTTATTGGTTCATGGAAACAGAAAATATCCACCAGGATGATCCAGGCGCCATTTCCTCCTCAAAGTTTCATGGGGATTTCTAGTATAATCCAATACTGTCACCTTTACACTCCATATAAAGGAAAAAAATATTCAGTCTTTAATTTCTGAAAACATACAGTTGAAATGATAATGCAGCTAGCAGGTGCGAGCTTGCTGGCCACTAGAATAAAAACAAAATCTGCTGAGTTTTCAGATGCATGTGGATTATCCCCCGCCCCCAAAAGAAATTCTTGCCACATTCTTGCTCCCAACAAGTCCACGCCTTCCTAAGTTTCATTTTTTTTTCAGGGGGGTCCGGGACTCATGATTTCAAGTCCTTACCTGCATTTTAGGATATGTGCTCCAGTACTGAAGATTACCAGCACCATCTGCTCTTCAGTCAATTACAAATGTAGTTTTTTTTATTCCCTCCCACCGCCATTCCTTCTTATCCTACTGCTCGGCGTCATACCTCTGGAGTGCGTCCTCCAGCTTGGATGTGATTTTCTGGAAGAAGCCAATCTGCTCTCGGAGGTGGTGCTGCATCTGCGCTCGGAAGTCTCGTACGCGCGTGCGGTGAAAGTGCTGGATCTCGGCCAGCGTGGCGCACGAGATGATGTTGCATCGGTCGTGGAGCTCGCCCTCCTGCGCGGGACAGTCCTTCACTTTGGTCAGAGCACCTTGGGCAAGATGCAGGAGAAGGCTGTTATTTTTTATCCTTTGCTGCAAAGGCGAAAAACTTTGATTTGGACAGGAAATGAATTGACGTCAATGTAAGATTTCATGTGGACTGAATCTATAAGGAAATTAAAAATGTGTGCTTGGCTCAAGCAGGAAAGATGCATTTTAATGGGAACACATGAATTGAATAGAACAGCTAGCCATGAAGCTGCTCTATTATAGAAAGAAAAAAAGCAAGTTTCAAGCTACAGTTGTTTTTAAAACAACGAAAAGAAAAGAGTTGCACCCCAGACGTCCTTCTGAGTAAAGCCTTAAAAGGTCGAGTGACTCAACTTTTAAGGGGGAAGTACAACATTTTTGGCAGACATGAGAGATGGAAAACAGAAGAGGAACTGTGGAGTTTAGTGCTCACTAGAAGAAATCACAAGCTAGCCAGTTTGGCACGCTGACCTTTGTGACCTGGTGTTGTAAGAGAAAGAGTGGATGATATTTTTTCCACACGCACTCGAATGATATCCACGCAAGTAAATGAGATCAACTTGGACTTTGCACCCCGTGGCTGCCATAGCGGTTAGTAGCCTGTAAACTGAACTGTGTTCTTTGTACCCTGGACTGGTGGGAAACGTCTATCTCTTCTTTTCAAATTAGCGAACCAAGAGGAAGAAGGAAAACGGGAGGGTGAAAAAAAGAGTGGGAGGAGGAGGGGAAAACTAATCCAGAGACTGCTCTATTTTGCATTCCTGCAGTCCCAGGGCAACATTGGACAAGAGGCCCAGGAATCTGGCCTCATTCAAATCAGATGTTAGCCTTTGGACCTGGTAGCTACAAAGCTACATTTACGTCAGCAAAGTTTTAAATACTGTAGGTTGTGATATATTCCAAATATTGCTCAGCAGCGAATATTGAAGGATAGAGATACTAATATGACATGTTGCAATGTGATTATTCTATTCTTTCTTTTTTTTTTTCTTTTTAACTATAACAAGATAAAACACATCTGTCATTCGTTGGAGGTCATAAAAAGTGATGGCGGCATTGTGCAGATGAGCTCATCGGTGCTACTCAGCAGAAGCTTTTCAAAAACACAAGCAGAAATTAATGAAAAAAAAAAGGCTGGGGCTACAAGTGTTATGTTTAAATTATTTTAAGGTATGCCACTAAAAGAAACAAAGTTCAGAGAAAGAAAATGTTAGATGGGTTACAAGTTGGACTGCTGGATTGTTATCATTGCTCCTCCAAAATAACTCAAGTCTACTTATCTTTGTGCGGCTTGTGTCACTGGCTCAGGATAAATTTAGTGGAGATCAAAAACTGTAGATTTGGCAATTTATTCAATAATCATTAGCTGCCAAGTCATCGGAAGCGCCTCCAAACGCAACATCATTCCACGTTCAATTGAAACCATCTCGCCTTCGAGAGAGTTCCTGGTAACCTAATCTCACGTTTCAATTTGAAAGTTGAAGGGCAAACTGTCATGGAATTTTTGTATCCACCGTATTCATATATGCCTTATAAAGTTTTTTGTTTTTTTTGCCTTAATAATAGTGTTGGTTCACAAGATTACATAAACCCTGAAAAATGCCCGTGTTCCAGCCTCAAGACCTACAAGGCCACGTAAGCCTGCTGAGCGGATGTTTTTCCTTCACATAGGTTCAAGAATGATTGTTTTGACTTTGACAAACTTGATGTTTCACATGGCCTCAAGATAGCAAACATAACTAAAATGCGCCACACTTAGCCTTGACATTGCGTACATAGACATGTTTATATAAATGTGGTCTGGGAAGCAGTCCACGGCGTCTTTTTTTTTTTTTTTTTGCTTTGCTCCACAATGAAAAGAAAGGTACACTACAGTATTTTCTTAAGTAATTATTTGTCCACAAAAATTGCACTGCAGTGTCTACATGTTTGCATCACTAATGTGACGTCACACAATTTAATTAGTTGACGAAAGGTTTCATGACGCTTAAATGAGGTGATACATTTAGCGCATGTGAAAGTGAAATGAGTCCCTTTCTCTCCATTCTTGCGCCGTCTTAATTCTAAAATGTTGAATGGAATATAGAGATTAGCAGAAACCACTACAAACAAATTTGTTCGGAATTCTGAGCGTATCACTAACTTATGCTTATGTATTAATATATTCCCAAGTACAGTAAATATTTGTGTGAAAAATGGGACAAGAATTTAAAATGACCCAATTGATGACAATAACTTTTAAGTACTACGTTACGTATTCCATGGCCGTTTGTAACCTTGAAATGTGATATGTCGTAAACCGAGGAACCTTTATATTTAAATTTGGACAGCATTTTTTCAACATAATGACGTCGCTCGCCTTCAAAAACATGAATATGAGTTTTACAAATTGGCACACCACAGTAGCGAAAGTTCTGATCCACACAGGATGGCTAACATGCTTCTTTGCCTTTTAACTATTTTGTTGTGGGGAACACCACAACCCACGAGGCAGGAGTGGAACGTTATCAACCACAACTTACAACTTTAAGTTTACAACCAAGCTCTCAAAGTTAGAACCCGTTGTCCTCGAATGTTTGCTGCTCTAGTGGGCATTATCTGACGATTACTGTCTGACCTTGGCAAACGTCCCCGCTCTTCCGAATAATCTTCCGTCTGAATTGTCTGGTTGGATAAATGTACACTATTTTCTCGTCTTGGCAGCGTACGCAGCATGAATAACAGGGATCACATTCCTGGACTTAAATGAGGTCAACATCTGTGTTGCAGTCTAAGCGGTTGTTGAACATTTTTAGAAGAAAATATAAAATATAACGCATTATCTGCCACACTGGGTAAGGAGAGTTGTCAGTCAGAGAGACTATTGTCATTCAGGCTGCAATTGTATCGAGCGTACGGAGCTCAGTGCACTATAGAAACAGGGCCTCCAGGTTTGGCAAACGTCAGGACTTTGCATGCCAGCAGTGGCTCCCTTCTCCCATACTGCAGGGAACCAACAGGCTAACTCCTGCTTGTTGTGTTTGTAGTGTGTTTTCAAGTGACTCACTTCAGGCTCTCTCAGTACCCAGGGTATTTAAAAAATAAAAAAAACTTTTCAATGTGGGTATCAGTTTTCTCCTCACACTGGCTTAGTAATTCCATAAGTGAAAACAGATGAGGCGTTTGTTTCGGGGTCGCAGGGTTTGTGAGTGTTGCCTTTAAATTGTTTCATAGAAAAGTAATAAAGGCGAAGGGCCAGATGGCCCTCAGCTCATTACAGTTACATTCATTTCTCTTAGGTTCAATTAAAGCACTCATTTGTATTGTCGTTGTTTTAGTGAATCTTGTGTTGAACAAGAATTTAGCCTGACTTGTCTGTCCCTAACAAGTTAAATTACAGGTACCCATTTGATCAAATTACAGTGCCTGACATAAAGTCTTGCAACGCTACATTTTCGATTAATAGAAAAATTTAATCGACAAGAATTTTACGACATCATCAACATTCCCCAAAATTTTCTTGTGTTCACTGAGCAATTTCAAAGTTGGTGTATTTATTTATATTGAGCGCTGTTGGTTGACTGAAAGTCTTGCAGGTCTTATTCTTGTATTGCGGAGTCCTACGGCATATCATTGTGAGGACCTGATAGCTGAGTCTTTAAAAATCCCTCTGGAAGCCGACCATTTCACCTCCATGTGAAGAGTAGCATGCAAAGTTTTGTGGGGTCACCAAAAGTTCTGTGTGTGGATAATATAAATGCCAATATAATATCAAAGAACATACCAGCACTTTGCATTACTTTTTCCGTATGGTCTAATATTTGATTTCCACCAAACACTAGTTCAATTCAGTATGTAGTTTTGTGGTAGGGTCAGAAAATATTAAATCCAACCAACTCACTTTTTAGAAGATGTTCTTTGCAGTGCCAGTACTTTGCAATAGTAGTGGAGCTAAACGCACTGCTGCGCTTTGATTGGTTGATCGACAATACTGTATTAAAGAGCAGAAGACTCCAAAAAGTGTCATTCAACAAATACGCTGAGTCATAAAGGAGCAAGAAATGTCTTCAAAGTTGCCTGCACAGGCTGTGGTGGAAGAGCGAGTGATGAACCAAACTAAACTGTTGACAGGGAAACCATGCATTTTCTGACCTTTCTGCACATGGATGATGTCAGGAAAGTTGGCCAGATGTCCTCTGTAGAGATCCAGCAGATCAGAAATAGGGTCCAGGTCCTGGCGTGGCTGATCTGCAAAATAGTCCCCAATGGCCTCATAGGCGTCGCCAGTATAAGAGATGGCTTTATTCAGCCCTCCCGAGTAGGCCTGCTGGTCCATCTCAAACGCCTGCGAGAGAAGTTTGAAGGATTGTCCGACTTTGTGGTACTCCTTCTTGAATCCTGACATCTGCTTGCGGGCAAATTCATTGATGGTGGTGTTTACCACCACAATGTTCTCATCCATCCTTTTCGTAAAGGACTTGAAGCCTTCGATCTTGCTCTCCACTTCCTGTAGGTCGAGCGGGACGGTGGGTGTGCTTGATGGAAGGGAGACATTTTTTTTTTAAAGGAATTGTGCTATATTTTTGCTCACATCTTTGAGCAGAATCCTCGTGGCTTTGTTTGTTGGAAAAATACTCCAAACGTGACATCATCTTTACTCCGCAAACATGCTAATCTGTTTCACATCAGCACATTGACTCAATGAAAACAAATAAAATTACCTTGCTGGGAGGCAATAATTATCCTAAAACTGGAATGCTGTTTTACCTTGTAAATAAGTAACTTGACATAATGCAACTCTGTAAACATACGTTCAGACAAACTAGCTGCAATAATTTGTTGTTAACTGCCAAAAACTCAGAGTAGTTGTATAACAAAAACTGCCAATCCGACTTCGGCCGTCGTGGCCAACTGTCGCGTTGGCCTAGAAGTGGATACGTCAGAGCGGAAAATGACCGAAGAACACACCGCAAAAGCCGACGCCAACTACTTCGGACCTTCTGCACATGCGTGAGAAGTAGTACCCCTCCCTGCCATTGGCGGCGATGTTGAATAACAAAGGCCTTTCGTGAATGTGAGTGGTTACTTTGTCTTTGCGCTATGTCGAGCCAGTCGTTATGTCCATAGTGGAGGCATAAAAATGAGCAAAATTTATTAAGTTCTTGAGGAACAGCTTAGATGTTCACAATTTTTCCGCATTCGTCACTTTCGTTTTTTTGTCCGGCGCAGTGATTTGCTCGCTAAGAGCCAATCACAGTGCTCATTTAACCTGACAGCCCGACCCGATTGTACACATTGAATCGGCCGAACACGCCGCCTAGACGCCCCAACATCGGCTCAGACTTTACGACGTGGCGCGCTACACCAAACAGACTTTACGACGGCCAACGGCGGATTGGTGTGTTGAGGCCTTAAGAGTGAGATGTCAAACTAACAGCAAGCTCTTCATACCTGATTGTGAGGAAGAAATTAGCCCCAACCAGCTCATCCCTCTCTGCCTTCCTCTTGCCCTGTTTCCAGGCCTTCTCGTCAGCGCCGCACGTGAGGAAATGCTGGAAAACGTCGCAGCGGGCCAGCACAGGGTGACTGGTCATGTGGTTCATCCACCAGATAAGGCCTTTCCTTCGCTTGGAGATGAAGTCCTCCTCAAAGCGGCCAGTGGCCTGCTTCTCCGGCAGATGTGGCACCGAGATGACCGGGAAACGCTCCACCAGCCGAGCATAAAGCCAATCAAAGTGTTTGTATCTGCAAGAGATGAGCAAATTGTGGTGTATGTATTCATGAGAGCATATTGTCCGATTTTTTCATTCGTTTCACTTTGCTCAAATACGTTGGAGCCATTGAGGTACTTTGCATAAAAAGGCTGTAAATCCAAAATGGTAAATGCCATTTTGTTATGAACCATCTTAAAATAATTCCATTAACTCGAATGTGAGGCAGACTTGCTAATCACCCATCGTGATTGCCTTATTACAAATCAGTTGTAGTGGTACTTAAAAGCCAACTCAACTTATGCGATTGTACTAAATACACGTGGACCAAACTTTGAATAATTCATGCATACTGGGGACTATGTGACTAATGAGTTATGAATTTTAAAACTTTGGCAAAGGATTGGGGGGGGGGTTGATTAAGTCATGTATGTGTTCCAACAAAATTCATTGGGTACAAAAAGGACGAGCCTATTAAATTTTGGTGTAGTTAAGGTAAATAGCTACTGGAGACTGGCATGAAAGGCAATTATCATAATAACACGAAGGAAGTTCCTTGCAAAGTAACAAACAGATCCTTTTTGACTGGTGTGACTTAGAAGAAAGAAAAATAGCAAGAATACCCGCAAAATAGCAATGTAAACCCACAATGGATGAAGTCATGGTCACAAATTAAAACCCCGCCATAGAGTAATGTCGCAATAACCAAACCGCGAAGTAGTGAGGGAACACTGTCTGGGGAAAGTACTGTAAGTTGGGTGAAAAAGCTAAAGACAAAGAAACAATGGGAAAAGTGCACTGGGGAATTTGAGAGGAAACACGCTATTCCTGAAGCCAAATGGCCACACTTGGCTCTGTCTTTGCCATTTGCTGGGAACAACAATGGCAACAGGCCACATAAATGTCAACGGTCAAACAGTGAAAGGCAGTGGCGATATGAAGAAAAAGATGAGTTTCCTACCTGCGGTTGACTTGAATATTGGTGTGAGTGGGGGTCAGGCCATAGGACATGTAGCTCTTCATGCCTTTGAATTTGGTCTGTTTGGTTGGATCGTCAATAGTGCACGTGAATGGGTACGGGTCGTCCTGCCATTCAGGTCCATGCTTGCCCATCACCACACAGATCCTGTCCCCATCTTTGACAAAAGCAGCCGCCTCCCCGAGAAGGAAGGCCTCTCCTCCAGACTTGACGAAAGTGGAGAACCTATTCAGGTTCCTCCCCACCGTGGCTGAGCTCTTGGCTTGAGGTTGCAGGGAGCTGCTACGCCTGGCCGGCAGGGAGGTGGTCACCGGGTATAAGGAAGCGGGCGAGGTGCCCAGACTCCTCGGGGCCTCGGTGGCCGGGGAACTGTCATCCCAGTCGTCGTCCCAGTCGTCATCGCTCCCCTGGCTTGTGTGGAAGCTACCCCCACCGCTGCCAACGCTCCCCGCCTCGGGCCCTCGCTGGGAATAGGTGGCATGGGTGGGTGTTCCAACTTTGGGAGAGGAGAACCCGTTGTTGTTGGAGGTGATGTGGTCCCTGATGATCTCCACGTACGAGGCTGGGATGAGGCCGACGTCCCCTCTGCTGTTCTTTCCCTCCAACCAACCTTCCAGCTCCTCCTCGCTGAACAGACTCACCAGCTCGTTCTCGCTAATGGAGATCTCCCCTGGGTTCTCCGAGTGGAAGTCGTACAACACCCTGGCCTTCAGCGCCATTCTTCCACCCAAGATTACTTCTCTCTCTTTGAACTGTTCAACAACCGCTAAGCATTCCCAACATCGAGATCTTTGGGGAAACTCGATTGAGTTTGCGACGCACACACAAACTTTTCTTTAATCCGTGCGTGGAACAGGAAGAAAAAGTAGAGCAGAAACCTGATCAGATATCCGACAGCTCCCTCCTCTCCTTCTTAGCAGCTCCTTCTTCAAAGATCGATTCGCTTTCCACGCGCAACTTCATGCACACGGTGAACAAAAAAAACAGACTGGCGTCCGATTGACTTCTTTAAAAATGTTGACAGACATGCAGTGGCTGCGAGGCTGCTTTATTTCACCGGACGACCCCCCCAAAAAAGGGCTGAAGTGCTCCCCCCCCCTTTTCTCATGGATGCTTGCAAGTTAAAGACACCAAGTCCCAACTCGTAGAAGAACTGAGGGGTGGGCGGAGCATGCTGCAAGTTTGGTCAAGCCACGCAACTCACCACCTTACGTCGAGAAATGGCAAGGCAGCTTTATTTATTGATTTATTTAGCGCAATACGTGCATAAAATGACAGTTAAAGACAAAATACAGCATTTAAAAGCAAAAAAAATCTAAAAGTCTATCTATCTATCTATTGGTCAGATGACTGACGGAACGAAAAGTGTTTTGTTCCTGATATTTAAAGTTTAAAAGCCTGTTTGAAGGGGCCTATTCAAATGAACATTTTTTTTTAATGTTACAAGAGTGATATAAAACAAAGGCATTTTTTTCATATTTTGATCCTTTTTTAATTTAAGATTATTTTCAAGTCAAAAGTATTTATTTTCATATATCAGCTGATACAAAATAAGAGACAATACCCTATAGAGTAGACACTACCCTAAAATTAAATCATGAGATTGAATTATTTCAACTTTAAACATCAGTTGTGTTGTGTATTACTTTTAGAGAATCATTGAAACGTTTCAATGGGTGAAAAAGGGGGGGGGTACTCGTGGGATGACAAAAAGTCTGTGGGCTACACAACCCAAAAAAGGTTGGGATTTACAATATAGCACAGGAAGTTTTGTATGTGTAATTACGTGGTTGGGAAGCTAGAGGCCAGTGTCACATTGCACATTCATTGAAAGTGAACAACGGGATGCACGTTTCCCCCTCTCATAAGTGTCAATAGTGGGTCACAATTTATAAACTATCTGTTTCTATGAAAGGTTGTCAAATGTATCCTTGAACTTGTACAGTTATCTAACGTCATATGACACCCCTTGTTTTTCTCCTTCCTATATGTCTTAACTAAAAGCGTGTGTGTGTTTTATTTGTGACGTGTGGAATAATACCTCAAACCTGGTTTTTAGTTCATTCAAACGAATACTGGATTGAGACCAATTTACTGCGGAAGTGATTGAGAAGGCGACGTCAAAGTATGCTAATTTACCGAATGCACTTGAATGCAGCACTCTTGCGGCAACGGTTAGCACCTGGCACCATCCGCGAAAATAGTGGTGGTAATTTTACCCGCAGGTCACTTTGGTAAAATGACGACTTTAAAACGGTGACAACTGCGAAACTAAACCTAGTTTGGTGAAGTTAAGAATCCTTAGGTCGAGCAAGGGGACCTTGCCACAGCTTGAGCGAGCGGCGAAGAAGCACGTACCTGGGCGAGAGAATATTCACCTTCCCCAGCTGCCTCTTGTCTTGCCTGCATTATGTCAAAACTACCTGGCAACGCAGGTGTGTCGCTGCTCGGGGACAAGTCGCTGGACTTCTACCGGGACCCGGTTCTCTTCTGCCGGGAGAGGATGGAGAAACACGGCAGCAGGGTGTTTCAAAGCCGCCTGCTGAACAGACCTACCACCTTCGTGTGCTCGGCGCAGGGCATGAAGGAGCTGCTGTGCGGTATGTGAACCTGCGTGCCACTCGACTGCAAATAAAACAAACAAACAAACAAACAAACAAAAAAACGTGGAGTTCATTAAATAGTGTATTAAGGCTTTATTACAATTTTATATGTGCTTCCCTTTTGGAGTCGCATTCACTTGAAGGTGTCTTTACTGGTATGACTGTACTCGTAGTGATCCTCCTTGGGTATCCAATCTGCACGTTTTCATGTAAAAACAATATAAACTTTTTATAAGTACTAATGCACACACTGGTTGGCGTGATCCGTCATGGGAGAGACTCGTGGTGGTGCTGCAGGGGTCAGGTCACACCCCCTAAGACTTTCGTGCAGCTTCACCTCTAAATTCCTCCGACTATGTAATATACAAGAATACTCCCCCTGAGTGAAACCATCTGCAATAAGTGTTCCAAAGGAGCACATTTCCAAACGATTGCTTCAATTTGATGTACAAGGTGAGCCAGAAAAGATTGAGACCCGGGGGTCACATAAGATATATTTCAAAGCCAAACTGCACTACAAATTTTTCAAACGAATCCTCCTGGAGTCTAAAAGACTTTCCCAGCCTTTTCTACCACGCTCAAGCACTTCTAGGAGGATTCTTCTGGGATCTTCTGCAGCGCCGTTGTCATGGCCACCTAGATGTCATCCACCTCTTCAAAACGGGTTTCTTTGATGGCTCCCTTTAGGGGGAGAGGAAAAAGTCCAAGTCAGGACATGTCAAGTGAGTAGGGGAGTTGCTCTAGCAAGTTGATGTTCTTCTTGGCCAGAAACTGTTGCTCAAGGCATTTTTGAGCAGGTGTGTCATCAGAATGAAATACGTTGACCTGGCACAAGTCTCACCGCTTCTCACGTTCCGAACAAAAATGCCGTAGGAGCTCTTTTAGATGGGCTAGTTGATCGTCTGGCTCATTCTGGAAGGTAGAACTTATAGTTCATTTAGGTTTTAAATATATCTTTTGTGACACCAGTCAAGAAACATACTTTGCGGATTGGAATTATCCTTCTACAGCTCATTTCTTAATTCCGCACGAACAGTCAACTAAGTGTAAAAACAAGTTATTTGCTAACAGTATAAATCACTTTGGAAACAAATGACGAAAAAACTCTTTTTTTCCTCCAGATATTAATTCAGCTCTCAGATGGTGGCAGTCGCAATGAGTATTTTTATTTTTGCATTTTTGTGGTTTCTTTCAGAGAAGTCCAGTGTCTTTCTGAAGGATCCGACTGATGTGATGACCAATATGTACGGTGACACCATTGTTACCACTAATGGTAAAATATCTGCTCATGCACACACTCACCCTAACCTAACGTACACATACTATTGCACCCATGATGCCTACCTGCGCCTTGGAAGTTTGGATGAGTCACCAATCAATTTATGACTTTCTAACATTGTTCTATGACTGTATCTGAGCAACAATTAACCGCCAAGTATTGCATAAATATTTGCATCTTTCAGGCGAGGAGGCTTGTCTTCTCCGTCTGTCTTTCACCAGCTTGTTCACAGGACGTTGTTTAGAATCGTCAAGTGGTTACATCGACAGGTAGGTTAAAGTAGTGTCACTCAATCCAAGTAGTAATTTTTCGACTGATTGCTGATTTGTGGTTTAAAAAAAGTGCATTTATTTGTTAGTCAAGTCAACTGTTTATTGTGAAAGAAGTGGTTTCTTGACAGCTCTGGTGTGAACAAAATGAGGACAGGACTCTAATAATAAAGTGTGAAATGAATTCAGTGAGTAGAAACAGTGAAAGTTGCAACATACACAGAGACTTCCGTTTTTAGACTCGTGGTGAATAGTAGACTTTCAAAAAAGGGAACTTTGTATCTAATTGTCTGCAAAACGCCATCGAATTCAGTTGCACTCAAAATGATTTATTCCTACTTGTCAATATGTACTCACAAAGGATAGAAACATACTGTAGTTTAATGAGCCAACAAAACAATTCAACTACAAATTTTACAAGTGGTCACTTTCAATTGAATAATTCCGCTGATAAATATCATCGACACATTTTGAGTGCAAGTGGACATGGGAAAGGTGATTTGATCATGTTTAAGACGTCTTTGTTTTCTTCCTCCCTTTTTTTCCAGTGTATGCAAACACTGTCTGGAGGATCTTGCCCACAGGTAATACATATTTGTAATTTAATTAATATATAGCAGTTGCTGCACAGACAAACAGTGGGAAAAAAAAGTATTGCCGGGTCTCACATGATATGGCCGAACCTAGAACCGAGCAAGTCCCGATTAGCACCCGCAGCACTTCAGCTTTCATCTTCTTGACCCGATGTGCTCAGCTCAAGCTCAGAACCGCCCTCACAACATTATTCTTCTTCTGTCTTTACAACATTCTTGTTTTATCATTTCATGTCACGTGTGAACAAAATGAAAAGGACAAATTTCATGACTGACAAAATGCATGTTTTGTGTGTTTGTGTGCAGTGGCGAGCCACGCTGTGTGTACGCTGCATTTAAGCAGCTGGGGACAGAGTTGGTTTTGGGTCTTTTTCTGAACGTACATGCGGACAAGCAGCCAGAACTTTTCCAGAAAATCTCACAGCTCTGCACTCAGCACTGGCATGGTAAGAACAATACTACGAGGCTGTTTTTTTTGCCACTAAAAGCTGTTGACAAACAACACATTAAACAGATGGCACTGTGGTGAAATAAAAATAATGTTTCTATTTCTAATTACATACAGGTTGCTGAATCCATGTCTTCTTTCTAGTCGATCACCTAAAACTTTTTACGAACTGATGAGACGTTTCATTCTGCAGGTCTCATCTCTGCTCCGGTCAATGTTAAAGTCCCTTTGTGGTCCTCTGGTTTTTCCGTCGCCCTGGAGGCCAGAGACCAACTGATGGAAATCATCAAAGACAAGCTGGAGAATGATGCAGAGGGGTGTGTAGGATGCGTCAAAAACAAGTCAAGTCAATTTGGCGTGAACGTCGCCCGTCACAGTTGCCCTCGACTTTTCGTCTGCAGTTTTGTGGGCTCCCTGAGGTCTCTGCCACTGCCCGGCTCAGGCTGCGCTTCTCAGCATCTGCTGCTCTTCATTTCAGCCCTCATCCCCAAAGCTCTGGCATCGCTACTCACCTCGTTCACTTTGGCTTTGAGTGGGAATGAAAAGGTACAATGACGAAAGAAGAAAAAAAATGAGAGATGGCGGTAATACGTTTGGAATCTCTGCTCAGGGCTTACAATATGTTCTTGTGCAGATTTGTTGACCAGTTTAAATAAAATATTAAAATGCTACCACAAGCCACGATTGCACCAGGCAATAAAGTGTCAATCAGTTTGGTAAGTTACTCAGAAGTTGTAGTTTCATTTTGTCAAGGGTATCAACCATCTGATTAGTGCGGAGCTAGACACCTACAGTGAGTTGGGAATAAAACATGACAACCAAGAAAAACAAACATAATTTTGGATGTCGGCCATTGGTGTTTGTTTAATGTATCACTTTTAAAATCATTGCACTGTGTTGCAGTGCTATGATGTCATCTGATTGAGCGAAGGCGACTATTGCCATTTTACCTGTGCACCCAACACCGGAAATACAAGCCGTAGCCAAATGTGCTTTGAAAAAAAAACCAAATCCATTAAGACTATAATTTTTAATTCCTCTTTTCAAATGTAATCAAAAACATCGGTAACACTTTATTTGAAGTTTGTTCATAAGACTATCATAATAATGTCATAATGACGACATGGCACCTGTCATGAACATGAATGAATCCTTATGACAGATGCCATTTAGTGTCGTTCCATAACCCAAACCCTCTAACCCAACTTTGCCGCAAAAGTGACATAATTTACAGAATGACATTTAATGACATCTGTCATTAGAATTCATTCATGTTCATAACAGGTGTCATGTTATGTTTACGACAGTGTTATGACAGTTTTATGAACAAACTTCTAATGAAGTGTTACCAAAACTTTCACTTGTTTAGGAGGAAATTCGTCGACGAGCATTGATGGATGCTGATTATCTGCAAGGAGTCCTGCTGGAAGTTCAGAGACTCTGGCCTCCTTTCATTGGTGGTCGCAGGATAGCAGAACAAGTAAGAATCACCCACGTAATGACTCGAATGGTGTTTGGATTAGAGCAATATTTCACAAGGTTAGGGAAATGGAAACGCTTCCCGTTTGCCAAACCAGTGAGGAATGGGTTGGATTGGATTCAAACTGTGTGTCCAGGTCAAACAGCACTAATATTGGATGCTGTTTGAACAGTTTGTTGGCAAACATGTCAGACCGATCTAATCTGTCAACGTTAGTGTTGATTATTTTGCAGCGCGATTGTGTGTAGGAGTGTAAAACATAAGTGCTTGATTTTTAAATTGTCGCCTCATTCAAAACTGTTACATGCTGCTGCCTCCCATGCAGACGAGGAGAATTTGATTCTGGGAACGGCTTTTGGTGTTCAAGAAGTATTGAAAACTGTGCCAAACAAATCACGCGGGTGATTCACCGTGTTGATCGCTGTCGCGAGAAGGCAACAATGAACAACCGTACGTCATGTTATTGAACTTGGCAGCTCACAAAAGCATTTACTCAGTTGTGTTATTCCACATTTGAATGGTTGGAAGTCAGTCTGGAGTTAAATACATTTAAATGTCCTCTTTAATTATTTGGCCTGTGACTTGGTGCACACTGACTGTGCTTCTCTGTACGTTGCCCTGTTTACCTGTAGATGGCGACTTACTGCAGTAAATGCAGTAGATGGTCTCTTTTTAAAGAGCTGCACAAGTGAGGAGGAAGGAAGACACATTTTTTTAAGGAATAATAAAAATTTGTATTGGAAATAAAGATAACTCATTGTTGGTGGTGGGCATATACTTACACTACTTTAATGGTCAAATATGTGTAAAAATAAGTCAACTGCTAATATAAAGTTGTAAATGCAATAAAAGACGTGGGCTCTAATGACATCGCCATTATTTAAGGTGAGACCTCAAATGTTGATGTTTGAAATTGTCACACAAGCTTAAACATAATTGAACCATTGTATAGTAAAGTATAAATGCAGTTTAACACTCCTCTGGTCCTAAGACACCACATGTGTGACGCTGGATTCTCGTACTTCTAAGAGCAGAGTCCACTTTAGTTAACTTATGTGTAATGATATGCACATGTGGTTTGAGTGCTTCAATTTTTTGTGCTTTCACAGTTTTCTGGAAAATCTAGTCGTTTTCGTTTTGGAACCAACCTGTATTGTATTTGTCTATAATGTGCAAGTGCATTACTATGCTACATGGCATCAGCGCTCAGCCAACATAATCCAGTCTTTGAAGACAATTTACATTTCAGTCAGAGTGGAGCAGCGTACTCTTTTGTAAGTGTACCCGTTATATTTTGATTTTGGCAACCTCATCCAGTGGGTTTACGCAACAGTCCAATCCGAGGCATCGATCCGTCCATGTGATTGATCGGGTACACTTTCCCGGATGGAAGTGCGCTAGTGATGCTGTGTAGCCGTGTGGAAAGTCATTTGTCACTTCTGGTAAATGCTTAGGTACGCTTTGATTGCTGGTGACCTCCGTGGAACACAAACTTGTGACGTAAGGAGTTTGGGCTAATTTCAGAGAGGCGAGATATTTGCCCATGTATGGAGTACATGTTAGGACCAACAGTTGCGTTCATTCTTCTCTTTGAAAGCGCAACCACATCCTTTGCATTTAGCGTGTTGAAGATTGATAATCGATATAATATATCGAAAAAATTGCGATTTTGCGATAATGGCCGATGCAACATGCATATTGCAGACCTGCAATAACTTTCCAATGGAATTGGATTTATCTGAATCAGTTGCAAAAGTCAGATGCAAACTTATTTCGCCACTGAAATAGTTGGACATCATCTGGCAGAACTATTATTGAGCTAAGAACACATCAAGCATTCTTATTTTGCCACATAAAAAATGTACTTCTGTCATTAGCTAACAAAAATGTAAATTCTTTATTGATATCGCTTTAGTCAACGTCCATCGCATGTTTTTTCTCGATCGTCCAGCCCGAATTGAAATCATTAAAAAAAACAACAAAAAAAAAACCCATAATAACCATCAAGACCTCTGAGTACCTCAGGGAAATATCAAGTCCGAAGTACAAACGCATAAGTAGAGAAATGATGTGTTTGTGTCATGTGTGGGCGCGAGTGGCTAAACAACAATTAGTATTCACTGGCACGTGGAAAAAGTAGAAGCACCGTCAGCTGGAACTAAAATATGCGACTTTTTGGCAAACTTGAAAGAGTGTGTGCGTGAGTTTGCGTGTGTAAGTGTGTGTATGCGTGTGGAGAGAAAGTGAATGAACTCCACAAGGGCAGTCATGTCACAGCGAGAACAAGGCGAAAGAAAGAGATTCGTAGCAGATTTTCCACTCCAGCAGAGAGAGAGAGAGGCCGGGCGAGAAAGGAGAAAGAAGCTTTGAGAAAAAAAGCACAGTAATTATGGAAGGGTGGCACTCCATTAGTGAAGCAACTAATGGATGTAGTGAAAAGGTGAATTTGGAGGCCAACAGACCGGGTGAGTGGACTTTTTGCCCAAGGTGACTTTTTCACAACAGCCCAGTGAAGGAAAAAAAAAGGCCGCAGGAAAAGTTTGTTGAAAAATAGGAAGTCAACGGTATTCAAAAGTCTGCCATTTCTGTCATATAATTCGACACGTGTGTCAGTGTGATTGTGCGTTTGTGTGTGCAGGACACAACCCTGGCAGGTTTTCATGTCCCAAAGGGGTATGGTGCCATCTATATCAGTCACGCTATCCACAGGGACCCGCAGGTGTTTCAGCAGCCTGACAGCTTTCTGCCAGAGAGATGGAGCGGAAGGTTAGTATCACAGTTTATGCTGGAATACCAAAATTTATGTCGGGGACCCAACTTTATTTCTGCCAGTTCATACAAGTCCATAACTTTAGTGGAGTCGTGACCACAGGGGCTGACTAATAAAATGCTACTACAACAAAGGCAAATCCACTGCATATTTTCATGGACCTTAATATGGTCACCATGGTAACGAAACAGACATCGCAGAACAACTATAATGTGCATGAATGAGCAACACAAAAACTATTTGTGTTTTGTTGATATAACAAACGTGAAGCCACCTTTTTATGTCACTGTATTAGCAGCGCCCTACTGAAATGTGCCAACATAAAACGATCTAAAGTGATCAAGCCTCACATCGTTAGTTAGCACAATCATGCACTCGGTTGCCGACCAAACCAAAAAAACACAAAGAGCAGCCATCTGAACCTGTTCGAGTTGGTCGACCCGTTCACTCTCTCCGTCTGCAGCACTTCCATTCATTCAGCGCCACCATTCACCTGTTTACTTTCATTCATACGCCTTCATTCTTCCGCAGCAAAGGAGCAAAAAGCTATGAATGTGTCTATGCCGGATCCTGCTGCCATGGTAGCGTGTCACCTGACGTTCTGTCTTCCAATAGGGGTGCCCCAATGTGTGTGTGCGCGCGCACACACGTGTGTGACTGCGTGCTCACAGGGTGGGGGAGAAGTCGTTTTCTCATTTCTCTCCCATAATGCCTTGTGGAATGGGATGGGATACAAAAAATGAGTCAGAGCGGATCCTATCTCATTTTTCTTCCTTTTGTGAGCACGGCTCAGAATGAAAATCGGGTAACTCCTGTAAAATGTTCTCCATTAATGTGGGGATTCCCCTTATCAGTTAATAAAGCGCCGTTTAGCAGTGCCACCATGTGAATGGTGGTTTTAAGATGTAATACATTTATTTCTAATTGTGAGCAAAAATTGAAAGTTAAAATCATATTTAGAATGTATAGATGTTTGAGTTGTAGCTTCTTCCGCTGGGAGGAAGGAAATAAATACTGACTACAGCTGCCATGGTAACACCTCATGTTCACTTTTACCAATGGGGATTTCCCAATGTGCGTATTTCGCGTGAAAATGTATCCCCTCACCTCATTTTTTCAGCGTGAAACACCGGTGAGGATGGTTGTGAGTGCTAAAAAAATGAATGTTTGCTGACACTCATGCATCACATCATACATTTCAAAGGCCACCAAAAAGCGAGGCTGAATCACGCGATTGTACTGACCGGCCACTTCCCGGCACCTGCAGTGAACCAATTTCACTTTTGCAAGCATAAATAAAGCTTCATTTTGATTGACACTATCAGACATTTTCATATTAATTCACTCAGAAAACAGCCAGAATGATGTATTTATCCATGCGTTGTTCTTCCGGTCTAGTTTGCTCTCATCCTCCCACTGTGCTCCGTCTTTGCTCGTCCATCTGTCAGTCGTCCCGGGAGACTGTGTTTGCCTGTCTGCCCTGATAGTTGCCAGGCTCCTTTTCTTGCCACCTGCCTGTTTGCTTGAATGACTGCAGTCCTCTTGCGTAACAAGCCCACCTACTATAACTACAGTTTAAGCCAATCAGCATTTGTCTGCGTTTAGGAAGATGGATGTGCATATCGTTTGTCCTCGTACGTATCATCAGCTTGCGTATGTGTGCTTTTCCAGTCGGAAGCAAATAGTAGAGTCGGAGCTCTATCGTCCTATCAGGCAGACGCCCACGCAGACTGCGGACGAAGATACACGAGTCGGAAATGCTGCCGTACGCCGATAAGAAATCACGCTACTGCGGCTTGTAATCTTCGTTCGATCTTAAAAGAGGAAGTTGCTTCTGCACAAGTTGCGACATGTGTCCCCTTAATTTAAAAGCAAAATGAAGTGGGTTTAAAAAGTCCACACACCCTTGTTTAATTGCCAGCTTTTTGTGAAGTACAAAAAAATGAGACCCAGATAAATAATTTAAAGACTTTTTTTCCAGTGAATGTGATTTAACTTGTACGACACAATTACATTTTTTTGTATCTTTTGGACAGTGGATGTAAAAATGAACAACTTAAACATGCTGTGTTGAAGGCAAATGTACCTTTTCGAATTATGACCAAAAAATGGGTGTGGGTGCAGCTTATATCCACTGTTGTATGTTATTACAGTGTTATTACAATTCATGAAAATCCTCCTCCAACAGATTTGGATCACTGGTGCATTGCAATCGAACCTCATCACAATACAACATTCAAGAAAGGTTCCTTTTCAGCACTCCACTCACAAAAGGTCACCCGAACATTTTGCGATATTATTGTTTTCTCTCTCAAAACAAGGAGGTGCCTCAGACACCACAATGGTTCACATCCTGCAGTTGATGTTGGAAGAACCCAGAGAAGGCCTGGCGCTCAAACTTTGACATGGTTTATGCCAAAGGATTCTGAGGGCACACACGTTCCACCAAATTTATCCGAGAATGCCTTCATAGACAAATCAAGGATTAGAGTAGAATCTACGCCTCTCAATCACTCACTTCCTCCATTTGCAGCATGTTTGATCGTTGACGTTGGCTTTTTTCAAATGACTTCCTCTCTTTTCTCTCTGAATTGTCAGCTATGCATCCTGCTTCTTCGTGATCAGCCTTCTGGTGCATTAAACTATTATTGAGGCTTGCCGCAATGAACACTTACACTATTTCACACACACACACACACGTACACACACACAGGATCCACTAATGCTTCCTGTTTTCCTTTAATCAGAGCTCAGGTTTCAGGATGCATTAGTAGCGATCGGGGTGGGGGATGCTGTCTGATATCAGCACGTTGTTGGCAAACCTGCTGTTCACATCTGTTGATTTTTCAAAGGAATCGTTACAAAAGCTGAAGTATAAATTTATATTTGAGACGTGGGATCTAGTATGATTGTGGTCACTGATGGTTCTCGTTCCGTGCTTTGCTCGGCTCAGTGTTGAGTGGAGCATTCTATACTATGGCTCGATATCAGGATATTGCATATTGGATCAGAACAAATCTATGAGAGCTGATGTCAGTAGAATGAACATATGCCTTAAAAAAAAAAAGGGTGGTGGGGACCAACATTTTACCGTTTGTAATTTTCATGCTTTTTCTATTTTTAAGTGGTGACCCATATGTCGTACTTGAATCATCACATTTAGTGTGTGATATAGAAATCGTTTTGTAAGCTCACAGCATAAAGCGATCACTGTTCTATACTCATTGCTATAAACAAGATTCTGATGTGGGCACTCGTGTCTTGAAAACCACTGAATTCTTTAACCCTCTCGGCACATATTTCGCATTTTTGTGCAATCATTTAACCCTGTTTTTTTTTTTTGCATAGGAATGCAGAGCACAAGCACTTCCTTTGTTCCTTCGGCAGTGGCTCTCGAAACTGCATCGGTGTGAAACTTACGGACTACTTCCTTAAGGTAAGCGCGACCTCAAAATACACCAAATGCCATTTCTGAGTGTGAATATTCGAGCTGAATTTTTGGAACATTGCAAGAGGCCAAAAAAACAAATTGATGTTGAATTGTGAGACCCTCGTGAAGCCAACAGTAACTTATCGCTGAGTTAAACGAGAATGGTGGAATGAAGTGTTTGTCAATATCGGACAGCAAGTCTGAATTCCCAGATGTTGAATTTCCTGTTGAAATCACCAAGCACTCCCAAAGGTGTCATTCACCATAGCCACCAGGACTATTCTCAGGAGATTCAGCAACATGCACGCAATATTGCACAAACCCTGTGAGTATATTCATTGAAGGAGACCCGAATAAGTTGCTTTTACTGGTTGCAACAATACCGTGGAGCAGGCAAGCTCCAAAGAGTCAACTTGCAAAAGAATCATTATCTTTCATTAAGAATGATTACCAACACCGTGTGTGGGTGAGAAATCATTTGAATATTTGAGGTCAATGATCAACGAAGGCAATGGTCCACGGGCCACTTTGGACCGAACTGCAAAGATGGAAAACAAATTAAAATAACAAAAATCTTGCAGTACTTTTGGTTTATTTATTGTTCAAGGCTGAAAAATATTTTATTTTCAAGTGACCGCCTTCTCTCTGTTACATCCATTCATGATAGACTCTGATGCTAATTGTCTCAGTCACATTACGCTAATATTAAACCCACATGCTAGCAAAATGTCACATTCAAAGCCGCACTCTGCACGATCACATTTATTTATTCATTTATTTATCTATTGCAAAATATAAGACCGTTAATTCACGGTTAATTGTAGTTATTTGGCAACTCTTCTCCATGATTGAATAAAGTTCACTCTGTCTCTTATTTATACTTGAAGTCATTGGTTCTTTTATCACAGACAGATTATTAGGTTGTTATTTAGCTGATATGTTTCGGACAGTGTCACGTGATGGTGTCTTGTGACTCGTCTTTATCGGCTGATATTCGATGAAGGCGTGGCCCACCTGTCAGTTTTGACGGGTAAGTCACACCCTCCGTTGTATGTCCGTTCGCCTGCTCCAGGATGCTTCAACTCTTCTCCTTGTTATTTGAATTGTGATTGATTAGGATTGGCATTTACAATTGTCAGCAATGACCTTTTTATGAGCAGATCGGGGAGGAAAAATCCTTCAATCGGGCCTTTGTCGACTTTAATTACAATGGGGCGTTTGGAAATTTGACCTAATTTTTCGGACGTGTGCAAACCTGTTTGTTTGTTGTTTGTTTTTCCGCTCACGCGGCACATGTCTCTCACTGTTTGGTTATGGCAATAGAACGGACAGAATCCATCCATGCACACGCACGCGCACACACGAGAGGGCGTGACCAGTGTGAAAAGTAGACCGCAGGGATCTAGGTCATAGATGTGACTCATCGCCTTCCCTCGTCGTCCTCCTCCCCCGTCCTCATCTTCCATCCTCCATTCCATCACTTCTTTCGCCCCCTTCGTCTTCCCCCGGCGTGTTCATTCCGCCCCTCCCCCTCTATCCGGATAATCTTCATTCATAAATCAGAGAGTGGTGGGCCAACAGTCGCGTGGTTAGATATTAGCCAATAGGGAAGCGTGCCTTTGATACTCAGCGTGCACTTTGTGCAAAGAATAAAATAGGATAAAGGGGGCTCTTGTGACGTGGAACGTGGCGCAACACTGTCGACATATTTAATGGGAGCGTCATGTTGACTGTTAGGAATATTATTCTACAGATAGAAAAGCAGAGGAGACATGTGAACAAATGTAACGTGGTTTGTTTTGGTGCAGGAAGCATGCATGTACCTCTTAAAGCACTACGACTGGTGTCTGGACCCGCCATCACAAAACCTGCACTACAAATGGCTGCCTGTGTCTCGGCCCGTCAACCCCCCAACCGTTTCCTTCACTCATCTGGAGCCGGCCAGAACGGATGAGAATAGCACCGCGTAGAGACGTGCAAAATTCTTCATTTCGAAATGCTGTTTTCTCTCTCTGTGATCATCTGAAGGATGCACGATAGCAAGATGGACACATTGTTGACTGGTGCATAGCACTCTTGAAAAAGAAATGAGACTGGTGTTGCTTCTTCGAGATTGCCTTTTTTGTGGAATAGAATCCTTTTGCAGTAGCGTATTTGTTCATTGAAAACACAAATGCACACATGCGTGTACACGGCGAGGTAAGCCCTCAGATTCCATCAGTGACTGCAAAAAGTGCCCCGCCTCCCATGTGTCCCCCCTTTTTACCACGTTGCGCCACCTAGCAACCAGCGCTGCTTAGCAACAGTTCGTCATACCGACAATAACTGGCTTCCTTTTAGTATTCTCGCACACACACGCACACACTAACCTGGTTATTTACAGAAACCGATTATTTGCAGCTCATGAATCATCACCCAGCTCTCATTCGTTATCGCATCCTGACAGCAAAGAATTATTTAGGAACAAAGAATCAAGAATGAATGATCATAGGCCAACATTTTTTGGGGTCATTTTACAGCTCAGCAAATTACTTTGTGATGAACATTTTTTTTTGTATTGTTCTATTAATTAATTACCCAATTAGTCTCGGTCTTGTATTTATTTGGGCTAGTAGAATAGTATACCAATAGTAGGTAGCAACCAATCCCAGCTCACCTGTTTTCTGACGCTTCGCCATGATTGGTCGTTTTCTGAGCCCTGAGCAACTTTGCTGTCATTTTCAGTCGACAGCAAATAACAAAATAGCCGCCCCGTGAAGTGGACGAAAACTAAGCTGCTCAACTCATATTCCACAAACGCAATTAATCAGAATGCCGTGTTTCAATTAGTGGGGCTGCATAGAACATATTGGGGTTGACTTCCCCTTTAAAATAAAATAAAAACAGTCACATTGTACAAAATTAGCTGTACAAATCTTTAAATCAATCCAGATTTTTTTTTATCACAATAATGACTGAAAAAAAAGAAATTAACAGCAATGTGAAATATTTTACCTGCTTGATAATGTATTTTTATTCCAAATGATGTCTGTTTTGGAATGTTAGATTGAAATATGATTTTGTCTTGCACTTTGCTCCTCAACAATCCTCCTGTTTTGTTTGAACACATGCGTGCATTGAATCATGCTACTGCAGACACACACACACACACACACACACATATGCTTGCAGACGTACATCACACTGCATCTGGCGCAGAATGAGGTTCTTGTTAAGAGTAGGATGACTCACCGCCCTTCATCCACCAGCCACATCTCCCAACAACAATTGACGACAACAGGCCGCAGCCACTCTTCCCCTTGCCTCTTCCTTTTCACGATACCTTTTGCCTTCATGGTTTTTTTCTTACCCCACCGAATCAATTTGAAAAAGGGCGAGCACAAAGGCAGACAAAGCATTCGACACGCTGCGTCGTCGTCATAGATGTTGGAAGGGAAACATCAGTGCATTTGCTTCATGATGTCTTCAGTTTCATTTTGGCTTATGAGAATCATGGACAGACACAATATTTCCAATTTGTTTCACGTGCTTGAATTTTTAGGATGAAGAAGCCGTCTGAGTGACTCATTAGCATATTAGCTGGAGAAATAAATTATTGTGCATGAATTATTTTTTTAATTCATTCTTTATGAATTATTTAGTATTTGTTTTTATAGCACAATACTTTACAGGAAAATAATCAAGTATAATTGGTACATTACATTATAAGAGCTATTTATCCCACCTTTAAGATGATGTGATAGATTTTTTTTTTTAAACTTGATCTCACTGGGAAACCGCAATTTATAATTTCTTTCGATTTTTTTTGTATTTTAAAATACATTAAAATTGCAGTGATTTCCAACTTGTAACACCTGCAGGAATTATATAATCTTAATACTTCAATTATTAATATCAGTATCAATTTAAATAGGTCATTTAATATTGCATATATGTGAAAAGAAATTGTCCTAATATAAAAACAAAAGAAATGCATTCATATAATTAAATAATTAAACTTTGGCTGCATATTTGACCCAAGGCATGTGACACAGACGTCAGAATTATTTATGTGTGAGCCTCCTTGTGCCCAGCATACAATACAGTCAATGAAGCAAAGAATGTGGCGAGCAGAAGTGGTTTAATTCATATTTAGCTTGCACGTGCATCAATTACCGCAACACAGTGTGACTCATTGAAAAAGCAAGTGGCAGCTCAAGTGTCCAATTATGCGCACACAATTGTTTATTCGCACACACAATTTACTGTGTTTAACATTAACATTATCTGAAGTTACTAGCATGAATCATCACAAAATTAACCATTTTCTATAACAGGATTAGAAGACGGGGATTCATTTTAAGCTTTATTTGGTGAGAGCTTGGGGACATGCAGCGCATCTATTACTTGGCAACACACACACACACACCCACACACTGATATAAACTTGGTGTGTCCAGGAACAACAAGCTCAAATTGGCGAGTCAACAGGAGGCAGGACAGTGGCTCCAGATGGCACAACAAAGCCCAAAGTCCATTTTAATGAGGGAAACTAATTATCACGTTCAGGCTTCTACTCAGTCCCACCTTAAACTCAAAAGGAAGTTTGCTAAATCACAGCTAATACAGTGAGTACTTGTGAACCAAAAAGTGTACATTTATGTACAAAACAAGGGGCTCCGTAGTTAGCAAAGAGGCATCAGGTTAAAAGAGTTTAGGGTGTGACGCTAATGCTAGCTTAAGCTATTTTAACCCTTGCTAACCTTATTCAAGGTTATTTTTCAGTACATCAATTTTCTACCAAATACTTTGGCTTTCTTTTAACATATTTAAAATCTGTCTTGAAAATAGCTCTGTTGTTCTTCGGGAAATTCATTGAAACATGTTTTTTCTTTTTTCATCCTTATCTTTTTTTGTACAAGTGAATATAGTCAAGTATTAGCTGTTCATGTGCTTATTTAAAAGCAATAAAGGTATTGCTTTGCTTCCATCTTGTGGCATTTTTGGCGCCAAAAAACAATGTTGAAGTGAGTTGTGTAGCTTAATTTAGTCGAGTGGTGTTTTACTGCCATCTTGTGGCATCCTGCTTCAAAGGCACTATGTTGATGTTGAGTTGAGGAATTTCATTCCAGCCAAAAATAAGTGCTTTGCGACAATATTGTGCTACCTGTAGGCGTTTATAAATATTTTCATGAGGGCATCAATGGCTCACAGATTTCTGCTCTTTGTGGCAGGGCTTGGTTAGATGTGATATACAGTATCAGCGTAATAAACCAATTTAGTATTTTTTTTTTTGGGGGGGGGACGAGCCAACACTTTGATTAATAATATTGCTTCGCTTTTTTTTTGCTTTGTGTTGTAAGCCATAATTTGAGGAAAAATTGACATGAAAGACAACTACATAAATTACTATTGAAAAAGTGGAAAACTAAGTAAAGTATATTTGTCATCTGCACTGTTTCATTGTATTGATGCCTCAGACCATTTATGGCGACGGAAACCATGAAACAGACTCTAATCCCCCCCGGAAACACACACACACACATGCACACGCGCACGCACGCACACACACCCACAGAATCCTCAGTGCTTACTTACTCGCAAGTGTGTTTGTGTGTCCGTAGACAGGGAGGAAGGAAACATCATTAGTCACTGAGGTGCCATCAACTTGTGTTTAATTGTCTCATTTATCTTCCTGTGGTGCACAACTAAACTCCTCCTGCAACTGCTCCAGTCGGCCCACTGCGCTTAGATGCTGACATTCATTTGACTGTCAAACTGGCTTCTCACCTTCATTCATTTAAAAGCTAAAAATAGATTTGATCGTGGACATGCGTAGTACATTTCCAGACGATGGCATCTCAAAACACAGAGGGCTCACATAATCTTTGCACATTGAAATGAATGGAAATGAACCCCATAAAACCACCAACAAAATATTTTGTCTTTTTTTTTTTTTGTTAATTAAAAATGATAACACTAGTATTAAAACATACTGCGATTGATTACACCTGGAAAATAAAAGAATTGAACAAAAAAAATGAAAGTGTCTCCATTCCAATGAGATTTGACATTGTATTTAATCAAAATGCCCTTCTCTTAAGTGTCTGATGTGTCTCCTTTCCATCAGCAGTCTGTTTTCCATTTCAACATCATGAAGACATTTTTGACCTTTGACACTGCCCCCTCATGCGTCTGTCTCAAGTGATGCTGAGGAGATGAGAGGTCAACAGATGGAAATGGCGGGGCAAGAAATATTCAAAGAGGCTCTTGACAGGCACGTGAGCATTTTCGAATCTTACAGTCATGAAAACATAATCATCATGATCGTGATCCTGTAGCTTGTAACCAAAATATTAGAAACAACTCTCAGTATGATGCAGACCTGTTTTAATACCGCTGTAAACGACATATTGTTAAATGAATTTCACATCTTTGTGAAAGCAAAAAACATTGAAGACGCTTTTGTTTCGCACGTCATTCCATTGTAAATGTGTTCCGCATGCTCTGAGCTATATCTGCACAACTTTATTCATGCTCAAAAAATATAATGGACCGGTGTCCTTTTTCTTTTAATATGATTCTTGCATTGGGAAGTGGACCAAATTCAGTAATAAGAAAACTGGCTGTGTTTGACTATTCTGGCTGTCTTTAAAGTTAATGATGCTTTTAACGCATAAAAAAAGTAATAAAACTGGATTAATTGAGATCTTCAAGGCAATTATAAGCCAACATTTACAAGTCAATTCACCATGCTTTGCACACTCGCGTTTCCAGCAAACCATTCCAACTTAATGTATTTAATTCAAAAGCGAGGAGTGCTTTGGGTTGTGTCTTTTCATATACGAATTAGGATCGCAGAAGGCAAATTCAGGCGACACTGAGATGTGTAGGAGAGATGCGTGGAGTTCAACCCTTCGAGTCCATCCGGATGAGCTACCGCCATAGCCGGAAAGGAGTACCGTATTTTTTAGGCTATAAGTCGCACCTGGTTGCTGCACATTAAGGGAAAGAAAAAGTACAGCAAGTCAAATTTTATTCCACTCCCATTTGAAATCCATACATAAGGCGCACCGGATTCTAAGGCCCGCTGTCAATTTTTATGAAAATTAAGGATTTTAGGTGTGCCTTTTAGTCCTGAAAAATACGGTTAGTAGGAGCCGGGCTGCAAACTCCAGCGAAATGGCAAATGTGTTTTTTGTTCTCTCCTCCTCACGTATGCAATCGTTGTCGCCAGCATACTCCAAATAGCAATATATTTTAGTTTGAAATCTTTCCAGCTATCTCTCTGATAAGTGTCAAGCTCATAAGTCATTTTTTTTAGCGTCCCTGTCAGTGGTGGGACCTTAGCATTGCCATCACACTTAGAAAACCCCCAACCAGGAAGTCCATGCAGGTGGACACAAATCAGCTTTGTGAACATTTCAACTTTGAAGGTCTACGATCTTCTGCGTGCTGTTCTAGTTTAGTTTTACCGGTGCAATTTTGTGACAGGCTCTCGGAATAATTCATGTGACTGCTGAGGACTAGCCCGTATAGACTAAGTGCTGGTTAGTAGGACACATTTAATATAGATGATACTGGGCTTTTGCATTTTGAATGTTTTTCCGTTCCACAAATGAGGAGCCAACCTTGAAGCGGCAAAGTATCATTCTGGCTTTAATAGCTAATCTGTCAACACTTCCGTTTATTAATAAAGGATTAAAAGTATCTTAGCTGGCTCACCCGCTCAACCCTAATGAGGGTAAGCGGTTACCGAACAATGGATGCACCGATGTAGTGAGGGAAGTAGATTCTGAGCAATAAATAGTTACAGACTCCGTTTTTTTTTTTGTTTTTTTTTGTTTTTTTCAAAAAAGGCCGTATCGGTGCTAGGTTGCTTTAGGACAAACGGATGAAAGTGTCCGTGGAAAAGTCAATTTGGTTAAAGCGGCAACTTTTAAAAGGGCAAGGCATCACGTCAGATCAGCCATGATACAATGAGAGGTCCGTCAACTTGACCCCTTAAAAGTTGAGATAAAAATGATATTTAATGGTCTGTGGACTACTGCAGCAGAAGAGAGGACAGATGAGATCAAGTACTGAAATCTTACAGAAATGAAGCGCTATATTATGTTCAAACTGGACAATTTTTAAGGTTACATTTTCCCTTGTGCATTCCGGAAAGGAAAGTAAAATGTATCCATGTTTTGTTTTTTTTTAAACAAGTGTTTTCTGCTCATGAATTGTATTCAATTATAAAATTAAATAATAATAATAACACGAAATAAATTTGAAAGAAAAAAAAAAGAAAACACATCAACTCCACCATTTTGTCTTAATGGCCACTGCCACTTTTGCATTATAGCTCAATTAATTTCGCTCCAGCGCAGCATCCAAGTTTCGTTTGAGATGAGTTTTTTTTTTTTAATGGGCTTTGAAAGCAAGCTCCCAGCATCTCACTTTTCACAACGCAGCGTGATGTGCGTGAGGAAGATGAATGGTGCGGCACATTTCATGATATCTTGGAGAAGCGCTTCGGATGTGGCAGACTTCAAGACTCGTGTCGTTGTTTTGCGCCTTTAAGCCAATTTTTCACTTGAGTGTTGGATAAGTTCTCATTGCTTGTCAGGCAACTGGACAATTGACTCATAGCGACACTCTACACAGAGGAAATCCAATCACTTAAATGTGACCGTGTCTCATTAACAAGAACACTCCGCTTCCTCTTCTTCGCTTCCTTCTCTCCTCCTCTCCCCCTCCACCCTTCTTCAATGATCATTGAATGTTTTTCTTCAAATGAGTAAGAACAGACAGAAAGTAGAAGAAAGGTCAACATGAGTTCAAACTCGTGTTGTGTGTTGGGCCAAATTAGCCGCGAATGTTTTATTTTTTTTAATCCAGGTTAACAGTTTTTGCCTGTCAGACAAAATCTTGAGTGATGGCGTCTGCGTGTGTGCAGTGAGGTCATGCGTGTATGCTTGAGTGGGTTCACGGTTTTGCATAAACACCTGTTGGCCCAGTTTTGCGTGTGCCGGATGTACCAAAAGTCACAAAACACTTCCTTCTTTTCTCTTTCGTTTCTCATATGACTGTGATAGAAGTGAAGCCATCAACATTTGACAACTCCGGCTTTGCAAGTTTTTTTAAGCGTATCGTTCCCTTGACCCGTGGCTCACCAATTGACATTGGAGCAGCGTTGCAAAATTGGCGCCTGGCAAGATTATATATTTTTTTCATTCCTTGACTGCAGTTCAGCATCAGTTTGAGAAGCTGATGGTGATAAAATGTTACCTGTTCCGCCGAGAAGTCCATTAAATTGAGCTTTTGTTGAATTCCATTCAGTCCAACCCTCGGAATTGACTTTCGCTGGCTTTGCGTGAACACCTGCTCGAGGTGTTTGGTGTTTTCATTGCGAGCTTTGGAAGCAGGCCTTCTGCTCTGTGGTTTGTCAAGAACTACTTACGAGAAGCTTAAACCAGGGCTTTTTGATCCTGCTCGTGTTCCATCTGTTCCTGCTGCAACACACCTGATTCAAATGAGTCAATGATTCTTAAGAAAAGATTTTCCCCTAAATGTATTGGTGACTGGTATCGGCAGCCTCCATAAGTACCCGAGACCTTAAAACATGGGTGGGCAAACTGTTTGATTGGCGGGCCACAATGGGTTCTAAAATTTGACAGAGAGGTAACCTCACCTCATCGGAGAAAAAAAATACATTTAATTTTAACTGAAAGTGAACAAAAGCATTACAAGAGAATATCTCTCTTTGACACACCACAATATTTAGAAAATAAAACATCAACATGGTTTATTTATTTCAATTTTTTTCAAGTTTGGCGGGCCGGATTAAAACGTTTAACGGGCCTTATGTGGCCCCCGGGCCGTAGTTTGCCCACGGCTGCCTTAAAAGAAGGCCAGGATCGGCCCATCACCTTCTGCAGACCTTGCAGATTAACAGATCATTTGAATAAGGTGTGTTGCAGCCGAGAGCGATGGAAAATGGTTAGGACATCGGCCCTCGAGGATCAGGAATGAGGACCCCTTGCGTAAACTGTCCTTTGCAACGGAGCGGTGTGATGGGCTTTTGCAAAAAAAACACCCATCACAGATACATCGGACAAACATGTCCAGCAAAACAAATTCCCGTCCTTACTATTCTTGGAATTGCAGTGGATCAAAGAGATTCTTGTCCTAAAATGACCCCGTATATTGACGTAAAGGTCGTTTTAGACTCGGTTTAGTTGCTTTTATGAACACACTTATTTTGCTTTGTTTTGTGGTCAACCTCCTTCGCAACCTCAAAGTCATGCATCAAACATGGATTTTCATGCGTAAAGGTTGAAATTAAACACAGATAGGCCTCGGTTTGTCTGTTTTTTTCCATCCTTCTGTAGATTGCCAAACAGACTCTTTTCTAACATCATATTTATAACATTTTATACCAAATTCTACTGTAGTTGACACTTCTGTTGACATCTCTTTGCGTTTCTATTTTTGCGTATTGTGATATGTAATAGAAATGAATGTGCAATATATTTTGAAGAAAGAAAAAAGCCATTTTACATCGTGATGACAGTGAATCAGCAAAAAGTATCGAGAGTTGCATGAAGTGGTCACCTTAGATCAGAAAACAAAGATTTCAGAGCAATGACCTTTCAAGTGTGTTTGCTGTGTGGCTGCATGGCTGACCTGTTGTTGGGGTTATATTACTTATTAACCAACACGATGGAGACAAACAGACCTTACAAATAAAATAAAAAGACACACCCACACTTGAGTCATTATTACGAAGCCACCAGCATCTTGGTATATTTCCATTCCGATGATCAAGCCTGAAGATATTTGCTTCTTTGAGTCTCTTTGAACATCAGGCCATGTGACTAATGTGCTTTATTGCACTTCGTAACGTGCACTTGACAAGTCACTGGCTGTGTCACAGAGAGAATATGGATCTGTCCTCGCGATGACTATTTTTTTTTTTCATTCCCGCTACTCAATTTGCCCTTTGACCCTCACTCGCCCTCTCCATTACTCTCTTGCAACACTCCTCTACCCTTTGTGCTCACTGCATCTCGTTGGATTCTATTCACTATATGCTGACACGATAAAAACGCAAGTGCTGCGATCGCAGCAGTACTCACTCAGGATTTAATCATTGGATTATGGGATTAGCGAGGAGAGCAGATTTAGTGTATATGCATACATGCACCTTTATACAAATCTGTGTTATTTTTGATGATATGTGTTGCACGGCAGAGGTCCCCAACCACGGGTCCGCGGGCCACATTGGACCACTGTCGTACAGAACTTGCACAATCCGTACACAAGTTATTGTGTTTAATTGTTATCCTTAACATAGGGAAACCTCTAATGTGAAACACAATGCATTATGGGACGTTGATCGACCGAAAAATCTTTAGGAATTGTACCAAAATTTTGGGTTTGAAGTGTGAAAATCCTCAAAATTAAAACGTAACAATTAAATTGCGTATTCACCATGAACTTTGATGTCGATTGACAGTCGAGGTGGCGAATATGCAGAGGAGGAAAATTACACTTTGTATTTGGAAGGTGACTCACATCCCATAATGACTAAACACTGTTCACTTTTCAGTGTACATTCTGTTCTATTATTGCAATCGTCGACTTAGTCATGATGCACCGAGCGCCCAGGACAGCGACACGTGTTCTGCTTTTATCCTTTCCAAAAGTTCCGTTTGTGGTCCATGGGCACGGTCACGTTTTTTAATTCATTGCCTCCACTGGCACCCACTTTTTTCCTTTTTTTTTTATTTCTTCTTTTTTTTAGATCATCCAATGCATGATGAAATTTTGCTTTGACTATGGAGACAAGTCATTAAGATTACGAATTTTAACACTTGAGAAGCATTGGATTGAAATGGGCTATATCAATAAAGTTGCACTGTAGACTGCAATATTGCGAGCCAAAAATATATGAGATTTTCGTGGAGTGTGAAATGGATAAAAGGATGGCAGTAAAGTCTGTTTAATCCTAAAGTTCAGTGGTTCCACATTATGCAGTATTTCAGTTAAATTGTAAGATCAATGAACAATTAGATAATTGTTCTAAATAATAATAATTGTCGTACAAAACAGCACCATGACCTCTATGTTAGAGGATGCGGCCCATCATCATCTTTTCACGGCAATCCACCAACAAGCGAATCACTTGTGAAATGTGGGCTGTTGCTTGTCGAACAATATGGAGGATTATGTAACAATTACATAACAAAAGTTGGCTGCGTTCACATTTCTTTGTGAAAGAAGCTGAAGCCCAGAGACAGTCGAGTTTAATCACAGGACTTGGAACATGAATGAGCGCTTAAGCTCATATTTTGTCACTCTCTTTTAGGTAATTCAAGGATTAGAAGCAATTCAGAATAATGTGTGACAGTTCCTCACTGACAGTGGCATTAACATCTGAGAATTTGCATCATTGAGGAAGCAGACTTTTTGATACAGCTTTTGATTCGGGGAGCGAGCGTATTTACATGAACACATCCAAATAGATACTAATTAAAAGTGTAATTACTTGCAAGGCGAAGAAATGCTGACTCCACGAGTGTCGTGTTTATCAGGGGGGGTCTCATGTGCTCTTCACACATTGAAAATATAACGTAAGGTAAAGACCTAATATTGGAACAAGAACACAATCATGGCCTATAAATACTGTTCATTGAAAAAAATCATCAGTAAAAAACTAACCAACCTAGTCGAGGACCCACGTATGAAGACTGTGTCGTCATGTTGGCCAGACATTTTTGCAGCTCCACATGTTCGGTGAGAGCAGCAAACGAGCAAGTCCTCTGTAAATTCAATCAATTCAATTCAACCAAACATTGTAAGTTTTCCTAATGTGAAAATTGGATTTCCCGCATTTCCAACAAAAAAAATAAGAGATTACAGAACTACTTTGTATTTGTCCCCTTCTATCATCTCCCATCTTGAAGATATAATTAAAAAACAACAGCAGATTGTTTTGGAGCAAATAACTTGTTAACTTTGTTGTGTTAACTAACATTTTTTTCCATAATTGTGCATAATGTATCATTTAAAGTTGTTCCAATTTAAATGACTCTTAAAGCTTAAAAAAATACCAGTTGCCTTTTTTTTAATAGTAAAATCTACTGAACTCATTGGCTCATCTCCCATTCCCAAGTAACTCAAATGGCAGCACCTGTGCCACCTGTCCACAAAGTTTCCAAGAAATTATTGTGTCGTTTTGCAATATCTGACAAATGCAAAACCAAAGTAACATCTCAGATATGCTCAAAAGCGATTCAACTTATGCCACCAACAACAAATGCCAGGCAGTGGTCTCCATGCTATGCGATAAGAAAAGTGCATCTGAAAAAGCCCGGCAAAGCTCAAAACGTCAAATAATGCATACTCCCGGAGTTGTAGTGCACAGAAAGACAAAAAGTTGAATGATTGAAAGCTATCCTTACTAACAATGATGTGTGTCCATACAAAAGAACCCCCTCCCCACTTCGGGGGCTGTATTGACGGATGACGGCATGCATACGGGCTACGGACGTGAGGGGATGAATGGATGGACGGGTGACATCAGCACAGAGTCTCCCCCGGACCAATCGGCTCTAATCTGGCTACCCGCTGTCTCCGCCCCCCTCACCTCTCCCTTGTTGCTACGGCAGCTGCACCATGCCGCCTGTGTTTGGGGTCGGTAGTAATGCGGCGGTGGTGCGTTAGTGTGTTCATGGAAGCTACAATCCCAGTCCACGTGATCGCCGCTTACTATGTCGTCTGCCCTCCCCTCCCTGCTCTTCATCATCCGTCATCCCTCTCCCTCGCTCGGTCTTTTCCATAAACTACAGTGCATATCCAGTTAATGTGCTAGATACAAGGTCAATCAAAATCCAATTGGGCTGCATAAACGGGATTTCAGGGAGTGTTTATGGGCAATTACAGGGACACAGCCTTGCAATTTCTCAGTGCTTTAAAAGTGACTTATGCTCCCTGACGTAAGCAACTCGCATCATCCCCCCCAGGGTCAATGCCGGAGTGGATTTGAAAGCACCACAACAGTCAGCCACGGAGCATTGGTGGTGGGATTAAACGGTTGGCCTCCAAAAGCATCATCAAAATGAGAAAAGAATGATGCATGAACTTGCCCAAGAACAGTTCCACCAAGGACTTCTGATCATTGTTTTTACTGCAAAGCTAAAACTATCTACAGTGACGTCGAACGTCCCTGAGGTTGGAAAAAAATATGCCTTCTGAGTTTAAACTGCAGCCATGCATAATGAAAACATGCAACTTCAGATTGCGAGGGGCGGGGGGGGGGCTATTAGATCTTGTACACAAAATAATATGACATTGTGAGTATTTGCATGAAAAAAAATAATCCTTTATCTTGAAAAATGAATCATCTGATAAAGGTGCTTTCACTCATAGGGTCATACATGTTAGAATTTCATAAGTGTGTGTGCGAAGAGAATGAATGCCTGTTGTGTACAAACAATCCAAGTCTGCCTTTTCACTCTCATCTGCTGCACTATTTGTTCTTGTCGCCATGGAAATGAGATCAACATGCAAATACCTGAGCACGCTCAACTAAGGCTGCGTGATACAAGATGCAAATTGCTGTTCTGCTTGTAGAAGTACACGTACACTCACACACACACACACACACACACACACACATTAACGAAAATGTGTCCAAAAAAGCAAAAGCACTCCTGCCATCTGTACTGCACACAACAGCTGTAATGTTGTTTACTTGAACTGGAAATTACAACGCTGTCGCAAAACAAACGCAAATAAGGGTATTATCTAGTAAATGAAGCTCAGCACAATGTTGATTTTTACTTTCACTTGTTCCTGCTTGCTTATGAGTGTGATGGGCATTGATCTTGATAAGCGTTGTTTTTTTCATGACACACTCATTGCGTATGGTATGATAAAGAATGATTCACGCACGAAACTATGGTTTTGTGTCACCATGTCACCCCCACTGAAAAATTTCTGCCTACGCCCCTGTTTCTCGGTCGTGTTTATATTGTTCAGACTGTGCATCTTGGAATTATTATATGTGAAGCTTTCGATCTTCAGTGCCAAGGTTTTTTTTTTTAATGTTTTTTTGAGTGAGGTGTTTCCTATAGTGTCGTCCACATGACAGACGTCGAAGTCCAATTTTCCTCATCGACTGCGCTTCCATTGATATGTTGCTGTTTTGTGAATGGACAGCAGGGGATGAAGGGGGCGCGAGACTGCCTAGCCTGTGATTGGCCGAAGCGGATGACGTCACCTCCGCCGTGACGCCATGCCCCTCATTCATTAAAAAAAAGGAAAATAGTCGAAACAATCGTGAAGAGAAAGCCAGAGTGACAGAAAGAGATCGTCGGGGTAACAATGAGCTCCACGGGAGGCGTGATGCGCGCATAGAGGAGCCGCGCTGCGGTGCTGCGGGTGGGCGGGAATCCACGCGGGATCCGGATCCAGAGGCGAGGCGAGGCGAGCGGTGCCGAGCAGCCACAGCCAAGTCCGCAGACCATCAGCACAGCAGCCCCGAAGCGAGCGACCCCGCAATGGAGGATCTGTGCGAGATGGACTGCCCAGTACTCAAGCGGCTCCTGAAGGAGGACGACGCCCGGTGCCTGCTGCTCGACTGCCGCTCCTTCCTCGCCTACAGCGCGGGCCACATCCGCGGGGCCGTCAACGCCCGTTGCAACACCATCGTGCGCCGCAGGGCCAAGGGATCCGTCCTGAGCCTGGATCAGGTTCTAGCCGGGGAGGACGAGGTCCGGGCCCGCCTGCGCTCCGGGATGTACTCGGCCGTCGTGCTGTACGACGAGAGGACGCCCGACGCGGACGCGGTGAAGGAGGACAGCACCGTCAGCCTGGTTCTCCACGCGCTGTGCGGGGACTCCACGGCCACGCACATCTATTTTCTCAAAGGTGAGAACAGCTGCTTCATTGCACCCATTCTCTCAACAAACGGCCGCCCACTTGAAATTTCTGCTCTATTCATTAGAGGCATTTTTATTATAATACAAGACTCAATTTATGAATGGCTATAATTGATGCATTGGAAGGCTCACCAACCAGTTGAAATATTAACATTTGAATGGAACCATTTTGGTTGAGAGTCAACGTTTTGGTGCAACACAATTCATAAGCATGTTGTTAAAAGAATACAAAATGTGACTCAAAACGGAACACTTGCTTCATAATTTTGAGTTATGATTTTTTTTTCTTCTAGTAATGTAAAAAAGTAACTCATATAATACTACTACTACTGCTAATAATAATAATAATAATATTAAATGATAATAATCCAAACCGATTTGCTCGCTCATAATTTGCACAATGGGCCTGAATTGCTCAATAATACACAGTATGATAAAATGCAAATATATTTTTTTCTTTAATAATTTATCAACAACAGAGACACAGGTCTAATTTTATATTGCTAAACTTGATTTATGTAAAATAGCAGAATAAATTTTTCACATACTTGAAGATAAGTATTTTTTGGTGTAACTCATTCAAATTGGCGCTACTGGTCGTTCTCACTGTTTTTTAAGCACACACACGCACACACACTCACACAACATTTGCTACTCGCTGAGTGCATGAGGTAATGCTCTTGCGTTGATGCTACACAAAGCCAGAAGGACTTCCTGCACACTCACATGATCACTTCGAGACAGGATGTTCGGGTAAATGACAGAAGGGAAGAGCAAACTTATAAAATCAACACTTGATTTAATGTAACTGTCCACTGTGCACTGCTATGTTTAGACTGTGATGCATTCCTGTGTGTGCATGTGTGTCATAGTGACACAGATGACTAAAAGCACAGGAAGATATTTTACTTTCAATGTGTGTGTGTGTGTGTGTGTGGCTCGGAGAAATGACATTTCCCAGTTAATTTGATTGTATCTAAAGGGTCAGTCTGTAGCTTATATAAAGAGAAGGGGGGGGGGGGGGCGATGACGACTGCAGTAGTGAGAAGAGTCTGTTAGAATCATCATGAGTCGGTGTCACCATCCTTTTGAAATTGAGAGCTATTTCTTCGTAACCGATTAATGCAAAGGTCTAACAGTTTCATACACACTTCTGAAATAACTCATTTAAAAAAAAAACTAATCATGTTGGTGAAGTCTAGAAAATGTATAAACTATTAATATGCAACATTTTATTCTAGAAAGCTCACAAAGGTGACATTTTCATTTGTCACTTAAACAACATCCCTGGAAAATCTTAATGTCATTTGAGCTATTTTTAGAACGGATCTTGTTGGTGACCAAGCAGCAGCCACGTTTTGCCCCATAAGAGCCAACGTTATCGTTTTTGCTTTGTTTCCAGGTGGCTACGACAGGTTCTTCTCTGAGTACCCTGAGTTTTGTTTAAAGGCAAAATCTTTGCCTCCGCTCACAAGCCAGTCCAGCGTCGACTCGTCATGCTCGTCCTGCGGGACGCCGCACCACGACCAGGTAATAGCTCAAAATATGATATTTGGCCGTTTGCATTTGAAAGCAGTCATAATAAGAAGTGAAGTCTCAGCTTTCAAAATACGGCTGCCGGAACTATAACGGATAGTCAGCCGAGCACAGAACTTCGCCGAGGCCTCAGGGTACAGTTCTTTCATAGTCACTTGTTGGAAGTTTTGCAAACCAAAATTTCAGTTTTCGCTTGACAGCCATAATAATCGATGTACGTTCAAGCGTTTATTGAATGGTCCAATCAGTCACACAAATAAATGATAGTCGCCAAAGAGAGTCAAATCCAGATGCTCACAGAAGATTGGCCTTGTTGCTCACAAGGCCACGCCCCCTTTGTAGGCACATAGCTCAGGCAAGTCGTTGTTGTTGTGATTTGTCCCAATCTACGGGAATAACTCTTGAAAAAAGATTGACAAGCATCTACTTTGTACAATGTCAAGAACTAGCAAAGATGACAATGTCTCACATTTCGGCTTTGTTTGTTCCTATCATGTATGTGTAAATAAATTAAAGATATGCATTCATATGCATTTTGTCTGATGACACCACCCGTAAAGAAAACAACATTGCAGCCAAATCAGATTGGGATTCAAATCGTCACGTCAACAACTCGTTATGCTAGTTATTGAAGCAAACTTGAGTCAAATTAAGCGATAATTATTTTGATAATCAATTAATCTTTCTGCAACGCTGTTTAATTTCAAACTGTCCAAATCCTCCGAATTATTACGTTCTAATTTCTGTACTCCTCCGTGAAAACCGACTGCTGACATTTTCACACAATGATCACGATGTTGTAGATTTTCTGTCATGTTCCGGATCAATCCTGTAATTGAATCATAATTTATGTTTGAGCATTTTCACTTTGAACTAATGTCCTGTTTTCGAAGAAAGCGATGTCAATCAAGCAACTAAATAATCGCCAGATTAATCGATAATTAAAATAATCGTTATACTCGCAGCCCTAAAGCATACACAGGAAGCCCTTTAACCTGTTTTGCGTGTTTCGTTGCGCCGATGACATCTTTTTGTCCTGGTGAGTCACTGCCCCCACTTGGCCCCGATACCAAAAAAAGAATAAGATCCTCCAAATAATTCACTTTGCCGCTGCCGTGTGACATTAAGAATTCAAAAATACTCCGTGCTAACAACATTAATAGCACCGACCCGTCCTTAGACAAACGCTCCATTTAAGTGGCAGTTGAAATCAAACACAACAACAGCTGTTATCTATTTGCCTTGCTCAAGGGCATCTCAACCACTATTTGCTTTCCCACATTCATTCCAAGTGAATCCCCCCCCCCCACCGCAGCATCGCTTCATCAAGCGCGCCGAGCCTCGGAGCTGTCGGAAGGCGTCGTAAAGCGGCTTGTTTTCGTGCTGCGGAGGTATTTGTCTTATGACAGCACGGGCTCGGCCACACTTCACCACTTATTCTCCTCCTCGCCGCGTCACTTCCTGTCACCCCGGTGGCCTTGTTTTGTTTATCTGTGTCCATTTCATGCGCCTCTCGCAGTCACATGCGGCCCGGCTTCATTTCCCCTGGAACAATCGGGCCTCTGTGGTGTTTTGAAGAAAAGAGATAGTCATGGCCGCGGAGTCAGGTGGACACTGGAAGGCGTCTCGGCGCTTCCGGTGGCGGCGTACAAACAGGATGTGCTAGTTAAGCGTAACCCCCACACCCCCGGCACTCAACGCAACCCCCTCCGCCCTCCTCACATTGCATCTCTTGGCAGTATTGATCACTTCCTGACTCTGACAGCGGTGACATAAACCAACACAAGCCTCGTCAAGAGGAAGCAATGATCCAATGATAAAAAAAAGGGGGGGGCGGGGGGGGGCTGCCACTGTCACGTAGTGGCTTTAAAACTGTAACCACTATTGCTATTGAATTTCTATAGACGTTACTCACCAGACGTACAGTACTCAACTGCACTTTTTTTTTTTTTTAAAGCTACTGTTCTTGCTAACTGCACGGATAATGTCGCCCAGTGATTCCCAACCAGGGTGCGGTGAGAGAACCTCAGGGATGCCGCATGAAATTGTCCAATTTTATATCATTTGTCTGAAATTATGAGTTATCATAAACAAATATATTTTTGTCCACCTATCTATCCCAGTGACGGATAGGTCTTTGTTTGTTATAAAGCATATAAAGCACTCTGAGTTATTAGTAGTATTTTGTATGATTCAAGTGCAATACAAAAAAAAAAGTAGAATTGAATTGCATTTTGAGTTTTGATGAGCTGTGAGCTGCGTGCAAATTAAATCATGATATACTTATATAACATTGTTTTAATTTATGACTTTTTAATGTCGGTTATTGCCTTTCTTAGCTGATTGGCTGGAAAAAATGACATGCGTAATTTTGCTGCACATTGAGGCACATCACGTCCGTTTTGACTCATGTTGATGTGACCAAATGTGCTCCCTTGCTCTATAAAATGCAACGAGCTGCGTAGCACATAGTCACCCATTAAAAACAAGGTTTTAAGATGACTGACATGGTGTGTTCGATCGCGTGTGTTATATTAGCATAGCACTAGGAATTTAAATGAAATGAAGACGCCAGCAAACCCCCAAAAATTCATTGTAATTTTTTTTCATCATAACTTAGTTTAACAATTAACATCACATTGGCGCGCCGCACACATCCATAACGAGCGGAACTGACTTTCACATGCTCCAGCCATATAATTACACATTTTCCTCAAATGCATCATTGATAAGCGCGCTGACATTTCCTCTATGTCCCCTCACAGCAATCAATCACGCCCAACTGGTGACCCTTTACATGAACTTGTACAACCCCTGGCACTAATTTGATTACCACAATACATTAGTGGAGTCACCCTTGTACTGGAATCATCTGCAACGTTAGACACAAAGAAGTCTTTGTACTTATAACAGAGACCCCCCCCCCCTCAATACAGCGTGTTGTCGACAGTTAAAGTTACAATATGTACGAGTTTAGCCTTGAAATCGCAGCGTGAAATTCACTTGAATACACTCACTCATAATGACGATAGCCTCTTATGATCATTGATTTCTTACCTTAATGGTGTCTGAGTGATATTGGGGGGCCAGCCAGGTCACTCACTTCACATGATAAAATAGCACGGGAAACAAATATTTACTTTGAGAGATGCACGAAGGGTTTTGAGAAAGAAAATGGCTTATGTAGAGAAATCATGAGAGCTTGCTATGAGCATGAATTCTTTTGAGAAATGCCCTTACTGTTTTGTAAATTTAGATTCTGATCTGACAAATGTACCAAAGTGACAAAAGCTACAGCCATACCATAGAGAATCAAATGATTCCACTTGAAAATGTAATCACACTAAATGTATCCAGATTGTCTTGTATTGTCCCTGTGAATGTAAAATGATGAATTAATAGTCTCGTTCCAATTTCTTCCAGGGTGGACCCGTTGAGATCCTCCCGTTCCTTTACCTGGGCAGTGCTCTACATGCCTCCAAAAAGGAAGTCCTTGACGCCATCGGCATCTCAGCGCTGCTCAACGTGTCGTCCGACTGTCCCAACCATTTCGAGGGCGCGTACCAGTACAAATGTATCCCAGTGGAGGACAACCATAAAGAAGACATTAGCTGCTGGTTTCTGGAGGCCATTGAGTTCATCGGTGAGTTTGTTGCTTGCTACACAAACATCCATATATATATATATATATATATATATATATATATATATATATATATATATATATATGTATATGTATGTATGAAAAAAAAAATTGATTGAGCTTTGAATACATCTTGGACGCGGTGATGCTTTGCACGAAGCGCTGTGCCGTGTGTGTAGGTGCTGGTATGTGTCATAGTTAGCTGCTGTGGGAGCAGATCATGACTCATCCACACTGTTACCGGGTGAACAGACACTCTGTTACCAAAAAAAAAAAAAAAGACACTCTGTTACCTGACATCATTGCCAGAGTCGAAAGTGAACAATAACAATCAAGTGTCTTCTCATCGTGAGGCAATAGGAAGACGGAACGTTACAGCAATTTAATGAAACAATAACATTGCCTGAATACATAAAATAATTTAATAATGTGAAAATGAAGATGGTAGCATTAAATGATACAAAAAGAAAGAAGATACATAATAGTAATAAAAATCTATATTTTTGTACCTCAGTATGAATGTTACAGATAATCAAGGGCATAAGTAATCAGCATAGGCAAATAAAGCAATTATTTAATTTGTCTATTAATTTAGTGCAAGCGGTCTCATGTGCTGCAGGATATTTACGTGAGCGTCCAAGCAGTGACGCCGTTGGGGGGGAAATTGAATTTTCTGTAAATACTTTAATCAGGCTATTTATCCAAATGGGGTCATTGGTGGCAACCGAGAAAGCACGAGCATGTGTTCAGAAAGGAGGAGAGATGAGGGAGGAAGTGGGAAACACTCAAATGTTCCCACTTGAACTGTGTGTTTGTCTATTTTTGTTTGATCGATAAACACGCAAGTATAAATATTGTGCCTAAATATGATCAAACTGTTGGCTTTTATTTGTAAACATATGCCCATACAATCACAACAACATTTTTATTATGGTGTTTGTTTGCACCACAATAGAATATCGGTCCCTCCAAATCACATGTGCTACCTGCCATTTAGTTTTTTTTGGGGGGGGGGGGGGTTATTGTTTGGAACCAAAAAGGGTTGGATGAGGAATTACTAAAAACTAATGCTGCAAACTGTTTGTGTTCAGACTCGGTCCGTGACTCGAGCGGCCGCGTCCTGGTCCACTGCCAGGCGGGCATCTCGCGCTCAGCCACCATCTGCCTGGCCTACCTGATGAAGAGGAAGCGTGTGCGTCTGGACGAGGCGTTTGAGTTTGTGCGACGCCGTCGCTCCATCATCTCGCCCAACTTCAGTTTCATGGGCCAGCTGCTGCAATTTGAGTCCCAGCTGCTCGCCACCTCGTGTGCCGCCGAGGCCGCCGCCACCGCCAGCCCGCTGCTGGCGCCCAAGACTTCATCGGGGGTGGTTTCGGCCGCCGCTACACCCACCTCGCCCTTCATCTTCAACTTCCCCGTGTCGGTGGTGAACCCCGCCTACCTGCACCACAGTCCCCTCACCACTTCGCCGGGCTGTTGATGGCTCGCCGTGACACTCCGAACGCTTCCTGGCTCACAAACCAGCTTCTTCCAATAAGTGACCAAAATAATACAACTTGACTTTGAACCAGGTTTGTGTGTTGGACACACACTGTTGACACACACATTTAACAATACTACACACATGACTAACAAGTGGACATGCTCGGGAAAAGGGGTGGAAATTTTCCAGTAAATTGCCATGGGAACTTAAGCAGGGGAGTTTTTAAAACATTTCCCATGGAATTTAAGATAATTTAATATAAACTTATCATATTCAGGAGTGCCATTGTGGTCAAGTATTTCTATATGAAATGTATGTTTTCTATTATGACACAAAACCTATTGAGTTTCAGGGATGAGGAATACAAAAAAATGGCAAATAGATGTCTAGATCTGTTAAAATGAAACATAAATTCAGCAACTGCAATTAATTGATGTTGGTGGCCAACAAACTGATCCCTCAGATTGAACCTTGAGGAATATCGCATATATGGTGGATGGAATTATAGGTCCAACCATAAAAAAACAAACAAACATAGTGAACATGCAAACGTCTGAATGGTTGTTTAGCTATTCATAAATATATTGACCAATCAATTCTTTCATTGAAACAGTAAAATATCAAACACCAGTCATTAAAAAAAATACAATAACACACTCTGCAGCCAAAAATACCAACAAAGAAAGTCCCTGTGAAAATGTTGAGTAAAAGGCTCGCTCTGCCTGGCATACAGCCCCTTTCAACGTGCAAATCAAAAACACAATCTTCATTTCTGTGCTTCCATCACATCTGCTCCTTTCAGTCAATATTATGAGCAAATATATACCCCCTCAAACATATTTAAATTCCCAACCTTCAATTTAGTAATTTCCCATGGAAAGTTTCCAATTTTCCAAATTCCCCGGAGTTTTGCACCCCTAGTTGCCATGGAGACGACAGCTCTTTAAGTTGACGAGATGGATGCAGGAAGGAAGCAGGAATTTTAAGCACCCGCTCCTTCCTCCTTTGGCACTCCTGCTGCAGCCACACAAAAGACGTAGACGTGTGTCTGCAAGTGTGTGTGTGGGTGTGTCTGCAAGTGTGTGTGTGGGTGTGGGGGGGGGATAGAAAGCAGGCCCCCCTCAATGACAGGTGCTCTGCTGCCAGGCCGACCGGAGTTTCCTGTCCATCCTCTTCCTCACGCGCACGCTTACACAAACAGGCCGTCCTCTCATCTCTTTTCATGTTCCTCCTCTTAACCCCTCCTTCTCTTCTTCTCCTCCTCCTCCTCCTCCTCTTCATATGCTCATCTCCGGGCGGCACGAGCAAAATCAAAAGAATAAAACACCGACTTGAGGAAACACTCAACAGGTCGTGTTTGGAGCCCAGTAACACTGAAATGAGCATTGCTGCTCTTTTTATGGCAGTGACCCCAAACACCTGTTTGTTTCACGTGATCGAAAGCAACCCACACGTGACAGATAACAAATATGATTTAAGGTTTACCCCTATTTAGCAGTACTGTATCTCCATTTCCACACATACACACACGCACACAAAGGGTGGCAAAGTACATTTTCCTCTTTTTCAAAGATTGTCGACACCAATTTCTGTAGCACTTTGAAGTGATGCAATACTGTATTTGTCATTGCTGATTGCTCTGCTCATCACGGTTACACTGGACGGACTTTTTTGGGGCGGCTTACGTGGAAGGAGAGATGAGAGCGAGAGCCAATCAGTCGAGATAAAAACAAAAAAAAAAACACGGCAATACTTTTGTTTGTGTGAGTTGAGTCTTCTTTCTACGCTCTTGATGTCTGCCCAATGCAGTTGAAGCATTCCACGGCAATAGAAAACCTTCACGTAAATGCGTGTGTGTATAGAAGACATTGAAAAGGAAAACTTCTCTTCAATTTTATTGTGTGGAATGAATGAATTGTGCATTTATTTATTACGGAAGAACCACTGTTGAATAAAACTTCTTCTTAATTAAACGGTGTATTTTCTTTGGCAAAAAAAAATACAACAACAACAACAACAACAACAAAAAAAAAAAACATTTGCAACACTAACCATAGTTTAAAACCCTAACTGGAAACCCTAACAGCCTATACTTTGTAAGATGAACTCTACTTTAAAACCCAACTTTGAAACCCTAATACTAGTTATAAAAACCAGAGGTTATTCTTTGTGACACCGGATTTTGGTTTCTACTGCCAGCTGGTAATCAGTAAAAATTGTCGCCCTCAACGAGAAGCCAAACTCTTGTTGAAAACCAAACCCAAGACCGTTATCATGACTTGTTATAGCTGACCTGTATTTATGTTGCTTTGTCTCCCTCTACAGGCGGTTTAGCGTAACGAACTATTTTCCCCGATATTGTCAGCTATTACAAGTCATGACAACCGAACTTTACAACTTAACATGATTGTGTCTACATTCCAGTCGAATTTTTGGTTGACAGCACCCCTTTGTGGCCACAATGTCACATGACTACATTTTCTGTTCGTTGGCTGCTGCTTAATAATCAGATTTTAAATCCCGGACTTCATTATAAACATTCGTACATATATGACTAGTTACAGGTTTTGATTTCTCATCAATATTTATGATCATACTAAAAGCGATTTTTCGTGCACGACATTAGATGTCCATGTGCACGCCCTCCAGTGGACGCCTAGTGTATTACAACTACTCGGGGTCAACGCACAGCTTCAATAATAACTTCGGTGATATTCTTGTTGGCCACTTTAAGGTCTGTCACGTCGTATATTCTTTGATCTCACTAGTAGACAAACTGTGTCTTACTAGTAAAGCACCCCCGCATTCCAAGTACACATTTTGGCGACAAGTGCGCAATTTATCCAATTAGATTCATGCGCTACACTAAGAAAACAGCTCAGTAGTTGGACAGAGTAGTGATAGTGTAGGAATGTGTCTTGCACTAGGAGATTCCAGGGTCCTAGTAATACTTCTAAAAAATAAACTATTTTCTCCTCACTTGTAATATGTATTTGTCCTCACAGTATGCCAAAGTTGTGTGCAAATGTTTTAGAGAAATGCTGGGGAAAATAGTGAAATGCACTAAACATTTGGATAACTTGCAAAACAAAACCAACAGAGGCTTAATGGAGCTCTTTTATTCCATTTTCTGTACAACAACATGTGTGGACAGACAGCAGTGGTGTACAACCAGTTGTACAACAGCACGTAAAACAAACCAATAAAGAAATCACGTCATTCTTTACCGTGTTTTTTTCTTTCTTTTTGTGAAGCAGTTCAAAATGGAACAGTGCTTCGAATTATTTACAGGGCTGACCTTCCATGCATACAGACGCACTTTCATACTTGGGCTCAGAAAAGATGGTATTGGTGCATCACCAAGAAGGACACCATTTTGAGCACGGGAAATTCAGCTGCTTTTGGCACTTCAACAGCTGACCAATCAAAACATCAACAATAAAATTTAACGCCAAAAATGAGTAATTATTGAAAAAAAAACACATATACATACATTCGAGATATATATTCTATAAATATATATTCGAGATATGATTAATTTGTATTCCTTTATAGAACATACCTGGTGCGTCTTAATAAATTAGAATACAGAAATTCAATATAATAGAGGTTCATGAAACTCCTTTTTGGCGGGCCAATTCCTACATAAAAATTATTAATTGTTTCTCGTCTAGTATGTTTAATTTGCGGTATTCGTTGGTGGAAAGGTTAAATCACAACATATTTCACTCTGTATATCATTTCTAATTTATTGAGATGCACCCCAAACAATACAATGTCGTTTAGATTTTTAAGAGCACATTTCCAAATGTGTATGACTGTCATTAAACATCATATTTATTAATTTTGAGATTGTTTCTGTGACAGGGTTCCACTTTCTGGGAGCGAACATTTTGATAATATGGCAAACTAATCTGCCACATTTCCATGATTTAAAAAAATACATGTTGGAGGAAGGTGTGTAAAAATAAAGGGAAATTCTGACACACAGCCTGAAAAATGCCCAAAAAGCTATTAAAAAAATGTATCAACATGAGGCACATATATTTCTTAGATTTATTTTGTAGCTGCCTATTTCACAGGAATTGTTTAAGTAGAACAATGTTTGCAAATGTGATAACTGTGTTAGCATCTGGAGTTGTTTCAATTTACAAACGGCAACGTTTAGTATTTTATCTGCTTGCGTGTCACTGGATTTTGTAAATTTGCAACAACTAAATGTAAATTGTTGCGTGTTGTAACAGTATTTTCTTTATTTATTCCAAATCCTTGATATCCAGGTTAAACCAGTCAATTAGTACACTCTTGGTCCTCACCAGTAACACAATTCCAGCTGCAGCCACAAATGGTTCGGACAACGGGAAAGCTGCCTCACACCAAGGGCCTCGTCCGGTGTCGGCTGTTCTCTATGGCGTTAGATTTAGGCCACAATTACGTAAGCGTAATGTCAAATACCGCAAACACAAACAGTCGCATTCTAACACGCTGTTCTTATTGTTTTAGTAATAATTCAAAAATATTTTTTTCAAATATCTTTGATTGGCTAAACTTTATTATCCCTTTAGTTCTATGTGCTTCTATAAATGTTTTTCTGTTCATTTTTTTTGTTGTTGTTGTTTTTTATAATCAAAAATCACCTCTCGGAATTGAGCATTTGTATTTTCATCTTTAGATGTCGCCATGGTAGTTGTTTCTATTCCAATTTATATTACACCATATGGACGGGGCTTTGTTACAGCTCCAGCTTTTGTGAAATGCACAATGTAAATAAAGTTGTATTGTATTTTTTTTTTTTTTACCCAACCTCTTACGATTAGACTGTAACAGCCAATCAGAAAGAGCCCTAGTATGCGACTCCTGATTGGTTAAGAATTGTGGCATAAATGTCACGCCTGCATCGCAAGCGTGAATCAGAGAGATGCCGTAGGCGTAAAACCTATTTTGTGCGTACACTTGGAGGGTCTTTTACACAATTTTGTACGCACAAAACATGTTTTCGTACGCGGTATTTGACATTATGCTTACGTAGTTGTGGCATAAATCCAACGCCATAAAGTAGGACGATCTTACCACCAAGGCCCATTTCCAAACACTTTTTTCACACTACTCGTGATACTTTTTGCCTACTAGTAAGACCTTAAAATAGTTATCAAGGATATTGAATAAATGCTCTTTCTAGAGACAACTGGAAAACAATAAAATAGAAACAGGTCACATACAGTACTGTTCAATGCACACAAGATGTGCAAAAGCAAATCTTAAACTCTCAACAAGGTGAGTAAAACAAGCAAAAGTTTGAAATGGGCCATGAGGAAGCACTTGTAAACACCAAGACGGATCCACCGGCCGGGGGTGGGAGGTGGCTTCTCGGAAATGACAAGAATGAAATGCGGAATCTTTGTAACAGAGTCGCAACGTCATGTAACAAAACTTCAGAGGCCACGTGACCCTTTGACATCAAAGAACAGAAATGTTGACGCTTATCTGTGGTTCACTATTCACAAATTCAGCTATTTGTTTTGATTTCTTTGGAACCTATCAATGATCATTTTGTCTAAATGTTGTAAATGCAGTGCTTGTGTTTGTCGCGAGGTGTTGGTCCCTCGTGTGTCATTCATCTGGAACATAAAAAAAAAACGCTTCCTAACGCTGCTTGGTAACAGAGTCAATGTCAAATGGCCGCTTTGGACTCAGCACTTTGGGCAATGTGGCTTCGTGTCGCTGGGAGGCCAATGCTCGTCGGCCTGGTCGGCCACCCTTACTTGGGCGCAGTGGCTTCCAAACTGGCCGCTCGTTCGGTGGGCATCCTATTTGCGACGCGAGCGAGCGTGCGTGCGTGCGAGCGTGCGTTAGGACTTCTGCTCAGCCGGGGCGGCGGGCGTGGCCACGCTTTCTGGTTTGACAATCTGGTATGTGATCAAGTACTCTGGGTAAGCCTGACAACAACAAACAAACAATCAAATCATTCTTTATCTAGAAATAGTGAAACCAGATCAATGCTGAGACATGCTTGTCATAGAGCCGACATACGACAAAGAATGACATTGTTGTATGTGCAAGGGCCAAAAGGTTCATCCGAACAGTTTTTTCAAACTGCAGTGCGCACATTTTTTTTTAAACATTGAGTTTGCCCCATTTTTCACAGCTAAGTGTTGCCAGGGAGGAGCTTCATTTAACTGAAGTATTTCAATGCAGGTGTATGACAACTTTCATGCAAATTTTGCCACATAAGCCCAAAATACACTTGAAGCATGCAATGAAAAAATTAATTTGTGTGAACATAAGAGGATGAGCTACGTAAGGCGTGCATGTACCCACCTGCTCCCCTCTGTAGATGACGTACTCGGCATAGGCCAGCCCATTGACGCTGGGCCGCCCGATGACTGAGTGATGTCCGGGGGGCGCGTGGGCCATCTTCATGGCACTGAACTGAAGAAAGGACTTACCCAGCGTCACTCTGCAGAACAACATCTGCCTGAAATGCAAAACAAAGGCCAAATGCGGCGTGAGTGCACGCCGAGGAAAAAAAAAAGTCAGACCGGTACTGTGTGGGAAGAACAAGCGGGAGAATTTTATTTATTTATTTTTTACCTGTGACAAACGTAGCAAGAGCGGTCTTTGTGGGTGGGACAACCCGTTCCGCCGCCTATCCCATAAACGTACTGGTTGCTTTTGGAGGAGTTTTCTGCAAAGTAGATGCCGGCGCCAAACATGCCCCCGATGTAGGCGTGGCGCTCGTCGAAGCCTTTGTGGATGATGGCGTTGATGAAGGGAGAACCTGGCAGGGCAAAGGAAAGTGCAAGATACCGTTGTGAGGATGCATTACAAGATTTCAAGCAAACTCACAGGAAAAACAAATTACAAGGAATACACATTGAGACAGTCTCAGCGCTAGCGACACTTTTCACGATACAATACGAGGAGGTGTGACCATTAACAAACAAAACGACAGTTAATATCTCTTACTCTGTGCTGCTTTCGCAGGATTTTTAACAAGGAAGAAGGTAATCGCAAATAGAGGAATAATTACAGAGCATGAATATTTTGAGAGGCACCATCAATCGCCTGCACCTGCACCTGTTTATTTCAGCAACAGAGACTCTCCGCACTTTGCTTTCTAGCCACAGTACAGATGAAATTATAAATATAGTTATGTATTATTGTAGTAAACATCAAACAGCATTTTGTGTACTGCAGTGGTTGGGTGTTGCAAACACTTAAAACCCAGAAATGTTTTGTTTGTGCGTGTGTGTGAGTGTGAGAGAGAGTGTGTGAAAGAGAGAAAGCCTAAGGGCATTTTTCATTGGCTGTTAAATCTGCGACATTGCAATGCTGTTTACCGGCGATTCATAATCCAAAGCACAGGTCGCCCAACGGCTGGTCGTCGGTCACTCATGAAAACGAGTGACCGAACCCCACACACGTACACTGTGCAAAATTTCAGTCGGTTTCGGCAACGTCACTTTGTGATCTTCCACCCTAAAGCCGAGGGCAGGGCCCGAATGAAGTGTCCCGCCACGAGACATTCAACAGATAAGAATGTCATACAATAAACAAAGAACAAAAATATACGTTTTTTTTTTTTCTGGTTATTTTTTTTTATCTTGCAGACATGTGGCTATTCTCTGCTAAGCAATCAAAGAACTGCAGTTTGTCTAGCATCATGCTTTAAATATCATTCCCGTGTGAATACTCGGGTGGCAAAAAATTGATTTCTTTACCATGAAACAGCATGCGCTCATTGTGATGGTTGTGATTTTCATCAACAATCTCCTTCTGTCTATGCGAGTATCTCTCCCGCAACTTCTTGTTCACCACCTTTTGGATCTGCGTACGAAGCATGAGCAAAGATGAAATGTGGATTTTATTTAAGGGATCCTCGTCAGTGTTTTTGAGGCATCACCTTGATGATGTTGTACTGGCTGAAGACGCCGCCGGCGTTGCCGCCGTCGCGGTGCTCTCTGATGGTACTCTGCAGCTGAGGACACAATCACGAGAAGACAAGAAAGCTTTTTACATATTAAACAGGAGGAAGCGTGGAACAAAACAACAACACAAAACATGCTAATGAAATGCAAAAGCTTTTCTTGGTGTCTGAGCACTCTTGTGTTTTCGTTTGGAGACTGACAGAAATGTCACTTGCGTGTCTAATTAAAAAGCAGCACTGCAAGTTGAAGATTTCCTTAAAGAAACACCGTATTTTCACGACTATAAGGTGCACTTATAAGTCCCACAAACTTCTCAAAAATGGACGGGTGGACCAAGTTCCAAAAATCTCCAAATGTTGTGACTTTCATGAGCGTTTTGTTGGACTGACTGGGACTATTTTCTGCCGGCGCGATGCTTATATAGAGGAGAGGCAGGTGTTACTGCCGACAGCACGTTAAAGGGTGAAGGGTGGACGTGAAAGACAGCGGAAAGGCATGCCTCCATTGGTGCCGATATGTAGAGCCGGTGCATTGGGCAAAACATTGCTTTGGCTAAGGATCCCGAAAAGAGACACGTCTACGAAGCAAAGTTTAAACTGCAACCAATCAGTTACGCGGAGGGACCTTGGAATCAAGCAGCCGCAAGAGAATTCAAGATCAATGAATCCATGGTTTGGAAGTGGAGGAAGCAGGAAGATGAGCTTTTTAAAATTTTTAATTTAATTATTTTTAATTTTTTTTACACAGTGGCCTCTGTTGGTGCAGTAAATACAACAATAACACCTGCAACTGAGTCTGCGCATTTTAATACAGTGCGCCTTACCGTTGTGAAAATATGGTACTTCTTTTCCACACACACACACGAGTCAAGATTTTTTTTGTTGTTGGTGTTTTTTTGCTATCACAATTTAGTTAGCACAGAAGCTAATAATTACCCTGCCTACTCCTACTATTACTTCTATTTGAATTTTCTTGCAGTCTCAATGCCCTGTGTCAAGATGCTGCCCCCCACAGGTCAGTCTTGGTACTACGGCAGAGTTAGTGTTAAAATCATTCACACTGATATCTGCTGTCTGCTTCAATTACTGCTTTCGTTGACACTAAGTGTCATCAGCTACTGTAACATTGCGATTGACCATAAAGATGAACACATGCACACATGTGCATACTTGCAAGGCAAATGTTAGAATTATTATATCTTCAGATGCATTTGTGTGCGCAATTGTGCTTACTTCTTCCTCCACCGACTGGAACTCCTTGTCATCTGGTGCCAGGTCGATAAGCACAGTGCCTTGGCTGGAGCAGTGGAACGTCAGGTACGGGTTGGCACCTGCAAACACAGTATAGACCCTGCTAGAGGGGATACTACTCGCAAAAGGCCCAGGAACCTTTGGGTTGGATGACAACACACGGCTTTTTATTTTACGTCTTCAGCTTTTTAAATGCATGATTTTTAACATGTTATGTAATATTAAAGGCTGTGTTGCATTAATGCAATCATTACTTTGGCTGGCGTTGGTGTTCTTTCTACGTCCACCTACATTAAGTTGCACTGTATTTACTTCTGTTGCATCTTCAGCCTGATTTAGAAATATTTTCTTGGGATGTCAGGCTGCTGTGCAAACTGCTGACACAACGGGGCAAAGGAATCTTTGAGTCGGAACAAGACTTATAAATAAATAAGAAACGTTCCTGGACCAAAATGGTAATGGTGTTTATGTGTGACGTTCAAATGAGCACCAGCAATTGTATTGTCTCACCTTGCTGACCTCCCAGCAGCCGCTCGATGCCCTTGATGAGTTTGTGTCTGTGCCCGTAGGCGTTGATCCCGATCTCCTTGAGCTCCTCGTGGCCCATGTCTGCCAGCACGTCCAGCGAGATCTGCTCGGACAACAGCAAAGAATTTCTGACACTTTTCTTTTAAACATTATTTGCAAATGTACAACATAACTAGGAATGTATGGTAAAATACCACAAATAAAATAGCAACGGACATTTTCAATCTGGATTCTGGATTTTTCCACACATGCTAAAACGCAAGTTGGTGAAAACACAAATGTAGTAGTGTAGTATAATTGCGCAACCTAGTGGCAAAGTGCTAAATTACAGTTATTTTTTATTCTGATTTACAAGCTATGACCAACGTTTGACATGCGCCTAAATCAGATTCATCCGTTATCTTCTCTATTTTCTGCTTTATCTTTTGATGAATGGCAAAGGACGACAAAACAGTCCAGTACAATGAAAGGTCTGAGCGTTATGACTCCAAGAAGTATTCTCTTGTCACTTTCATTTATTTTTTTGATATCCTATAACCTTGTAAATGTTAGGGTAAGAGCTATGATTCAACAAACAAGCAGAGAATTTATTTTGTTCAAAACAAGAAGCCACGCAACAGCAAGAATGCATCAAAAGCAAGAAACACATAATTGACGAGGCAATTGGAGTGCTATTGCAGAGACCAAGGCTGACAAATATTCATGAGAGTCAATTCAGCACAGCGTTCAGGAAAGGTTAATGAATGCACGGCGGTCATGGAGCAACTGATCAAAGCGATAGCAGTGAAGTTTGCAAGTTTGTTCAGCGGCGGAGCGGCGGGGAGCCGAGTGAACCCTCCAATTTAAATTGTAACCTTAATCTACTCTGATCTGCGTCGCTGTCATCGATGTTTGTGCGGGCCTAAAGTGGTGGCCTGAATGCACAAAGATGTGTTTCGGAAAAACTCAAGAAGAAGTCAGTCTGATACTGAGGCAGCAGACAAAAGCCTAACAAAGTGTGTGTGTGTCTTTATGTAAATATGTACCAAATAAAGCCTTGTTTTTGTTTCTGAACAATTCGGCCTTCGGTGCTGCTGTATTTTAATGTTGGTCGTGATGCTGGTACTTAGAGAGCTATGCATTTTTTCAGGAGGTACTTGGTGTAAAACGTTTAAGAACCATTGGAATAAATAAGAGTTGCGCCCCAAAGGTTTTGCATCTGTATGGTGCAAACAAGCGACTTGTCATGCAACCACAACGAGAACGAATGTGGTCTAAAAGCACATGAAATCAACGGATAGTGCGAGTGGTTGTTTATGTTGCGGAATATTATTTATTCTTATTCTTTTCTCTGCACACAGACAACACTTTCCTCCATCTCACCACTCGGAATATCAATGCAGACTTGCTTCCCTTTAGGGGAATTAGGAGAAACACACAGGCTGCATATTGCATCCATTCCTGACTTTGGTGCTTGGACTTCAGCCAGCTGTCACTTTCAATTTGGCTTTCTGCCTCTCTCTTTTTCTTCCTCTGTCTGTCTGCTTCCTTCTTGTTCTCTCTTCATCTCTCTGCTTGCCTTGTCTACAAATGCTGACTACGGATCATTTTTGTTCGTCTTTTGCAGTCAGTCCCTCCACCAATTATTCACCCACTCCTTATTGAGGATGTAAAAGTAGTGTGTACCTGTTCTCGCTGGAAAATGTCTCTGAGGTGTTCCAGTCCCAGACTCTTTAAGAACTGGTTGATGGTCATATCCAGTAGTGCTAGATAGGGTGGGGAGATGTCAGAAACATGATGGAGAGCTGCCCAACCTAACCCATGTGTGCTTTTGTATACGTACTCTCTCCTTCCTTCCTGTCTGTGCCAGATGCTCCATCCGCCGTCCCAGTGGCATCACCCACCGTGATGTCCCCGAGGGGTGTAGTCAGGTTGTCGATGCTGCTGGCGGCAGATAGGCAAGAGGATGGCGACGGTGAGGGAGAGATGACCACGCCCCCTGTGGCGCCTGCTGTCACCACACTGGCACTCACCTGGAAGTGGTAATTGCAGTATTTGGATTGAGGAAACGCATGGAAGACTGTACATGTACATATTTCCCTTTGCACTTGCATACAGACTTAATCTCTTTGGTCCAGCAGCGTCAACTAATCCTTCCCGTTTATATTTCACTTATTTAAATGTAATTCAAGGCTGCAAATTTTGCAGTTGGCTGTATACAGCTAGAGTATTTGCATTCGATTTTATATGCAACATTGTGCATTTTACATGAATGAGAATGCGTGTTCTGTTTTCAGCTCTTCAAATTGAGTGTAACGCACTCATTACCAGAGCTGAAAATCAGCTGACAATTGCAGGCGCTTCACCGGCTAACAAGATAAAATGTCAAGAAACCTGGATCAAATATTCCGAATCAACAGGGGTCTTGCTTTGTAAAAGTAGAGTATCAAGATTCCGGCACAGTGCTGACAAGGAACGAGCATTAGTTGATGTTTGGCCAATGCCTACGTTATGTCTAATATAATTTCAAATCAATATGGTTGTTGCTTTGGTATTTTTAATTGTGCATTCCTGATCAAAGATCACACTAACCACTGTGGCCTGTGGTTTCAGACAGCTGGGCAGGGCATCTGGTGGCATGGCATCGATCAGCAATGCTCTGATGTCATCGGCCTGTAACAGAAAGATTTATTTTATGGTTAATTTGCACACGCACGCACAGTATGTTATATGTTTAAAAAAAAATCCATGACACAGTTCTTTTTCCCTCTTGTGCTCAATGGGTGAGAGGATGATCACATCCGCAGTTATACCCGACTGATGCGATAAATTTGGCCTCTTGCAATTTTGTGTGGTTTCCTCTTGGCGTGTGCCTCTTAATTCACCACGTGATTATGTTCTCCATTCCCAAGGTGTATCCGAAAAGCTTTCACACCCAGACTTCCCCCTTTAGTGTGGGCCATACGATCAAGCAGCATGTCTCCAAAGAGATGCTGCAGTGTTTGCGTCAATCAGTGCGCAAGAAGAGGCAAAAGTTGTGGTAGGACAACTCTCAACTGTTTCATGCTGACAACGCGCATGCTTTTAATGCGTGGAGCATTCTACAGTTCCTGGCTGAGAAGAACATAACCATGTTGAAACAATTTCCCTATATTCTCCCAATCTGGTTTTGTGTATTTTTTTTCTCTCTTTTCCAATCTCACCAGCAAGGGCTCATGTTTTGTGGACGAGGATGGCATCAAGATGGCTATGGCCATGGAGCTACATAGGACGTTGGAGGAATCCATCCATTAAGACTGGGAAAGTGATTTGCACTCCAGGGGGAATTAAAATAAAATTTTATGTGATCCCAGTCTTGGCACTTTTCTGACACACCTGACACATATCCTGTCACTAAAGTCAGTAACCCAACAGAAGAGTTTCAAAAGATGGCACAGAAAGATGGCCGCAGAAAGTTCATACCGTTGCCAAGTCCAGCGGCGTCTGTCCTTCCTGGTTCTTCATGGTGGGATCGGCACCATGGGCCAAAAGAAGAGCGCAGAGCTGCGTCCGTCCCTTCTGCGCTGCCTCGTGGAGTGGCGTAAATGCCCATTTGTCGGTGGCGTTAACGCATGTGTTGTACTTGATGAGAAGAGCAGCTATGTCCACATGCTGGATGTGATGATAGACACCGATGGAACACAGATAAGACAGGCAAAGATTAGAAGCAGCCTATAGAAAATAAAACAGATGGTGCCTTGACCTACTAGTTTACCATGACTAAAAACACTTGCGGCTCAAATCATTTTTCGCCACTGAAATGAATGGGAATGCATTTAATCCGCTCCCGCCCTTCCCCCCCAAAAATATACAAATCAATTTCTTACGTGTTTTAATAAGAACTTTATAAAGATATAACAAAACTATAAAATAGAACGTAAATACAATCTCTCTCAAACAAGCCAAGGGACCATAATATGATCAGTGAAAAAAAAAAAAAAAAGATGTGTACTACTGTACAAATCAAAAGAATGCAAGATGCTTTGCTCCAGAGCGGGAATCTTGTAAATTATTAACCTCATCATAATCATTTTCACACCTCTCTTTATTTTGTCCCGTTATTCTTCTTCTACCTTGTTGTTCCCACTCTGCGCTCACACTTCTTGTCACCAAGTGCACAAAGTAGCCTCCCTCTGAGAAGCAGCGGGAGATAGTAAATTGAACGTTTGTGTGTCTCTTCTAGAACACAGAGATATCTAACTGTTCATTCAACACGTGTTTCATGACTCTTTTATCAGACCAATGTTGTTGAGGTCTCCAGGAAGAAAAACTACATTTTTTTCCCCTTCCGGGACTCTGTGCTGAGATGAGTTGACACTGCTTTGTGGCAGTCTTACCCCGTATGAAGCAGCATTGTGCAAAGGAATCAGACCTCCTTTGTCCTGTGCATTCACGTCGGCGCCGTGCTCTAACAGATACTCTGCCACCTCCAGGTTGTTGTAGCCAGCTAGACGGCACAGTGGGAGTAAAAAGAAAGTACAGTAGGGTAAACAGTAGCAATGTGAAGCAGCAACATGCGGTCAGATCATTAGCAAGGTGGAAACAAGAGAAACAGCAGCACCAAGAGATGAAGACAAACAAACAGAAAAGAATACGCAACTGTTGTAAGTTTTGTGTTACAATTGAAATTGTCTGCCTGGTGGAATGTTAATGGATATTTAAAAAAAAATGCTGACAAAAATATTTTAAAGCAGAAAGTTTGCATTACAGCCTTGGGGCCTTTCTGCAGGCTTCTTCTCCCTGAAACCTCTCATGTGCATTTATTTACACTTTTAATTGCCTACACCTAATCTCTGAGTTCACTTTACATTTTAGTGGAACTGAAAAGTCATGTTTACCCTTGAAAATAAGACCGCAACAATAATGATAATAACTATGACAGGAAGTTTAGCTAGATCCACGCAGACCTCCACAATGAAACACTTTATGGCACTGTCATGGAAAAAGGTGTTCAGAACACCTTCCAAGAAAGATTCTCCTATCCCGATAGATTCGTATTTAAAATTAGACACAGTACACGTTTTGGGTCTAGCGCTATGATTAACAATGCAGCTCGGCATTGCATGTATGAAGGAAAGTGCAACAGGTTTACATGGGTTCAAGTGAAAACAAGCGTGTCATCATGAAAGCAGTTCAGCTCTGCATGCCCAAATTAAAACTGTCACACATGAAAATGCAAATGACCCGAAACCTAATCGGTCTAACAACTACTGATATGAGATGAGTGGAACGTAGAACGTACCCAGATAAAAAGAAAATCATCAAGCCCCCGGATTTCAAGGTAAGCTTCAACAATAACTACTGTATAAGAAAATGCAGCGCCCATGTTACCTTGCATAATATGCTTTGAGCTCAGAATGTTTTGATAAATACTGCTGATTTGATCAGGCCAGCATGCATGGAATATGGATTTGCACGTGTTTGTACCCTTGAGGCGTTGCAACACAGTGGTGCCGCTCAAGTCGTCTTGGAAATTATACATTGATTGTCTATGTGCGTCCCTTAGAAAATTTGTACTAAAAGGTTTATGCAAGCCTAAAGAACACCACAATCACCACGCTTAGACAAATGCTCACCAGACACAAAATTAGATATTATATTATTTGGCCAAACATCCACGTCAAAACTACGCGACCGTTACCTGCGAGGTGCAGAGGAGTGGAGTTTCGACCCTGCGTGTCCCGGCAGTTGATGTTGTCTGGGCTGCATAACTTCTGCACCCTGGCCAGACAGCCCTTTTTAGCAGCATCCAGCAAGGCCGCGTCTCCTCTCAGGAGGTCCTGGATGTCCGTGTCACCGTCCTTAACCAGGTCCAGGGGTGTGTTGCCATCTCTGTTCTTTTTGCTGGGATCTGCGCCGTGCTGTCGACAGAAAGGGGGTGGGGATGCCTAAATTAGACTAGCAATAACATGAGGGCGAGGATAATCCACAGGAGACAGGACAGAAGGTACCACATTATCGGTAGATGGCGAGAGCAGACATTCCACTCAAATGTCTCCTACGTGACGCTTTAAATGTATTATTTATACGTACACTTTGAAAGCTGCTCATGATTTTATGGGACTACTCCCTTGGGGATCCATGTCTGGTTGCAAAATGTTAGTATATGAATACATTTTTTGAAGTCTCCGTTACAATGTTATTTATTTATTCAGTCGACCCCAGAATCAAAACGGCAAAATCCATCTATTTCCAAATCCTAAAATCAATCTCTGTGGACCAGACAGCCAGCTAAATGCCACTCTATGAATTCTTCTCCACTTTTTCCACAATCTGGTCGAGGTCTGCATGATTGCATTTGATTTCCAGACATGGAAAACAAGATTTTATAATTGTGGAACTTTTCCAGGTTTTGCATGTGACATTGCAGGATTTATATAATTTTCCCCTCAGTGGACTTGTGGTGATGCGAGTGGAAGAAGTGGCTTTATTCTGAGCAGACCTTATACACACACAAAAAAAAAGAACATGAAAAATCACAACAAACAGAGGATACAAAAGAAAAACCAACTGCTGAACTCTGAGAGCGAACATCCAGAGTCAAGCGGATTAACACACAAGCGTTGCGCTTGTGACTGAGTGTGCACCCTGGTGCTTAGGAGAAACGAGGCAGCTGATGTGTCTGTAAGAATGTCATTTCGAAATTGAATTAATATGAACTGCCACCACACTGCACCAAAAAGCTAACATGAGGTTAGAAGCATTTCTGCAGACTTGTGCCCTTCGACCAAACAAAAATGCAACTTATCACTTACAATTTACACTTATTAAATGTATATACTTTTTCTTTTATTAGTTATTATTTTATTATTAGGTTTGTTATATGTTGTCTCTTTTAAAATGGCATTCGATTCGTCAAGTACATCTATTGTTGCGCAGAGTGTTTTTGTTCGGTTTACTGCTTTTCACCAAAAACTTGAAGATCAAGGACAATAAAGCATTTCCAAAACAATAAGTCTTGAGGCACAACATTTCCTGGTGTGACACTCTGTGTATTTGCCCACGTACACCCAGCTTGAATTGTCTTGCTCTGATAATTTATGCAGCTCCATATGGCAACATTGCAGTGGTGATGTAAGCTTGTCTGGAGGTGATTATGAAAGCAACAACAAAAACATGAGAAACCAATGAGAAACTGCAACACATATTTGGCTGATGCGACGGCCAGGTATTACACAACTCTTTGCCCCGACTATGATCAGAGAGTAGAAGCCAAACGATGCGCCATTTGAAATAACATTCTGAGGATTCATCTTTAGATGGATTAAATGTCAGAAATCACACCATCCACCCCCCTACAAACTAATGACAGGTCTTCCACTGCTTCCACCGCACAGATTCACAACCTTGAAAGCGCTGTTCGAAATTGTCTTTTTATAAAAGGTGTTTTCTGCCAACCCCGCCATTGCACATATCAAAGCTGGGACTGAGAGAAATAAAATTGGGTCACTTGAACCGTGTGGTGTAAATGCAAGACACTTAGAAACTCATCATTGCAGTAAAGGTCAGTTTGGTGTGTTCGGTTTTAATCTACCTTGAGAAGAAGTTTGCAGATCTCATATTTGCCCTTGGCAGCAGCTTCGTGCAGCGGTGAGAACTTCCACAGGTCGGCCACATTTACCGAGGCGCCGTGTCTGACCAGCAGCTCGGCTACCTCGTAGTGACCGTACGAGCAGGCGTTATGGAGGGGAACTAGACCGCTGGCGAAAGGAGAGACATTATTGAGCTCCCGCTAATTTACAGCCATGATCTCATCGTTGGCAATGTTTGCAATTGTTACAGTAATGTTTATTTTTATGACTTGGTGTCTGACCCTTTGTCCTTGGCGTGCACGTCGGCCCCGTGGTGCAGCAGGTACTCCACCACCTGCACTCTGTTGTAGCCGGCAGCAAAGTGAAGAGGAGTGGAGTGTCGTCCCTCCAGATCTCTGCAGTTCACATTCTGAGCCGTGCACAGAGACTGCAGGGAGAGAGAGGGCAGTGGGACACTTTTTTTTTTTTTGTAACAGTGCAACAAAAGATACATGTTTTCTTGTGAAACGAGGTTTCAAGAGTTATCGTGAACGTTAGCCGTACAATAACAAATTAGACTTTTTTTTGTCTTGTTCCCCAGAAAAAGCAGCAACTAATTTAACGCCAAGTAAAGAGAACAAATTAGCTCAAGCACACTACCAAAATAAATAAATAAATAATAAATAGCTGTTCCCCAGCTAAACCATCCAGACGGAAAATTATTTCAATTCAATTAAACATAGTGAGACGGCAGAAAGTTTTAAACTCAGATTGAAGCAAAATTAATGGACTTCAAAATCAGAAGGACGGTGCCCCGCTGTTTATGGACAAAAACGTCACGATTTCTTCATCTTTTCTGTGATTTTCCATCCACTTAAAACTAAACTTGGCAATAGTTTGCGACAATTCCCTTCTTGTGCCCAGCACATCTGATTCTATCTGAAAAGAAAACCTGTTGCTGGTAATCTTAATCATCAATCTGAGAACACTAACGCTCGCCGGCAGTGGTTTTATAGCTGATATGAAAGTAAAGTAGAAAGACACAAATTAAAAATGAAGTTATAATAAGATTAGACCGATATTTGGTTAAAAATGAAGGTGATGTTCCATCTTTGAGCCAAAATCATAACCTTGGGTGTTTAACAGACCAAAATGTACGCTAAGATATTCAAATCAAGTTTGCAAATGACATTCTCTACAACTACAGTACACCACCAGCATACCTTCACAGTTTCCAGGTCTCCAGCTTTAGCAGCTTCTAGAAGTCTGAAGTCCACATCTGAGTTTCTGACAGGGACGTTTTCTACAAAGATGAACACAAGACAAATAGTCACGTACACTTGTAAAATATCACTGAACCTACATGATATATTCTCGTGGTGTAGCTATGTAGCATGTATCTAATTTTCGTTAGTTTGTTGCCATTCATTTCAATGGGAAAATATTACCTCGATTTTTAAACATTTCAGCTTACAAACGGGTTCACGGGTTGTCTGCTGGCAGAACAATAACAGCAGCGACCTACCGGCTTATCTGCTATTGGAAACAAAAACACAACACTACTAGCATACCGTTAAGTATCTGCTGAACAGCCTCATTTCCCATCTGAGCAGCGGTGAAGCCCTGCAGCGACACCAGCGAGGCGTCTGCCCCGTATCCTAGCAACAGCCGGCAGGTCTGCAAATGGCCCGCCAGCGCCGCACGGTGCAATGCTGTTTGACCGAGTGTGTCCAGAGCGTTCACCTGCAAAAACCTCAGGGTTATGATTTCTGGGGAAACCTTTATCAACATCCTTAAAAGCACTAACGAAACACAATAAACAATTATTGGATTTATTTTGTGCACCAGTGACTGGAATTATACATCAGATGCTGCCATTTGAATCGAAGAATTTCAGCACATTAATATAAACACAAAACATTTTATCGTCTCAAGGACCAAAACCATAGACATGAAACTTGAATTCACTTGAGGAGTCCGGGTATAGCGGCGTTATAGATTTACTATCCACTGAAAAACATTCACTACGCAGCCATCACTTTCTAAATCCCAAACAATTCTCATGCTGCAGGCATGCAACTGTAAAACAAAATAAAATCAATTGCAGCTTTAATTTTTTTAATAGGTTCAGATAAGCAAAAGTCAGAGAGGCTTACCAACTCTATTGACGTTGGAAATAATGAGAATAACAGAGTAACAAAATGAACACATCGGAGAATGAAAGTGTACCTTGGCGCCATGTTTCTGCAGCACCTCCATTATGTCATTATGAGCGCGCTCTGCAGCCACATGGAGAGGTGTCATGAAACTACGAGAATGGAAAAGTAAGGAGGAGGAATAAAAATAAAAAATAATGCTACTGTCAGAACAGGAACCATCCTCAAAATGACATGACATAGGAGATGCATCATGCATTTTTTTTCTTCAAAAGAAAACAGCTCCCGGTTGTCTTTGTAAAATGATTACGGTTGGTAGAGCTGCAGGTCATAACGTACTACCGCCAATGTTTTGCAGGTTGCTATTTTCCTCATCCCACTTACATCTACACACACAAAAACATTCCAGTTGGATTTCCAGTGGCAATCAGGTATCTGAATGCAAATCACCAGGCGGACGAATTGTTACGGTTGGTTATGTATGCATTATTGTTTCTTCATCACTGTATCCTCATCTAATCAAATCATTTTTGTAATTGTGCCGCACTTACTCTTTATTCTTCTCATTAACATTGGCTCCCTTTCTCAGTAACAATTCTGTCACTTGTTTCCTCTTGGGGTGTGGCGATGCCACGGCACAATGCTGGAAAAAAAAAACACGCACACACACAAACATTAACAACCCTGCATCCATATTAAGACCAGCTCGCGCAGTGCAATGGCTACGTGTCTTACCAGCGCCGTCTCGTGTGTGTGAGGGTGTTTGAAGTTGATGATCTCCAGCGCCAGGCTCCTCTTCGCCTTGGCCATGTCAGCTTCCCGTGCGGCTTGGAGTAGCGAATGGCCCTTAAACTCATCTACACACAAACGCGCACAAGCACACATACAAAATGTCAATATGTCAGCAGAATAAAAAAAAAAAGCTGTGAAGGTTTTTTTGTGATTCTGAGCAAACTTATGAGTTCATCTGGCAGGTTTCTTGCAAAGCATACTGCAGATGGTTCAAATTAATGTAACACAACATAAGAGAACATCTGGGCTGGGGGGCAGAATTCAAGCGTACTCACGTACGTTGCCATAAAATGGCCAAAGGAGGCTCATAATTAAATCTTTCAGAGTACTCAGTACTTATTTGTCACAACAACTCTGCAAAAATGCAAACAAAGTTGTTCACTCACATGAGAGCCTCTCCTTGAGCTCAGGGGTGGGCGCCATGTCCACGGAGCTCTTGCTGTGACAGTTGAGCAGGGTGGGGTCGGCGCCGTGGCTCAACAGCAGGGAGCAAACCTCAATACGGTTTTTGGATGCTGCTTCGTGCAGCGGGGTGAACTGCCACAGGTCCATGGCGTTCACACAGGCACCGTGCTGCAAGGAAACGAGACAGGTTTACAAATGTGACGTGCGAGTTTTTGTAAATAATAATAATAATCCTTCTCCATCAGATGAGTGTTCATGTCACCTTTAAGAGCAGCTCAGTAACTTCATAGTGTCCATAGGAGCAGGCGTTATGTAGCGGCACCAGACCACTGGAACATACAAAAAGGAAAATATTGTACCTTATATGTATGTGTATACTGGTGATACCGACAATATTGTGTTCTTTTGACGTATCGCACAGCAATTTTGTCATGCAATTTATTCAATGAAAATCATTATAAAGGCAGCATGAGTAAATGATGCATTCAAAATATTTTTGATACAATTACCCAGGAAAGTGAATATAGCAATGAGCAAAACGTTTTGGCAAAGTGAGCTGAATAATCAAAAGTAACAGGAAGGAATTACGTGTTTTTAGGTTTCATGGCTTATAGCACAGTCAACCAAATGTGTCTGCGTAATAACAGCCGATCTTAAAATTAACGTTGTCAGACCATTATCATTTAAGAGTTGCAAAATTTGTGCGAGCTCTGAAGTCACACTTGAACACATACTATTGCTAATGCCGCATAAGACGTGTCATGACTGTTCCAACCATATAACAAAAGGGTAAAATGGCTATGAAAATGATGACGTAGAACAAAAAACAAACTTGGAGGAATGATCATCGGATTTCTTTCATGCAATTCGAATGTAGTAACTTCATCTCACTGCTTTGTTAGACTTGTATGCACTTGCACGTACCCCTTGTCCTTGGCGTGAACGTCTGCTCCATGCTGTAGAAGTAGCTGAACTATTCTAACTCTGTTGTATCCCGCTGCTAGGTGGAGCGGAGTGGACTGGGGAGACACAAAGAGGGCAGAATGAGCGATAGGAGGTTGTTTGAGACATACCAGGACGTAAATAAGAGGCCAACGTTAACTGGCATCGGTGCACTCGCGCACGACGGTTTAGGATCCAGATTTGGGGAGCATCGCTCAGCAAGGTGTTTTGTCATGTCAAAACTCTGCAGTCAGGAAGTTATTGTTCCATGCCTGAACAAGACTGCAGTGATAAAGAATAGACTTCCACCATAAAAGTGATGTAAAGCTGCGGTAATAAATGCTTTAAGAGGGGACACAGATGAGAGGCTTCAGATGGCCGCACGTTGTCTCACTAAAAGTTATTCTTCCCCAAAAGCTGGACAACGACCAGAAATACTGAGAGGGAAAAAGAAAAATCAGGATTCATTCAAACTAAAAAGTGATGAAAATCATCACATAAAAACACATTTTATGGCTGCGCTAAATCTAAGATCCGGAGCGGCAAAAAATTTTTTAAAAAAACATGATGAGGACCCTATTGATCACGAATACGACACACACAATTTTCCAGGTTTTAGATTATCCTCAACAAGAAGAATGTGAAAATTAAAATATGTACTGGTTATGTAAGTTAAGGTTGACTGTTTTGTTGTTTTCGCACGTTAATATAAAAAACGTTATTTTTCTCACCTGCACCCTGAAATATGGGAGACCCCACTCACATGCTTTTCGAGATACAAGCGGTCATTCTAACATTTTTTTGCTTTGATTTGTGAGCACAGACCTGAGATACGAGCGCGTTACGATTGGATTCAACGTATTACAACACACTTAACAATAAGCAACAGAACGACAATTCAACCATTCAAGCCGTCTTAAAATCTGCTGCATGACACTCCCAGTTGCACATTGAGAAACTACACATTCAAAAACAATAAATAACAATAGAGGACTCACAGAGTTTCTCTTTTTTCGCAATAAAAAAACATTCCCCCATTTTGTAGTTTTTTTTTTCTGAATGACATGGTCTTTAAAAATGACTCGCTGGATGGCAACTTGGCCCTTTTTCGATGGAACGTGGCCTATGTGAGCATTTGCATTTGGTTGACTTAGTGACGACAAATATTGAGATAAAAATCTTCAAACATGCATCATGTTTAGGAAGTGCAGCCTTTGAGGCAGAGCTGGGCCAAGGCCTTAATGTGCAAGATGTGACAGAAGCTTTCGGAAGGAGCAGAACATGTTAGTCATCGTCCTCGTTTAAATGCAGCATCATTGTGTGTGTGCGTGGGTGTGTGCGTGGGTGTGTGTGCGTGCGTGCACGCATGTGTGTGTGGCCATGTCACCTTAATGCCCATGTCCTTATTGGTCCACTAAGCATGTACGAATGTGTGTAAAGATTTAATCAGATTCTGAGCGAGCACATCTTTCCGTGTTATCTACCAGCAAGGCGCATGTACTGTTCCATCACGGCAATGTCAGAATGAGTAGTTCAAGATCGCCAATCTTGTATCACACTCTGTACATGTATTAAAACGTAGAAGAGCCACCTTGTACCATCCTTTATTATATATTTTCATTTTCTTCGTAGCAATAGCCGGTTATGTGCGCTTGTAGTGGTTAATGAATAAAAGACAATGGCAAATTGCAAAGCAGGATTGTGATTTTTTTTGTGTGTGTGAGTTTAGTTTATATAAGGATAACATTTCTGCCACCACAACAATGCAGCTGGCAAGGTTAAGGTCAGCTCAAGCTGTTAACACAATTCCTTTGCATGATGAGACCCCATTATGTGTTCTCATCTTGCAATAACAGATGTAACATCCAGAGAGGGATTTGTGAAACACGTGGACAGAAAAGAAAATGTGCCAGGAAAATCTGGATGAGCGATGATAGGAGGGAACCAGCCTGAATGTAAATTACATCTGAACAGATATTTTTCTGCTGCCGCTTGCATTATGTGCCATGCTGTGCGGCGGGGAGAAAGGTTTGCTTTGTGTATGATGAATGAAATGCATGAGGTACAGAATAATCCCAAGATTCAACTACCCTAAATGGAAGACCTGGTGGATACATTTCAAACACAAATGCATCGTGAGACTGCGATTGAACAAAGGCAAAGAGGACTCCCCTACTTCCCTGTTTTTAATCATGTAAAAGCTTTTCAGACAAGCGGTCAGGGGTGGAGGAAGGGGAGAACATACAGCGAGGGAAATAGAGGCGACAGGGGAAACAATGTCAACGGTAAGCACTGGGCCGAGTTGAAAATGCTCATTTCCTTTGCTGCCTTTTTGTGCAAAACGATGCATTTGCCGGCCTTCCATAGAAACGTGCATGCAGACATTGTGATGACTCACGCAAGCAGTGAAAAGGAATCAGGAGAATTCCAAGGGAGTGACTGAAAATGGCAGTTAGCGAAAATATTAACGACAAACTATTGCAGTGTTACTTCCTGCTTTGTTGCGCCCCTGCATTGTTCTTCCTCACCCGTATTATTGTATCTCAGTTAAACGCACCTGTCAAGACATGACAATAATTACTGCTGGCTGTCAGCAGTTTCTAGAACAATGCAATGTGGATAATAACTGGGGCATTTTTTAATTATTTTTTTTTTTGCGTGACAATACAATACATGCAACAATTCCAAAGTCGAAGAGTTTTACTACGTACCTGGATTATTTTTCTTAATGCATAGCCCCTCAAAGTGTTACTAAATACTCTGTGATATTCCTTCAAAAGAAATAGAGAACTACAATATTGTTTGAAACAGGATATCTAAATGCTTTTTTATGACCTTTTGATGGTATTGAAAGCCATCCATGCCCAAGTTTTTATATTTATGTATTTATTTAATTTTTTTTAGAGCAAACTTCTCAAGCAGAGCATGTGTCCTGAGGCTATAGGATTGGCTGCTTGCAAAGATGAAGACCTTCACAATCTAAACGTCTTTTTTAAGTTAATGAATTTCGATATCGAGAGAACGATAGTTGAGACCATTCAGAGGTTCGTATCAACCAAAATGTAAGAAACGAATCATCTGGGTTGCTTTGGTGTCCCTTTTCTCTTTCAGCTTGAACAACGCCCATTCTTCAAACCCTTTTCCACAGAATGATTGACGTGCAAAGAGCTTTTTCATTACAAACAAAGAAGACTGCCAGTCGGCATGGTGCTCTTTGGAAGATAAGCGCTCATAATAAGCATTTAAACATGTCTTCAAACGCTGTTTTTTCTCTTTCTTTGTCGACTTGGCTGTCAATCCATCGGGCACTAAGACACTTTCTGCTAAAACAAGAGAATAGCAATTCCCAACAGATATTTAACTTCATACATGGGCTGTGTTCGCTGAAGGATAATCTGCCAATCTGCCAATGTAAAGTGTTTAAGAAGGAAAATAAATATTGTACAATACAAACATAAATGAGAACCTGAGCAAGTGCATCCAAATCAAGTGACCAATGTTGGAAGCCACTGCACCCAAAGATGAAAGGTGCATTGCCCAATTTTGTGTCACACTTGTAAATCATGTTTATGTAATAGAATATGAGCTGGCGTGTGTGCGCGTGTGTGTGTGTGTGTGTGTGTGTGTCCAGTGCTGTGCTAGCTGCAAACACAGCGTGGGGCTGAGAATGACAAGTGTCATCTTTATTTCACAATGTAGCTATCGTTAAGGAGGATTTTCCTCCATAATTCATGTTAGTGGTGGAAAGTAATCCCCATCAAGCCATTAATTTTAGCCCTAAGACTATAACAAGGATAAAATTGCACTGCCGTGAAAATATATTCCATCCACTGTGCATGGCTGCTCTTAGTCAGAGCAATTTAAAGAGCCCCGGAAATGCAGCGCAAGGTCATTTTAGAACAAGCTTGGATTGAACGAATCCCATACTGGAGCTCTGCCGTAGTCTATTTCAGCCCCATTGAGCTTTAGCTTCCCTTCGTGACCCCTTTTGCTTGTGTTGTGGATTTCGGACGAAATTTAATGCAGCTAATTCCACCGTTTCTTGAAGGACGATGGCCAGAGATAGTGACACGCAATTACAGGTACGACAGCAATATGATGCAAGCGGTCTGTAGACGAGAGCTCTGGAGTAGCTATAATTATAGAAGACAGCACTTTGAGGCTGATACGGCATCAATATGATAATTGACCATCACTAAACCGACCCCTCCGACTGCCCGAGTTTGCTTTCAGTTTTGCTAACAAGGTTCATAGCAACCGAGTCAAGTAGGCTAGGCAAGCCAACCAAGCTGTCCTTAGTCCGGTACAATGCAAGTCTCGCTCATTTGCACCCTTCGTGTGGTTTGTTTGGTAAGGACTGAACACAGGAATGAAAGAGCAGACCAAATTAACAGGATGTCTCAGCTCGTTTAAATACAACCTTTGGTGTGGTTCAGCTGTAAGAAAGGAAGAAGAATGCCTGTTATTACCACAGAAAATCTTAACAATTGAACTTGTTGTACCCACAGAAACTGCATAAAGAAATTATGAATGATTAAATGATTCTATTGTGTGGAACGTAATTTTAATTAATGGCGTCTTGAGGGAATTAAGCCAAATTTTGTTCAACCTGCAAAGGCTGTTGATTCAGTCAGAACCAATTTATGGTCTAATGAAAAAACACCACATCAAACTTCATTATTCTGAGTAAAACAACACAGGGATCAAAACAGGAGTTCAGAATACTAAGCAAAAAATACAACTGTATCTACCTACCTAACTATAAAAGAGCAGTGAGAAATCTCACATGGTTTGTTACATGCACTTGGTTCTCTTCTCGCTATACTTGCTGAAAATGAACTAACCTAAAGGACTACATTTGCAAACCACTGTTTTAACGGTTTTAGTGAAAGGTTGCTGTAGATGAAGGTTCAGAGGATGTGAAGGGCCACAAGAACAAAAGGTTTTTACAGCTGTTACAGAACTATCAACCAAGATAGCATTGAGCATCCAGAGTAAAGACAACCACTGGCCACCAGATTCACTAGAAATGTTTTTTTTTTTTTCTGTTGGAGGAGGAGAAGCCCCCTTCTCCGCTCAAGCAACCCCCGTGTGGTTACCCTGAGAAGAAAAACTTTTTTCTTTTTTTTTTTAATATTTCATGTTTGGTCTGAACATGCATTCGAAGAAAATGAGTCCTTATTTCCTTGCATCTGGATATGGATGAAGCGTATTTCCACAATTTAGTGTGTAATTATTCCCTGATTTCAGGTGTGCTTGTGTGTGTTCCACCCTTTTGACTGTGTGAACTTGCCCAAATATGACCAGCCTTGACTCAATCATCTCCACCTTTTTCAGTGTATTTAGTCTGCGTTGCTCCCTCATGCCTGTGCCAGCTTGTCTAAAGACATTCAATGGGGACCAAAGTTTTCATTTTGGACAACTTTGTGTTCTGCTGCAAGGGTAAATTGACATCCTGTGCATTGGATTTTTAGAGTGGATTAAAGGATTTGAATCTGCGATTCTGACCTGTGAATTACTCTCAATGTTGTTGTTTCTATTACTTAATAGAGAATGAGCTCCTAAAGACTAGGGACCGATACAACTTTTTTTCATAGTGAGGATGAGTACAAGTACTGGTTACTTATATTTTAGTGCTCACAGTTATTAAAGACCGAAACTTGATAATGCCATTACAGTATTACATATCAGTCAATAGTCATAATTACTGATTTATTTTTTCAACCCAATCAAAAAAGAAGTCTTAAATTGGTTAAATATAAACTACAATAAAAAACAAGGATCTGGAGGAAGTAGACAATATCAGGTAGTAAAATAAAACTGTCAAGGAATGTACAAATGTTTGTGTGTATTGTATAATGCAGTAAAATGTGCAATAATGCTTACACCCATGCACCATTAGCAATGCCATAAATGCTTATGATGATCCCTGGCAGCCAAAAAGCTTGCTAAGGTTTACTGGTGATTGGATAAATTGATACTATCAAGGCTTTGAACTGCCAACGTGAGCATTTGCAGCAAAAAAACACAGCATGTGGATGACCATATCACCCTAATGACTTTTCCTCCCGCTGCTTCACTGAGTTTTCTTTGCGTGGCAAAGATTTTTTTTTTTCTCTTACCTTGCGGCCGTCACTCGCGTGGCAGTTGACGTTAAGCGGCGTAAGCAGAGCCATTAGCTTCTCCTCGTTGCCACTCCTGCGAACGTACATGTGCACACATTAGAGAGCATCCGCCACCATGGAGGATTAGTGCTGTACCTCAGCGGGAGAGCAAGGATGGGTGCGGGGGGGGGGGAACAATGAGATAAGAAGACTGAAGGACTGAAGGGAAGAATTTTCATTTGCAGACTGACATGATTTACGTGCATGTGTGTGTGCGTGCGCGCGCATGTGTTAGTGTTAGTTCAAAACTGACAGCAAACAAGGCTGCTCCAGAAGAATGAGGATCATTTTCATGTTTTGTGATTGCTTCCTGGTTTGTGGGCTCACCGCCCTGGCATTGGATAACCAGAGAGAAGAGTTGCCATGGCAGCAACCAATCGAACTCGGATTCCTTAGACAGCTATGAAAGATGAATCGGTCAAAAAAAAAAAACGACTATTGCCTCCATCTTTTGACCTTGTCATTTTGTTGTCCTGACCCTTCTGCCTTGTTTTTGTTTCTATCATCTTGAAACCAAGTCACGCCCCTCCCTGTTTACCTCAGCGAAGCATCATCTGCTGTAATTTCCAATCACTCCCCTCTTATCCCCTCGAAACAAAAGCTATTAACCAGCCTCTTCCTTCTTTCGCCGTTACAACATCCTCACGCCTCCACAATTTGAGCTGCGGCATTTATCCGACACATCCGATTCATCATTTATTCTGAATTTATCACATACTCGTCATCCTGCTTTATTTAACCACACAAGTCTACATGGTCAAATTGAAAATGAGTGCAGCTATTTGGTCAAGATATTTAATTTCAGACCGTACCGCTGAGGACTTACTTTGTGCACATAGACACACTACATTCATACTCTACTGTAAAGCTATATTCATCAATCTTCCTTTCAAATCAATACATGAAATGCATCTTTTCACTTGCAGTGTTAAGCGTTAAAGCCATCATGCATTGTTTTATAAGAAATTTTTGGAAGTGAGACGAATCAACCTGACAGTTAATTACGTTGAAGCATTTTATAAGCTGCCCCTTATACTCCCATGCAACTGTTCAGTGATATGTGGGCCAAAAAAAACTGTTATCCCATAAGCCATGTGTGGGAGTGATGCTGCCAAAACTATCACAAGTGAAAAAAAAGTTCCTCTGAAAAACTGTTAGAAATGTATTAGTGAGGTCGGTTAGGGGCTCAGCTGTTCGAATGACACGCTGAAACGGCCTGCTGACCCCGTAATACAGTGCTCAGCCACCCACGCTGGGAAAGAGATGCAGCCTAAACTACCACACAGGTACACGCACACACACACGGACTTTTTGTTCGCGTGCGGATTTGTTTGCCTCTGCAAACATAGAGCTGATGTGAAGAGCTCTGGTTTTGCGAGGGCTGTCTCTAGTGGTTTGCTTATATGCATTGTGGCAAATTACAGTCGCGCCTGGTTTAAATATTTTAGTGTCAACTTCAGGTTTTTCTTACGGAACGAATGGGTAGCAACAATGAGGGTGAAACAACATGTAACTGAATCAGAAATGTGTTATTTACGATTTTTGCAGGGAAATTGATGCAGCGCTACTTCTCATTGGGTTAAACCTGGAACCTTGCCAAGAGATGATTCCCTTCCTTTTAGTTAATTGTAATCTCCAATTTCAACTTTCTAACAAGTTGATCGTTAATTCATATTTGAAACCGAAAAACGGAAAATGGAGCTTATGAAGAAATATTAGGGCCATGTTAAAAAAATATTAGTTGAAATATCCCATAACATTTTTGAAGTTGAGCACATTAATGTGAGATTTTAGGAAAGGTTTTGGACATTTAAGTTGATGTTTTGTCACATGCGCAGTAATCACCTCTTTGGGTAGGCTGATTCCATTGTCAACCACTAAATGCATTTAAGAAATATTGAATGCTACATATTGCAGGTCTTTGCTGTTGCGTTTACATTAAGGGATTTCTCATTCACTTGTTAAGACCGACTTTTTTTCCGCTGCAAGACTGCTTCATCCTCATATCATTTCAACTTTAGATTTTTCACACAATTTTACTTTTTCATTCTTTTCAGTGTAGCCATAAAAATCCTTTGCATGACAGACAACATGCCGCAACAACAGAGGTAAGGTATTAAATGAAGAGAATGGAACAGTGAGGAACATGGGGCAAAAGGTGGAGAAAAGCAGTAACCATTAAATGAAACAAATGCATATGGAGAAAAGGGAGGACACAAGATGGGGGACAAACATGAGAATAGCGGGGAAGAAAGTACGACTCGGATGAAGGGATGTGAGGGTGGGCGACAAAGAGAGGAGAGGCGACATCATGCAAGGATGTCATAAAGTTGGAGGAAGCAGGAGGAGGCGGCGAGGATGAAGAAGAGCAAGAGGAGGAGTAGAAATGAAAACAAAAGAGCATCTGGTACTCACCTCGCTGCCTCCAGCAGCTCATCCTTCTTGTATTCACCTAGATGATTACAGAAGATCATGATGTCAGTCAAGTGGCCGCGAACAGACAAACGCACGTGAACATGCAAAGAACACACACACTAAGACACACACACACACACATAGACACACTCAAGCAGGAAGGATCTATCAATCTCTTGAGAGAAGGCGCTCTCTCAATCCCCCCCCCTGCTAGTTGCGACTTGCACATTCCCCGCTCAGTGCGCACCCCTCTGGCTCCGGTTGCCGTGACGATGCGTTGCCGGCAGCGACCACAGCGCATTCATTGTTTAGGCGAGAGGCAGACGACTGACACACGCTCTGCCGCTACCCGTCCGTGCGTCCGTCCAGCCATCCCTCGCGTCCCCCCTCGTCGTTGGTATCGTTAACCGTCCTCCATCGCGTCCCATCATCCCACTCGCACGCGCCGTCTCCCTGCTTTTGTCTCAAACCCCCCCCTGTGGGCTCCGGAGGCGCTGTTAGCGTCAGGAAACACAACAGAGATAAACAAACCCCTCCCCCTACCTCGCTTACCCTCTCTCCAGCCCGCTCCCTCGTGCACCCCCCACCCCCTTCTCCCATCTGACGGTAATAACATAATTGACATCCCATATGTGCTTTGTGCAGGGAATGCGCAGCTTTTGCTTGCTTGATTTGTATGTGAACCAAACGGCTCTCCCGTTATGGTTGACTACTACATTATGCATTGGCAGCAATTAAAAATGAATTGAGACCAGTGGAATCGGGTGAGGGTGAGCACCAAAATGCATCTCAAAGCTCTCTAATATGAGCCAATCTGTTTTGACTGAGAATGAAATGCATACTTGGGGAGGATTGAGCCGATTACAAGCCAGAAGAAAACATATATGGTTGGCATGGGCACAATAACAAAAAAATGGAAAATTGAGTACGACGTTCAATACAAAGTTAGCACAGCAAAGTAAAAAAATGTTTTAAATACATTTTAAAAAAATGTGTTTTCTTACCTACTGGCATATACTAAAATATATCATCTGTTAAAAAGGTAAAGACCAAATGGTGGAGCAACGCATTTATTTTTGTCACGTCATAGTTCAAGATGTTTCTTCTTAATTCATAAAAAAGGATGACAGGACCCTACCATAACCATTTTGGATCATAGGGTTGCTGAAATGGCGCCAATGGTTTGTGGCTCAAACAACAACAATCTGAAATCTCTCGTAAGTACATTTTTTAAAATCTCAAGACACCCAATTTGTTTTTTTTGTTGACACGCATGCTAATGAAGACCTCTACAAGATGGACTCTCAACAAAATGTGTTCATGCTGGGCTCATGTGCTTCCCTTCCACACAGTTTCGTACAAACATCAGTGCCTAAGAAGATTTTGCCTGAGTGCCAAGTTGCCAGGTTTCAATTAAAGAAATATCTCACTTCCAACTTGAGAAACAAAAAACAGTACGTGAGTGTGAGCGCAACTACTATATTGAAATTTCAGAAGCAGCTATCACCAAAGCATCTTTCACTCACTTTACCCAAAAATACTACTGCTAACATTTTAGACTGCACCTCAACTTTAGCGAAACAAAATCAAACGGAAGCTAGCGAAGCAAATATGATAAGGATATAAGAAGAGGATGAGGAGGATGAGCTTTATGCAGCCGACGGACGGACGTGTGGGGCTGGGATAGAAAGCAGAGGCGCGAGGTTACAGCGAAGGGAAAGGGGGGAGGTGGGAGGGGAACAAAGGATTTGCAGATGAAAGTGAGAAGAGATGATTAGGGATCTGGAAGCTGACATGCATGGATTTGACACAGTATAATTGGTGTTAGCCGGGCGAGGGCGGAACACTATGACGGGAGAAAGGGGAAGCGAGGGAAGAAATTGAAAACTATGAGTACAAAAAGAAAATGAACAAAGTGAGTTCAAGAAACTAAATTGGATGACATAGTTTGAAAGCCATTTGAACAGTGAGATGATGACATTCAAGCACCTGAGTGCAACCTGGTTTTTGGACACACTGGCTTTAGCTGTTTTTCTAACAGGCTCATGCGATTCCACACAATTCAACTTTAAGAAGTTTATTACTTCACTTTATTTGAAATAAACTGCAGTGCTTTCATGCACGAGCTATGAAACCATCTTTGTCACTTTCAAACACTGCAGTATTGCCCAACCTTTATTACCCATTTTAATCTTTATTCCTAATTTACTGAGAATTGTACTTACTCAGTGTGAAACCTGTCCCTGTTTAATTGAATGCAGAGCTGATATGCGCTACTTGCAGAAATGATGACTTATTCGGTTTTACTGCATGAATGGCAACAGACGGACATTCAGGTTTCTTATAGCTTCTGCCATCTAATGGAAGATTATGTAATGGTTCTGCCCATCACGTTACATCAATGGCATAGATGGATAAACGAGGGTATATTTGTAATTAATAATGATTTTTGGACAAATGAAGTGAAAATGGCTGATTTCCCTCAGCACCCCTGACAATCTTTCACAACACTCTGGTTGGGAATCACTGATCGAAATAAATGAGTGGCTGATTTAAAGCAACACGGGTATGACGGATTTAACTAAAAGCGTGTCTTCGTAAATGACCTCAATTTATGCATTTGATCACCGATCACGGTCGTCCGATTCCCGAGGAAAAGTTATGTGATTGGCATTAGTCGATCAATGCCTTTCATTGATGATCACAAAAGACGATCACCCAGAGCTTGCGCTTTGCAGCCTGCGGCCAACGAGAGACGAGAATGTGTGGTTTTCCAGAACGCTGCACGGGCACATGGCAAATCAAACAAACATGCTAACATGAATCTTTTATGCGATTTGAGAGTGTGCAGCTAATCAAAGTGATTGATATCAGCCAATCTCACCTATGGATAATCGGTATAAGGCAGAATAAAGCCCAGATCGGAAGACCCATCGTGACAAATCGCTTTAAATGGCTCAATGTCTTAAATGTCCCAAGTTCATTAAAATTGAATACAGAGACAGAATTTTAGCCTAGGTTGAGCTCATAAGTACTGAAAAGCCACACCAAATTTGAATTTCAAATCCAATTGTTAAGCGGACCTCTGCTGTTGCGGACGGAAAAGAATGAATGACGGAATCCAGAGAATCCTGAGCTCCACCACAGAGAGACAATGCGTCTCCCTTTCTTTCTCACATCCACATGTCATGGGTAGTAATTGCCTGGAACGGTATTGAATATTCATTGATTCCTATTTAGTATTGAAAAGTCATGTTGGTTCTTTCCCTTTCTTTTAATGTCATTGGGACGAGAGCAAATAGAATTAGTAAAAGATCCAAAAGAGAATTGCAATAGTCCAAGTGGGCGGGAAAAAAACTATGAAGTTGCAGGGCTATGGGGTTTAAGATGTGCTTCTTCAGTTAGGGGGAGAAAAAGCGGACAATTTTTGAGGTAACAGAAAAGTAAGTCCTTTCAGTCCTATTGGCATGCTTTTGGCAAACAATGCTGATCTGTTCTATTCTGTTACTGTAAAGATGGACTGGTGGTGAGGATTAGTACTGAACATCAATGACATGTACACAAACCAGCGTCTGCATGGATGCACAATGACGAACCAATCAAGTAGGCACCTGTCGTAATTATTGAAATGTAGAATGCCGAAGGCAATGACTAATGCGTAATGTCGGAAGTAATGGAGTCTTGGTGATCTAAAAATTCCACTTGAATTTTTTTTGGAGGTCTGAGAAAAAAAATATGTATCATAACTGACACTAATTATGTGCAGAGAGTAAAACAGCACGATCAAGGTGAATTTGAAATGATCAGATCCATTAAATATCAACTCATAAAGATGTAAAATACTTTAACAGTAAGCAGGCGTGGGGGACTCGAGTCATGCGACTTGACTCGAGTAGCCATTTTTAAGGCCTTGCTACCTGCTTCCCAAAAACCTTAGAAAGACTTTTCTTGATTTTGACTCAATGTCAAAAAGATTCCACTTGATGTTAACTTGACAAGTCATGCTGTTTATCGTTGAAAATCTGCAGTTTAACTTTTTAAAGAGGAAAGAGAAGGAAAAAATAAGTTTCTTATGTTTCATTCACGCCAACCTGATAACCCAGTCAGCGTCACCAAAAATGGGATGGATGTGGTGCGAAGGGAACAGTTTCGAAGATCATTAATTTGAATTAATACAAAAACATAAATCTTTATTACGCCCATCTCTGACAAATGAACCAACCAAGTAACCAATTAACATGATATCTGCAATAAAAATAAAGACCTATTCTCTTCAATTTTTTTCAGAAGCTCTTACGGTGGTCGATAAAACTAAATCCCCGGGGGGAGCCTCGCTGCACTTTGAGCCATGCTTGCCGCCTCATTCTTTATTGCACTGACAATGTACAAATGAGGTGAAACGGACCGCTTGCATGTCTTGGAAAGGAATTGGAGCAGATGTTGCTGCCACGATGAAACGATGTGTTAACGTGCTCGCTACCTTGCTGCACATTGACAGATTGGATGTGGGAGGTTAAAAGAAAAAAAAAATATATGGATGTGAGGGATGCAAATGGCCTCCTTCCAACAGTCAGCTAGTGGAAGTCAGAATCGGATCGAGCTCAGAATGTTACATGTTTAAAACGCTACGGAGAACTATAAATTCCCCCCATTATGACTATAATTGTTGCACAATGTGAATGTTGATTGTGCCACTGGGCAAAGGAGAGAGTGTGTGAATCAACACCTGAGCCTGAGTGTGCACATTGTTGCAACACTACCAATAACACCAAACAGAAGAGAAACATTTGAAACCCCACTCCGGACAGGCTTGCTGCCTCTTGAATGATGATGTGAAATGTTTATGTGTGTGTGCGCGCGTGTGTGTGTGTCCCTGAACAGAGTGCAGCAGACACTGGTGATTGCTGTTTGAATTCCAAATGTCGGCGGCCTGAAAGCATGTACTCGGATCACAGATTTTGAGTCACGGATTTGAATGTCTAATATGGCCGTTTAAGATTTAAGAACGCAATTTAACACAATAAAAGGTAGGATATATTCTTATTTTATACGTGGTACAGTGTATAAAATAAGGTGTTGTGTGCTCAATGTTTTCTTAAAATTATTTAACGGGCAAAAGTGTTTTATAATATAAATGACGACAAAGGTTTTATTTAGCTGAATTTTTCATAATGAATTAGACCTCAAAGTGCGATTTCAGGCACATTTACTTCCTTTAAACGTAGAGAGGGCATTACAAAGTAATCTAGATCCACAATATTGAAAAAGTAGTAAATAAAACATTTTTTTTAAAAGTCACTCAAGGAGCAGGAGTTGAACTACCTGCTGGGCACTTGTTTCAAATGTGAACAGCTGGTAGCTAGCCACTTACGCCGTTGACTTGTGCGGAATCATATAATGAGGGCGTCATTTACCAACGGTATGTTAGCATCTTAAATTAGCGGCTGAATACGATTTCAGGATGGTAATGTGTTGATGTTGGAGGCAACTGTGTAAAGTCAATTAAAATTGTGATAAGGAAAGCCAAAACGTCGAAAACGGAAGTCAAGTTATAGCCGCTACTCCACCGCATGGGACAACTTCAAAGTAAAAGTCTGCAAAGACATCAATCCCTCAATGGATTATTTGGTCAACTTTATTTTGAAGTAAGCCTTTTGCGAATGCCACTTGTTTGTTGAGTTCGTTTGCAGGTTACTTGACATATCAGTCTGAATGCCGGTGTAGGGACAAGAGGCAGACTCATTTCACCTTATGTTGCCAAAATGCTTGTAATTTACATGATCAATGAGTGTTTTCAATTTCCTCTGCTGATATGCCAACCATTCCGTGGCTCGTCCCAAGCCCAAAGCGTGGTTCTTGATCCGTACGGATCAGGGATCAAAGACGATCCGTTACACCGCTAATTTTAAGTAATCATTGATGAATGTTATAGATTGAGTCAGTGGGGGAAAAAAAACAACTAACGAGATAATTGATGAACAACACTAGCTGAGATTAATATATCGTTTTCTATTGAAGACATTCACCTGACTTGAGGCACATGGGTAGGCATAACAATTTAATATACTGTAGCCCAGTCCCGTTACCCAATTTTCGTCCTAACCCTCCTGAGAAGAAACATCATCATGGGACGACGACGACAACAACAACAACAACAGCAACAACACAGGGTGCTTTGCAGTTGAGATTAAGGAGTTGGAAATAGTGTCATGCTGGGGGGCTCCTATAAGGAAGACTTTGTTTTGAAACTTTTCCTTCCGTGAGTTTCTTCCTCTTCTGCCTGAAGCAGCACATCCTCCGATCAAGTTTTTGTGTTCATAAAAAAGGTATTTCAGTCATGTCATACAAGGAAGAAAAAAAACAGCAACTTGGACATACTGCCGTACCAAAATACTGCAAATATACTAAAATAAGGCCATTGCGTTGTCCAGAGTGAGGCATACAAAGAGCTAAGGGACTGCAGTTAGCTTGTTAGGCCACATCGAGACTGCACAACCAAATGACTCTTGACGGTCAGAGTCTAAACATATGAAAGGAGCAATACTGGATTTACTTGCTCTATTCTTATTTGGAGTAGTTATGCCAGAAGAGTGAAAAATATTCACCTTTCCGTCTGGACTCAAGCGCATTGTGAAACTTTTTTTTTTTTTAACAAACGACATCACATAACAGAAGCTCCAGCCAGTTATCAATTCAGATGGTAATTCAATCTGCTTTGACTTTTGCATTTTGATGTGCACAAAATTAGTCTGCTTTTTTTTCCCCCCACCCGTTTTTGATTTAGTTCATTAATCAAATTCTGTCAGCCTACTGCAGAGTGGCCGCTTGCCTTCACTAACTCGCACGGTGTTGTGGAGCCGAGCATCCATGTGGAAAACTAGGCAATTTCAGCTGCAGGAAATGTGCTAAAACGAGGCGAGGCAACCTCAGAAGTGCATCACATCTATACGCTACATAAGAAATATGCACCTTCTCTTCCCAGGTATTCCATCTTGTCTTAGATTAGAAAGCAACACATCAGAATAATGTATTGATCCTGAGGTGTGAGCGCCTGAGCGGAAACAAGGTCCAACTCATTCATCTCGAGAGACCAATCGAATAGCAGTCACTATGGTAATCAATGAGCGTGTCACAGATTAGGCGAAGAAGGATGCGCACTTGGCTTTTAGAGGATGCGGGAATTCACTTAGTCTGGCGCACACAGGTGAAAGCTTGACTTTTGCTACCATTGCCGTTATCGGATGGGCGACTTCAGAGTGGTTACTCTTTGTCTTGATGACATCCTCCACCTCTGCCTCTTTAGTACATTATTCACACACCTCAAGTCTTAAGAATACATTTACAAGACAATAACTAAGTTTTTTTTTTTTTTTTTTTAAATGACACCCGCTTTGTCTTTTGCTGCTTTTTACACAGCACAGTACTGGTAAATAACAATAAGCGTGAGGGACAAAGGTCCCAGATATGTATTTAGAATTCGATGTGGAATTTCACCTCGAGTAATGTTAAGTGATGGTTCACTGGTCACCATTGTAGCAAATGGACCCTTTACTAGAGAAGCGCAAGTTGTTATCTTGAATGGCAAAAATGACAAAACTCTACCTCGGTCCACCAATATCACAAGAAATCATTTTAGCCTCAAAGGCTTTCAATGGCTATGTTTACATAAACACATGTTTTCGGATTAGATGCCTGATCTGAATAAAACTTAATAAAACTTAATACTTAACGTACACACCCCATTCGGAATATTCTGATTTTATTCCGAATGAGAAGGAATGAGAGGGATTTTTATCAATTGAAAATCCGATCAGCGCTCAAGCATTCATCATCTACAACTATTTCCGGTATAGCTGGACTATCTGCGCAAGTCGAAACGATTTGATTGTAAGTGTGATGCATGAGCATGCAAGTCCTAATTGGATCAACGTTTTTAGTGTCCATGAAAAGAGTGCATCCGATCAAAATTCATGAATTTTTTTCCATGTAATCGTAGCCAGCGTCAATAAGAACTGCTTAAAAAAAACATCGAATGACAATTCAGTTTCAGTTGAGAAGAATGTTGCGGAAATTCCCCGTGTGGAACAAGTTTAACCAGTAAAGCATTTCCATTCCAGTTTCTCTGCATCTGAATAAGCCAAAAACGCTCACTTCTTAGACCTTAGTGCTCTACAGATGCAAACAGCGTCCAAATTTCGATCCCTCTGGCTCATCAAGTATTCATTACAGACCGTTAGTTCGCATTGCAATTCAAAAAAACAAGACCTGACCTTTCTAATGATGCCTGTTACTCGCCAGTGCCCTGGCAAATTAATAAATAAATAAACATTCACTTTTTAATCACAGTGAAAACGTGCACAGAGCTGAGAAGCTACTACTGCTTCGGAGCGATAAGAAAGCCACAAAATCCCAAATAAACCTGAAACTTGGTTGCCCTGCTAATTCCAGATGTTTTCTGTCTGGCAAAGCGTTTAGCAAAACTGTGTTAAAGACACGCTATGGCAGGCGTGGGAAAACAACGGCCCGGGGGCATCATGCGGCCCGTTAAACTTTTTAATCCGGCCCGCCAAACTTGAAAAAAATTAAAACCTTGTTCATGTTTTATTTTCTAAATAATATGATTTTTCAAATAAATATATAATGTTGTAATGCTTTTGTTCACTTTCATTTAAAATTAAATGTGTTTTTTTTTTTTCCGATGAGGTGAGGTTACCAAAACACTCCATCTATCTACTCCCGGTCCGGCCCCTCTGTCAAATTTTAGAACCCATTGTGGCCCGTCAATCAAAAAGTTTGCCCACCCCTGCGCTATGGGGACATTGCAAAGTGCATATAAAATGCCACATGATAAAAAGCACCTCATATTTTTCATTCGATTTCTTCTTGACATTAAATGCAGAATGTATTCATACTGTACAACTTCTTAATAAAGAACTAACCATAGGTTGTGTAGAATTATTTGGATGTTTTGTACAATTAATTCTATGCTCACAAATTTATGGGACTACTTAAGTGGCGCGGTATCCGTCCAGGTATACGGAATTCACAGGTTTTGGGATAATTATGTATAAATATTATGTATACACATTTCCCCACAAGTTAAAACGGTTACAGAGGATCTTATTCTGAAAAGGCTCTCCTGTCTCATGCAAATGTGTCACTCCATATTCCTCAAAATGGTGGATGACCCAGCTTAGCAGCCAAGTCATGGAACTGTTTTGGGGAGATAACAATTAGATAAAACCAGTTGTGACGCCACAATCATACTAAAATTTGTGTCACTTGTTTATAAACATTTTGGGAAATCACATGGGGTGGGCATGCATGCCAGAAATCTAATTATTCGTACACATCCATGACGGGTTCAAATAACGGAGGAAAGGTTTGAGTGGTCAAATCTGTCTTTTCTCATTAGCCGCAGTGGCACGCTGACGTTTGCGCAGGCAGCGTGGGTTCAACTCCCGAATGTAAGTGTGACGTGATCTGTCTTTCTGATCAATGTCAGCTGGGAAGAGGCTTCAGCTTCCCGGACCTGAACAGGATAAGCAGTACCTTTTACAAGCTGAAGCAGAGTCATCCCAAAGCTTCAGTTGAGCAACACTAGCTTGAAAAGTCACAACTGATTCTAAAAGATGTAAAACTGATGGATCCACTTCTGACAGCCGGTAGCGATTTCAAAAAGAGCTGAAACTCATTTTTGTCCCCCGTGATTCTTTTTTTTTTTTTTTTTTACTTCTATCTCAAAAAAATATACTTACATCCAGACTTACATTATGTGACGCACGATTGCAGCAGTCAGACATGATGAAACATTCATTGCAACATGATGACAGAGGGAAAGGTGGTTGGGGGATCTAAAATAAATGCCAGAGTTTTGTTCAAACGGGCATACAATTTTTTTTTCCATATCTTTACAAGAAAGAAGACAGAGGAATGAAATGTCATGATACAATTTGATACTATTTCTCAAAACAAGTACCACCATGTGTTCGTAGTAAATCAAGCTGAGACTGCTAATTATTTTTGTTGCAAACCACACTTATAAGCAGACCATAGGAAAGGTAGAGGTGTCAAAAGTAGTCGACAAATTGACAGCTCACCTGTTTTCTAAATCTCAGCCATGATTGGCCGTTATCTGAGCCCTGAGCAACTGTGATGTAATTTTCAGTCGACAGAAGAGACAAAATGGCCGCCCCTTGAGATGGCTAAAAATTGGTGGATTTTACTGCTTAACTCATAGTTTGCAAACAAAATATTAATCAGAATGCAATGTTCTCACTAGTGGGCCTGCATAGAACATATTCTTGTGTAGAAAACTTTTGGGTTGACTTCCCCTTTAACTTGACCTGAGACATTTGCAGTGTGGATTTAACCAGTTTCATTTTACTCTACGGTCTACTGTTTGGACCAGCAAGGATTCTGTGACCTTTACTCTGCAGTCTATCAGCAGCAGAATGCTAAAAATGTCACACAGTTATTGCGTTGCACTTTCTGACCCAAACTGAGCAACACTCGGAAAAAAAAAATGAAACAGCACATCATGGAGAAAGCACACAAGCCTCACAATAGTCCAACCCTAAAAAGGCCTTTACATCTGAAATCCAAATGAAGTCCAATTTCACTGTTAATCCCTCAATTTAGATTTATTTCAAGGACAAAAAGATGAACATAATACGAAGACATAAGCCGCTTTTCTTGTAAAATATTCACACAGCAGCAAGGAGAGCAAGACTGATAATGTATAGAGGGCAATGGTCCAGAATGGCACCTTTCTACAAAAAAAAGAACATCCAATAATATTGTGTTGAAAAATGGGCACTGATTCAATATTTACTTCAAGTATAGATGTATTGATTTTAAAGTACTGCTTTAATGTACCACTTAAACAAGGGACCAAATGAAGCCGTCTGAAATTTGAAACTGGAGATTCACAAACAAAAGACGAGGATATCGCTAACGTAATTAGGAAAATCTATTGTTTTCATGCACAGCTATCACGGTGCCTAACCTGAAGGGCAGCATTGCATTGTAAAAGTAAAACACGCGAATACATCTGTTTAAATTCTTTCAGGTCGTAAAGCTTTCGAACATGACATGGTTTAATCTTGACGTAAAAATGCAACACCCCATCTTAAAAAAAAATAAAAAAATAAAAATATGTGAATTTGCATGTTGACTGGGTTCCACCGTGGAGAATTGGTCTTTGAGACACTGAAGAAGCACCTCTACAAATAACAATCAAAGGAAATTTATGGAGTTAATAGACTCTTGCTACTCGTCTGATTGTGAGGTTTATTACTTCCATTCCAGGGCTTGTTTAAGAAACTCTTCATTTAGGATGCTAAAGACTAAGGCAGCTAAAATGAGATTTCCGCCTTTAATTAAGAAGGAAACATTTATTTTTGCAGAACAATGTTAGCCCGTCTATGGCGTTTACCATTTTCTAAGAGCATTCGGCGACTGCACATGCAGTATTTTAGGAAATGACTAGGATAAGTGTTGGTAGTGATGATGTCGTGTTGGAAATACAGTAGACACTTCAACATGGAGCTCATAAAAATAAATATATAATAATAAACAACAGCGACAACAAATCTAAAGTTGTTTTTATATCACATATATTAGCGTTACACAGTGTACCAGTACTAAAAAAAAACAGACCACGATACCGCACCATCAACAAGACATAACAATACTGGTCTTTTGGGACCGGTATTTTTAAGCGGGAGTGCCCTGAAATGTTTGCAAGAAAAGCAGTTATACTGTAATCATAGCAATAACACATTTCAGGAGTTAATGCAACACTTCCAATAGTGTCACACTGTGATTTAAAGCCGATGACTGAAACGCTTCGCTGACGAGGTGACATTAGAGGGAAAGATGACAAATGTGCGACAGTAGGGGGCAAGAGGACAACGTGTACAGATAATGTGTTTAAAGCGAGGTGAGTGACACAAAGGGATTATGGTGAGCTGATGGCACTTGCGAGTTCATTAAACAACACGGTGAGAGAGTAGTTAAGGGCAAACACAACGAGATCAAAGTGAAGTAATAAGTGCTTTGCGACTGGGGTAGGATCAATGACCAATAACAGGAACCTTGGAGTGAGGGAAAAGAAAATCTAGGTGGTGATCTTTTTGTTCCACAAGGCAATTCTACGGGGACTTTTCACGCGACTAATGCGTTTCTTCCCATTATTTCTCAGCAGACTGCTTATGACAAAGCTCTGCCACTAAATCAATTTATTGTACAGTTGGGTTCATTTTCTTATCCATTGTCTTTAATAGTCGAACCGTGCGTTCCCATTTTTGACTGCCTGATGTTTCCTTTTCTTTCTGATTTGACCACTATCGGCAATGCGACTTAACAAGTACAACCTCATGCCAGAAACCTTGGAAAAGGTTATCAAGGATTACACGTAAGAAGCCCCAACTGTGACCATAACAGGGGATTACGTGCGCCGCTGGATCTGGATCTGTATCTTTCGATCAAACAATCCTTGTTTAAAGCTGATGACTTTGTTTGGACTCAGATTTGGTGTCCTGTCTGTTTGAACCCGCCTGAATATGTTCCCCTGGTCTCGTTGACTTATATTTTCAAACTTTTTGACATATCCAGGCAGGTAAGATAAAAAACAAAATAAAAAAAAAACAAACTATTTTTATAAGTTCTTCTACCTGCAAAACCAATAGACTAAACAAATTTAAATCCACTGCAGACTTCGCAGTTCTACTGAATTCCACAGGGAGGACTTAAATTCTAAGCATCAGTAATAAGTTTTGCTAGCCAAAGTTTATATCCCCTCATTCGCTTTGTGAATAAGAGCACTGCATCAAGGTGGTTTAGAACTTCTTCCAGCATAAACTGGTGAAAGGTGCATATCAGTTTGAATTTGGAGATATTGGGTAAGGATCTTCCTTAAGAAAACTGCTTCAATCATTCTATATAACGCATTGATGGAAGCTCCTGTCAAAATGTTGCAAGCGTGAGTGTGCCCCCTGGTGTGGCATCAAGAGTGCTAGCTCATGAATAACTGAAGCAGAATTCTGCGTTATTTCTCAGTTGTTATTTCTGAGGAGCAACGATAAAAAGGGACCTCAACAAACATTCTGACAAAGATTGTCTATGTTGTAATGTCTGTTTAGCCTTACCGGGGATAAAATACGTCGGGTTCAACCTTCCTAGTCTGCACCTCTTAGAAAACTAGTTAAAAATGTCCTGCCTTTGCCTTTCCTTTTTCCCCGCGAACAGAGAACAGATTCTATCTTTTTGCAAGGCAGTTTGGATGTGGCAGAGCCATAGAGCTAATTTATGGGTCAATATAAGCTTTCCTCACCACTGACAGAAGCTGAAAGCTGTGCTAGCCTGCAGCAGAGATGAAGATGCGGAGCAGAACCTCTAAATCACAGCGGTAGAACATAAAGGACAGGCAGGGGGAGAAAAAAAAATCTTGTGCAGGTTGACACTGTAGAAACTTGTGGCGACAAATATCGTGTACATGTACAGTACATATAAAAAGTTTGCACGTCCCTGTTCGAATGCTAGGTTTTAGTGAAGGGGAAAAAGCTGAACCCCCTTAAATAATTTCAAAATTTTTCCATCTTTTGTGACCAAAAACATGTACATACAATAACATAACTATTCAAAAACAGAACACAACAAACAATATTGTAAATATCCACACGCTCAAACTAATACTTTGTTGCAGCACCTCTGGCGTTTCTTACTGCACTAAGTCTTTTGTGGCAGGAGTCTATCTTGGTGTGACAATTTTGCCCTCTCCTCTTAGCAAAAACGCTGTTAAAGTCTTTCAGATTGAAAGAGCATCGGTCCACAGCCTTCTTTAGTTCACAGTAAGACTGACGTCTTGCCAAGCGACCCCCATCGCCTAGGCATAGGGAAATCACGTACAAAATAGCCAGCACATGCCAAAAATTCCTGCAACTCCTTCAACGCTGTTGTTGGCAAGTTGGCAGATTCCCTGACCCTCTTTTAGTATTAGTGGAATTTATAGACCACAAAGCGCACCTGATTAAAAGCTGCAAGTAAAGCTAAATTTATACATTTAAAAAGAAAAAGGAAAAAAATGTGTACATACTGTATATTGGTCGCTTCTCTTTATTCGCCGCGGGTCTTCTCGTTATATAACATGGAATATTTTATCTTGAACATCGGTACACTTTCCCCCCCACCTCGACAAACAATGCCGAACACAACTACACAATAGTATCCCCGAAACTTTCTCAGACTCCCGTTGTCATATAAGACAAAATTGCAAACAAGCTTGTCCAGTCTTCTTCATCAGGCAGCAGTGGAGTGTTACATGTTTGGATGTCACTCCATGGCTAGAGTTGCTGTCCCAAGGGGATAGCGCCTGTCGTCCGTTGTCAGCGATGGTGGGCGTTGGTGGCCAAACAAAGAACGGAGACACACTGCAGAGCTGGTTGTATTTGTGGCACTTGTTCCCTATGCTCATTAAACAACTCAAGATGCTTCTCTTACGGCCATTGGTTGGAGCGACGTCAAGGTGCCAGATTTTCTCCATTTGATAATGACTGTATTCATTCACTGTTCCATGGTTTATTTAATATGTACCCGTCTCCTGACTGATACCGTTGGGAAATTAGTTCCCGTTGCTTATCGTGGCTTGTGCTGTAAGACGTGACAACACAAATTTCAGGTAAAACACACTAAACCATCTGAATTTTATTTGGGGTTAATCAGAGGCACTTTAAAAGGTGGCAGGTGTGTGCTGACTACCATTTAAGATGACTTTGCTAATTTTGAATGCAAACAACTCCAGTTCTAAAAGGATGTGCGTACTTGTGCAAACATTATCACAGATGTTTATTTTTACTCGCACTCTTTAAATTGTTTTTCCTTCAATTTGTTGAAAGTGTTTAGGTTATATGCTACAATAATGACAATATCATAAAAAAATTACATTTCACGCAGGAGTGTGTACTTATATTCCGTTTAGAAGCTAAATTTCTTGCGTTTCAAGAATTAAAAAAGATATTGGTGAGAGAAAGCCTCGGCACGCCAAGCCATGACATGTCCAAATTTTCAATTCTCTTAGGAAGCGCATGTTTATTGCATCACTGCTTTCACTAGACTCCAGGATAACGTGGAGTAAAAAACAATTACAGATGGTGACAAAGAACATTTAAATTGATCAAAAACGTAATCCAAATGTTATCAGTTGCAAGAGGCTTTTCATCTAAATGCGCCAACGTGTAGAAACTGCAGTTCCCACAAATAAGTGGGTATAGCAAATCTGCCCGTATTGTCTGATTTGTTCAATAATAAATATGCCATCTGCTTCATTTGGAAGCAAGTGAAAGTTAGGATGTCCGCCAATGGATTAACCAACACAGTACAGCAGAAGAACATACTAAGTCAGTACAAGTGTCCATCGGTCTCGCTCATGAAAAGAAGGAAATTAGCTCAGACAGTCGTAACCATTCTAAGAACAAATTGACCACTGGCCAGTTAACAACGGGAAGATGCTGGGAACACAGCCAGTCATCAACATCACAAGCTGAGGGCTCCAACACTGACATCTTCAGGTCTTGGCATAGGTCTGCAGCTGAGGAAATGGACCAAGGGATGTTGACTAATGATCAGATGAAGCGTATGCTGACATTTTTTGTCACAATATCGAGTACCAACTGTTAAGCACGGAGGTGGTAGCATCATGCTGCGCGGCTGATCTGGCTGCCAGTAGAACCGGTACATTAGACAAAGACAATGGAATAGTAATGAAAGACCACCTCATAATTCTCTGGCATTGTCTTAATGTCTGCTCTACCGTACCTTTTAGTCTTATGTTGACAGTAAGCTTCAGCAAGGTCATTACTTGAGTGAAGGTGTGCAATGAAACCTGTATTCAATTTTGGCTAGGACAGAGTGTGTCCACCTCAACTTGTTATGACGACGGTGAACCAAAATTCTGCGCTTTGCAGCGAGGTTTTTATGTGTGTTGTATTAGATAGTGTGGATTGTGGCTGGAGAAAAGGTATAACTTGGGATGCCAGCCTTAAAAAGAAGCTGGAGGTGAGTCACTTGCGCTTGTAAACATGACGCGCAACACTATTTGAGTCTTGTTATTTCTTCTGGTATCTCATCTTCTTTGTGCTTGCCACTGATAAAACTGACTGATTGTGTGGAGGTGCTGTTATTTTAGCCATTTCATGGTGATTTTCAATTAGTAGATTTGCTGAGTGAATTTCTCTCTATTTCTGACAATGCTTGCAAGCTGTTCCAACATGTCTTGAGGCACAGATTGGCTACAAAGTTAAGTTCCTCACTGCATCCTCACTGTGGGAGTCAATGGAAGGTGCACTGAGCACACAAAGGCATAAAATATCTGTATGCGCTTCAATAGGAGGTGTACCGCCACCATTTTTTACATTTAACACAGCCGGTTTTCCTCAGCACAACATTCTTCAGCTGAGCTAGCCAAAATCGCACAGGGTTAAAGGGAACATACCATGGAAAACAGACCTAAGTACTTGTATACACCTATCAAGTGTGAAATTATACAACCAAGCATTTTTTTTAGATATTTGTCAGAAACGTGTAATACAATACATTACAAAGGGACAGTTGACTGACCTAAACATTGGCACTTAAAATAGGTTTGCATGTAACACCCCCCAAATGTTTGGGTTGACTTCCCCTTTAAGGAAGTGTTTTTACACAAATAAATTGTCAGCTACCTGCTGGACTGAGGACAGCCATGGAATTATGCTGATGATATTTATTGTAAGACATAATGACAGCGGAAGTTGAAAATGCCTTACAAACATTCTATTACAATCCATCGTTTAATTGCATTTACAGTAGGCAAGACAAATGCAGTAGAGTAAGTAATAGGTACAATTAAACTACATTCTAGGAAGGTATATAATGCATGTTTGGTGCTGTGACATGGCTTAATGACTCATCTCAAAGTCCTCGTTAAGAATATTAATTACAGCAGACGTTAAATGGTCTGCCTTGAAAATAGTCTATTGCGGTTCCCCCCCCGTTATGTAAATGAACACACAATCCCTTCACACACTATAAGGGTCAAGATTCAGCCAGATGGGGTCTCATATCTGCTTCAGACGTATTTTCCATTTTTTTAAAATAAACCACAGTTCAACAGGTCACTGATGAGCTGCGACCTTTGACTAACTGTAAGCCAGAAAACTCATAAATAAATGCAAAGTGCGAAAGCAGCCGATGTGCACAGAATGTAATTTCACTGGCGTCTCACCACAAAGAAAAGAGCCAAAAGAAACATACTTATAAATGTTGCAGCTATCCTCCACCAACCAAAATTCACTCAGTTCATGTCTGGCATTTGTAAAGTGTGTCTGCTGCAGTGAAATTCCCCTCAGGGTTTTGACACAATGCCGCTCCTCGCCATGTATCAAAGTTTATCTCATTAACCACACAGCCTGACGAGGGGAATTGATGATGTAAGCCAGTGTTAATATTGAGGTGGGGGAGCCCAAACTGACATCGCGCCTGTCTCAATTCCCAAAGAGACAAAGTGAGGAAGTGAACAGAGGAGAGAATTGAAAATGAACATGTCTGTGTTGATTCTCTGTCATCTAGGTCATGGGAGTTCAGTTCAGAACTACCGAAGCCTTTCGGATTAAAGGTGAAATGTCTTCAAAATGCAAAAAGTCGACAGTCAACTTTTTGCAGATTTTAAGTTTCTTTTTAAAAGTAACAGTACAGTAAAACAACAAAAATCTCTTAAACAGGCCGGGGAAAAAAATGCAAGAATGGGTCAGCACGTCGTGTGACAAACAACTGAGTAGTAAATTATAACACGATTTGTTCTGGTTATTACAATAAGGAATGGAGTATTACACAAATTACTTGATGAAAATGCCATTTACCTAATTACTCAATTCACAGTTTTGTTGAAAAAAAAAAAGTGTTCTTCCACAGTTACATCTTAATTTCGAAACATTCCAGAAAGTCAATCAGCAAATCAAACAATCTATTGTGTAAACGAAGAGTAATTATATCCAAAAGCTCAAAACAACAACGTTGAAAATCAGTATTTCTTTTTCCAGAGACAACAGCATGCCAATGTGAAAGAAGCCTACAAAACCTCGGAAAAAGCCTAATCTGAACATATGAAATGGTTTTGAGATATGTTGCCATGCAGTACGTTTAAACTTAAAACGGTCCATGTGAAGTGCTTTACAATCCTTTAAGGTCACAGCGCTGTTGTTTTTTTTTTATATTGTGTTCAGATAGAAATCCCCCCTAGAGTACATGTACTTTACTTCAACTCAGATGAACAAACAAAAGGAGAATGTCAGGTGGGATACATTGTGTTCATCAACAACCATGCATTAGTAGTTTTCCATTAGGATATCTCCACAGATCATGCACTTTCATTTCCTGTTTATATTTTTTCTACAACCTGACTTGGCAGAAAAAACATCTTCGGCCTGAATCCATTCATCATGCACAGCCTTTCTTTCAACATTTGTGGATGAATAAAATGCTATCAATTCGCACCTGCACCGCAATAAGGGTTCAGCCCCAGTGCTATCAAGAGCAGGCTTTGCAATGTGAGCTGCAATAAACAGGTACTCGAATTTTTACCAGACAATTTTTTTTACTAATTCATACTCCAATTGGACTCGGCTAGAAAAGGAAAAAAAAACGACATACACAGAGTAGAAAATGAGTTAAGATGTTTTTAAAGATGACATGGTCTCCTAGCAGTCAAACGGGACTGGATGCAATCTGTGTTTTGCTCTCACACAAACAATACAGCAGAGAAAAACTGACAAAACTCCATGCAACGAGTTATCTGCAGATCACAATCAGAGTTTTTCCAAACGGGGATAAAAAAATGTAACACACATCGAATGCAACTGCCAAAGCAAGTGCAGCATAAACAAGCCGATCAGATACACCGTTGTCAATGCGAGCTTGACATCATCAAAACACGCCGAGTGGTGTATACACACCTGAGGCAACCCAAACATCACACTCAAGATTTCCTGCCATCACGCGAATCAACGGCAAAATAAATGTAAAAATAAAAATGGTTTAAAAATGCAACATTAGCGGTGTGTTGATCCTTGAAGCTAAATAATTGCCGACTGTGGCCAGAGGAGTAATGTTCATTCACGTCAATGGGATTTGGAAGGGGTTGGGGGGAGTCAGACCAAGTCAACTAAATAGTGAACCATTTAATATTCATATTATGTGAATGTTAGTGACCCCCATAGTTTTAGTGTGTAGAAGATTGTATCGTTTTTTTCAGTGCAATTTGGGCATAGTTGCTTCATGACATTATGACCAGAAGTGTGCATTCAGATAAAGTCCCTCCACCCCAGAGAAGTCAGAACACAGAAGGAACTAGTCTGAAAATTCAGGGTCGCATCCTGGGCATTGGCCACTAAAGCATCTGCAAGGATTATTTATTTTTAGCGGTGTATATCAAACAACATTTGGCAGATTTCTCTTGAAAAAGAAACTGTTCACAATACTGGACAACCAGTGCGAGTTGTTGCTTTCAAACAGTCATGGCAGGCGCAGCCCTCGACTAACACGACTAAACAGTGTGTAAAGTAACAGACAGTCAAATGTGTGGCGTTTAACAGACCAAGAGGAAAGTGGCACTCACCTGTGAGCACGGCCTTGGCGGAGGGTTCGGCCAGGTCCAAGGCAGACTTTCCGTCAGTGTTGCGGATGTTGGGGTCGGCTCCATGCTGCAGTAGAACTGTGCAACAACAGGGCAGACACAGACAGTAGCTCAGCTCTTGAACTGACATGCAAACTCCCTGACACACGCTTCGACCCAGTCCTCCCCCTGAACCATATCCTGTTGCAAGCACCGCTCTCCCCGGACCCCCCAGTTGCTCCTGAACTATCCCTGCTGCACCTCCTCCAGCTGTTCCTCCTCTGTTGCTAGCACTACTCCCTCGCCTGCCCCTGGCTGCCCCCGTCTTGCGAGCCATGCTGCTGATGTAAACAGACATGCCACCACAAGAGCAGCGAGGGGAAGGCTACGGCACACCGCCGCTCAAACGACGGACCAAACAAAGAGGCTGCGCGACCACCTCCAGAACACATCGCACTCGTGTGCACCTGGAGGAGGAAGAAAACTAACACAAAAAAAATGAGTCCGGCGGTAGAAAGCTCACAGCTACAACTATGCGAGGTGGCAGCGGTGATGAGGCGGACAGGCAGCGCGAGTGGAAAGACTCTGGCTCTCGCTGTCTGCGTGAGAGATGCAGCGGAGAACAAGATGAAAGAGGTGGAGGGGGAGCGGGGGGTTGAGAGGGCTACGAGTCAGAGAGGATGGGAGAGAAGGGCGAGAAGACCGGAGAGAGAGCAAAATAAGCCCAGGAGTTGTTTGGGTAAAAAAAATAAATAAAAAATGTACGACTAGGATGATTTTATGATAAGAGATTAAATCAGAATGAAACTATCAATGGACTCATTATAAATGCATTGGACAAGTGGAATTTCATGCAGACCTGCATTGTGCTCGCTGTGATAACTGAGCTTTATATGAGGTACTTAACATGTAATGCCGAGCTGTAATGGAGCCAAAGTGTATCATTAAATATGTCTCATGGTGCTATTCATGAAGTTATTTCCATAGCGGGTCCGTCTGACGAACTGTTTCTGTCAGGTTTGCCTAGCAACAAGTGGCCTCACAACCGCCATGCAACCAGGGGAAGAAATAATACGCTCATAAAATGCATCCATCAGCCTCTTTTAACTGAACAAGTCACAAAACGCTTCAACATGCCACAGTGGAACACTAAACACCCCAAACGATTGATAATTTGGATTTCAAACAATATTGTCGTGCAAAATGGGCTTCTACAAGTCTCACAAAACTTAGGAGTTCAAACAATCACCATGCAACACTTAGAAAAGAAAACTAGGAAATATCAGTGAAGCTTTGTCCTTGACTCACATTCACGTCACAGTCACATTTATTACATAAACTGCAATGCATAGACGGTTTAAAGTGTGCGATTTTGGAAATTGCAAGCTAGGCTGCAAACCACGGTAGATGCAACAGTACGTAATGCATAATATCCATGTTCAAATCAGTTGCCTTCAAATCATTTATTCACAGCAGAACACTGAGGATAAAAAGTGCGGTGTGAGAAGTGATGATGAAAGCTGTCAACATCCTTCTCATTGTTTGTCTGTGTTTCGGCAGCGCTGTTTACTCCGAGGCGGTTTAGTGCGTCATTAAATGTGGCAGGGTTTCAAATTGTATGTTCAGCACGTTGCTATAATTAACAGCTTGCTAAATGTTCTTCGGCAGAGTGCTGCCATAATCGAGGGGTTGCAAAATTCTACGGCTGCTTCCTTTGTGCACACAAAGTGAAAGGGTGATTAGCAAATTTATCTGCAACAATGGAACTATTGAAAGAAACCTATAATAAGGTCGAGATATAAAACCAAAATATGGTGTCACCACTGAGGAGGATGTATTATGGAAAACTGAACTTTTATTGCTTCTCTAAAAATACTTAGGTCTCAGAATTGCCCGGCGAAACAAAAATGAAAAAAAAAATAAAGAAACTAACAAATGTTTTGAGGTTCCCGCCAATGACATGACGGCAGCAGTTCAGCCGCCAGATTCTCTAACATGTCAAATTCAAATCAGCGATACAGTGTTTCAGTAAGCAACTCTAAACCGAGCTGCACGCACAGATTAGCATTAGCTTCCGATTAGCAGCACTTACATCATTGGAGATGGAGACGTGCCGGCTGGCACATACTGTACCAATACGCACACGGAGTGTCGAGTGCAATTTGGTGGCTTGGGGTTAGCTCCACGAGGTGCTTGCATGTGCGTCACATTTTACTTAATTTTTTCATTTTTCTTGCAATTTTCACTTTCACTTCATGACATTTGCAACATACTTTCACTCCATTGCAATTCCGCCATACCATTTTCAGGACGCTTCGCTACAAAACGAAATCTGAAGAAATAGTTCGTCGACTTAATGCCTGAAGCGGTGTACACAGCTGAAGAGTAGTCTTGCCTGCAGTAATGCTGCAGGGATACACGTAAATAGAGGAATAAAGAAAATCAGATATGGGCGTACGGGTGTTGCTCGCTCCATGTGTCACGCCTTCCTGCGGACACAAGTGTAGCTTGATGGCTGGGGCTGACCAAATATTTAATTACGCCACTGAAGCAAAGTAAACTTAAAATGAATAAAAGCATAATCAGAATTATAACCTTTAAAAAATAATTTAAAAAATAGTGCAGCTACCCCCTGCTCTGCTGCTGTTGTCATAGTAAGGAAATCCATACTCACTATTGTCCCAGTCGCAATTATTCGAAAACAAAAGTTTGCACTTGTTAGTAAACTTGGATTGATAGAATTTTTCCAGATCGTTTATCTGCTTTGGTTATGCTGTTGTTGCCATCCTGAAAGCGCAACGGAAGTAGCTGCACATGAGTTATGCATCCCAATGCGCAGCATTAGTCAGAGAAAATACAATTTCCCTGCGCATTGTTTTGAGGTATCAATCCATTTTTAACTGATTAAATGGTCAATACTATTGTTGTGAATTGTTGAGGAAATATTTACACGCAACGTTCAATGCCGAAAACAACTTCTTGTCGTTCGCTTCATAAATGAGGGCGCAAATCTTAAAGAGCTGAGCTCAGTGTTTTGCCAAAGCGTTAAAGTCGACACTGCAATTGCTTTGGCCTCAGTCGCTTGCCACTGTTGTGGCTGCTGAGACGCTCTCAAAGCGTGCACAGCTTTGACAAGTGTGCAAGCCAAACAAGTGTACACGCCAACCTATCAAGCCCGACTGCAGCAGAAAAGCATCGAGGCATGTGTGTGCGTGCATGTGTGTGTGTGTGTTTGCCTCTACCCAGGCACTGACGCACACCTTCCGTCACCTACTCACCTCTCAGCAAAAATATAATTTTGGCTGAGCAAGGATCCCACTCAAAAACACATCGATACCCACAGAGCAACATCCGGTACATCCACGATGATGCATCCAAAATAAAGTCCACCCATTAGTTTTGTATTTCGCTTGCCCTCATTATTCTGGCGAGACTATCCCAGTAAACACCTGCGGTTGGTTCAATGGTCACCTGTTGTGCTTTGATCAGGGTTAGTCATTTTTTAGCTGGTTGTTGGGCACGTAGAAGACAACAGACCTCCCTTATAAAAAAAAAAAAAAAACGTGGGAAAATGGCCTGGAAGGAAGAACACTGAAAAAAAAAAAAGCCAGTTTTTGTCTTGCGATCCAAACTTTTAATGTTTAATTATCGCCAGGTGGCATTTCATGATTTAAAAAAAATAATAATAATTTCTTCAATTGAATTTTTAGTCAAGTGATTAGCATGTCGGTCTCACATTCAAGAGGTTCAGGGTTCAAATTTCGGCTCTGGCTTTTCTGTGTGAAGTTTACATGTTCTTAAATTGCTCGGGTGTTTTTTTTTTTCCCCAAGTCTGAGGTGTAGCCTGCCTCTCACCCAAAATTAGCACCTCCAATGAGGTCAAGCGCAATAGAAAATGCGCACATTCAGAAGGATTTTAGTACATCAGATTGCTACAAACAAAATTTTATGAGCAGATTAAGAAACATCTTTGTCAGTCATACTTTAGGTTTTCCCAATATCGCTTTCTGACGAATCTGACCTTGCTCTTGATGAGCTGCTGGGCTTAGAAGGAGATTAAGTCCACGCTCAAGTTGTCTGAAGCCAACAGAAGAGGACAGACAGTCCATCAGAAGAATCAAAAGTTGATTTGGCCGTCAGTGAGCTGCCAAATCTCTAACCTGGCACCACAACATCCTGGCAACAGCCCGCCCAATAAATAAATAAATGAGGCCATGGATAATCGCGTGTTGGACAGTATGTGTCCAGTTAAAGGCAAAGGAAAAAAAAGAAATTAAACTCCAGCTGTCTTTTAACATAAAATGCATCACAATTGAGAATGCAAATGAGTGCTTATTAATTGGGGCCTAATTTTCAGCTTTCCGAGAAAGCTGCTTCTTTGCCAAGTGGGCAAAACAAAAGCTACGATGTTTATTTGTTGGACTTGTTTTGTTTTCCTTCTATTAACAGTAAAATGCAGAATATTTTCACGTTTTTCATATAAGGTGACCCCTATCTGTGAAAAATGCTCTATAAATGAAATGTACTTGAACTTCATCTTTGTATTCTCAACTCAACTGTATTCATTGGTGCGAGTGTGACTCTTTGCGTATGTATCCTGTGATTGACAAACGACCGGTCCACGTTTACCAAGCCTCTTGGCTCCAACTCACCCGCATCCCTAATGAAAAAATGCAAAATTAAAATGAATTGGTATATTTGAACTTAAGTCACACATAGAAACTGTGAAGCCTCACAACACATGAGTCAGCAGGTTAGTAACTTTGGAGTGAGTTTTCCTTTTTCAGTTTTATTCTTCCAAGACAAATTTGGGGTGTGATGTCAAAAATGACTTCCGTTTGGAAAGCATCACAGGATTAACTATCTTGCTTTTAATTAGTCTCTTTGCAACACTTACTCCGCAAGGACCAGACTCAAATAAGGGTGTTAAGAAAAAACAAACATTAGAGTAGTTTTACAACTGAAATGTCATTTAAATCACTGACTGTACCGTTGGTAAATTCAAGTCAAATATATTTATATAGCCACAAGAATGTCTCAAAGGGCTTCACATGCCCACATTTGACAAATATTACCAGCATCCACCGATCTTAACCACCAGGAAGACAAGCTAAAACTCCCAGAAACCATGTGAGGAAAAAATTTGAAACCTTGAAAAGGGACCACAAATGGGGGAATCCCTCTTCCAGGATGATCGGGCTGCAATGAATGTCGAGTGGGCAACACTTAACTCATATCATGATGCGCGACAATGTTAAGCAAAGTTTATAAACACTTATAAAACAATCAAGTAAAAAAACTCGACTCATATTTGTATCCAGGAATATTGACTGAGGGAAGCCTTCATTATGTAGTCGGACTTCCTCCGCATTCAACTCAGCCCTGCTGCTAGTCAGACATTCAGGGCCAGACAGTCTGCAGATGCCACTGCCCCAAATGACTGCTTGACACTGGGAGCAAGGTGACACAAACTATCATTTGCGATTACAAAACATATCGAGCTGTTCATATTGGGCTCGTAAAGACAATCTCTCAGAGCAGCGACATATCCCCGGAGCTTCAAAGTGTAACGTTGCCCACATTCTGTAATAAACAGTGGTGCAATAATTGCAAATTATGCGTTACTTGCATCTATTTTTACAGAAAAATAATCGCTCGTAGCATGAGGCTCATTGCAGATGATTACTATGTGACTGTTAACCTCCACATCTGAGTGCAAACAGAATATAAAAGGCATCCACGTTAGCCACAGAATTGGATTATATTTTTCAATGGCGTACCAATGGAGAGAATGGGTCTTTGCTTGTGTTCCGCTCTCTACATTGTCTTGCAAATAGAAATGTCATCTTTCCATCCACTTCAAACATGTGACTGTGCTTACCTATACAGACGTCTATTTTGCCCTTGATTGCTGCCTCGTGTAACGGCGTGTAGTTCCAGTTGTCTCTGGCATTTGGCTCCGCGCCCTGACACAGCAGCAAGGACACCACCTGAAAGCAACAGAGGAGTATTCTTTAATCCCTATTATCAAACTTCAGACAGGAAATGCAAAAAAAAAAAAAAAAAAAAAAAAAGACACCCCAAAAGGTGTTGTCATGCACTCTAGAGGGCACGCATGGTATGACAAGATACTACAGTGGATCCAGTCCTGGGATATGCTTCATACAAACTTAAAAATGATCAACACAGTTACTCTTCACAATTTTGCATAAGGAGAGGCGATCATAGGTGGGCTTCACCATGCCCCTCCCCTCCACTCGAAGCGCATATATGTAGCGCCGTAAATGTGTAAACAGTGTTAATATGTTTCTCATGTACAGTATATCATGTGGAATGAAAAAAAAAAAAAAACGATATCCAAGCCGTTGCTCATGCATGGCAACACTTTTAGAAGCCCCTTCTAGCAAGCAATTGAAGTCAAGTGTGTATAACTTTTCTGCCACTGTGGTAGCTCCAAATACAGCAGGTCCCCATTAACGACAGAATTACGTTCCCATGGCGGCTATGCAACTGAAATGTTTACTTTGTCCTAATTAGTCAAGAATTGTATGAACAACATTTGTATCGCACGTCTTCCTTAGAAAAGGGTAGCATTTTGAGGCCCGAGATGCATAAGTGTCTGAAATTACATTTCAGTAGGATTATTATTCAGAAACAGACAACACTGATAAGGTGTCCATTCTCACCTCCGAGTGGCCAAAGGAGCATGCGTTGTGTAATGGTATCAGGCCACCGTCATCCCTGGCGTGGACATTGGCGCCAGTCTGAAGCAGGTGGTCCACCACATCTTTACGGCCGAAACCTAACAAAACATGTGCAGGAATGGCAAATAGAGTTGATAAATAAGAGCAGACAACCCGTTTTTTTCGATGCAGAATTTTATTTATTTAATTTTAAGGAGGGTGAGGTGAAGCTTATCCAGGCCAACTTTGGACAAGAGGTGGGGTGCATTCTAGACTGTTCGCCAGGCAATCAGAGTCTTTATTACGCAAGTATGTTTATTATTGTCGTGTGTTTTAGGTGGTCAAGAACTACACTTCATCATACTGGGAAATGTTACAAATGCATTAAGGCATTGATGTTGAAATAGGTACCAAAAGCCCCACCTTAAGCCTGAGCCGCAGTAGTGTGGTACGTCAAGGGAGGAGAAAAAGCAATGTTGTCATTAAGTACTCCATCATTTGTCCAACAACAACTTTAGTTTAACACGCGTCGTGTTCTCAAAAAGCAGTTTTGCATTTAATTTTTACTCACTTTATTTTGTAATTATCACACAGAGGTAACATCCGTATTACAACTGATATATCCAGCACACTCTTGCCTTCTGTTACAGGGTACATTTAAGTGCTATTTATGGCATGATGGAATCCTGTACCAGTACTTGGACGTTAACATGTCACTTATGACACAATGTTACTCTAAAAAGTGCAAGATTTTAAGTAAACCTATTCCATGTGTTTTGTACTTATGAACACAATTTGATTTACCTAAAAGACTTTAAACCACAAACAGAAAGGTATTATAAAATATCGGCACAATTGACTCCCATAATATAATTAGCATTGAGAAGAAAAGAATATTGTAAAAAACGTTGATAAACTGCCAATAAGGGTTTTCCATGAAAAACAAGGGTTGCCTCCCAAAAAAGACGAACAAAATAGTTTGTATATTATTATTGTTATTATTGCGAGCAACTCCTCCAAGCTACTATGGATGTGATGACATTACGTTAACGTCATTTCTTTCCACCGTCATTTAACCATAATCAGTTTTAAACACTCCCCTTTGTTAGTAACTCTCATGGTTGTTACCTGCAGCGAAGTGTAACGGGGTAGATTTGCGTCCAGCCATGTCTTTAGCGTTCACGTTCGCTGTGTCCGCCAGCTTTTTCACCCTCAGAACATCTCCATTTCGACATGCTTCGAACAGCTCCCTGAACGCTCCATTCACAATGCCGAGGCCAGAGCCGCCGCCACCCGCATTTCCGTCACCGGTGTCGGGCGTCGATGCTGAGCTCGTCCCGCTGTCCTCCGTGGTTGTCGGAGAGGTAGCGATGCTGCTAGCGGCGCTGCTAAGGGCCAAAACCGGGGTGCTGCTAGTAGTCGTGGGAGAGGGCGGGGAGACCTCCCCGTCCGCGGCGGCTTCGCGAGGGAGAAGCGGGACATCGTCAGACGAGGCCGGAGGCGAGCCCGACGAGGTGACGGGGAGCGAGGAGGATCGGGGTGGGGAGGACAGAAACTGAGGGGAGCGACGAGGCGTCGCCATTTTCACAACACAACAATCCCGAGTAGCAACAAACGCCGCTGACAACTTCCTGTCTAATCGACCCAAACTTCCGGTTGGTCTTTTTTTTCTCTCTCGCTCTCTTTTTAATTAAAAGAACTAGTACAAACAACTGCCACTACATAGTTCTGCTATTTCTTGTAACATTAGTCGATTTAAACGTGTTTATTTGTAGGAGGGGATGCAAACCTAGTAAGCAAAGGGGTCCTTAAATAATTTATTAGATACTTACTTGACAAATTTCAACAGAATGTAATACTGTCCTCTAGTGGTCATCATGCGCATTTTTACATAATTGAGGAAAAATACTTGTCTGTCTATGGCTTTCTTGTAGACATAGAAACTGCTATTCAGTGGCACTCCATGTAGAGTACTTCCTTAAAAATAATAATAATTTAAAAAAACACAGTCTTGTCTGTTGAAAGCAGAGACCCAATTTTCTTTTGTCATGCATTTCTGTGGTGTGTGAAATATATAATAGATGTTTAGTTTCACTTTGCAGATACTTTAATATACTCCCTATGTCGTTATTTTGTGTTGTATTAAAGATAAATGAGTGAGCACTGTAAAAACAATCAGAGAATAACAGTTTAACAGCGTTGGGGTTGTGACGAGTGGCAAATAGGACAGGGCAGGAGAGGATAGGATAGGGATAGTGTGTTACCCGTGTGTGGTCCAAGTGATTATACAGAATTCATGAACCTCATGTGCCACGTCTTTATGTTTTTTATGACACAATTTGTCAAATGATAAACATGTATTATTATTTATCATTTTATTGAAACAGATGTAGACATACATGTTTTTCAATACACTACTATGATATGCTGTATTTTCAGTACATAATTATACGTATCAGCTTCAGTGACATTCTATTTACTTAACTTTGGGCTACTACCAGTGAATTCCAGTAGCATTAGTTGTGATCATGGAATGGTGCTACCCGTGGGTGGACCTCTGTCAGGGCATTCAGGTCGGGATTGGTAACTGATCATGTCTTGTGCGACTGCTTCTGTTAAACTGTAGAAAGGAAGTGTAGATAAGTACAAGTTGACAAGGTTGCAACGCCCAATCATGTCTGGTTGGTTGACATAATTGTCATACTTGTTTGGACAGCTCTCTTTTGTGTGTCACTTCAAATGAAAACAAACTGCTGCCAATGGGTGCCAGTTCAAACAAAAACAAGTAAAAAAAAAAATAAAATAAAAAAAGCCTTGCACAGATACACAATGCACAAAGTTATTGTTTGCTATTCACAATGAAAATACCGGGGAAGCTCTGAAGAGGATTGTCCCAAAAGTCGCACAATTTGGAATTTGACACATTTTTAGAAAGATGACACGCATTTCAAATGTTGCGATTTATGATGTCACATGAGATGACTGCCGTTTATTTTAATTCCAAATGTTTTGCCAGTGAACCTAAGAATAGCTCAACAACAAATCAAACGTCGACCATTATTGGACTCTGCAACATTTGAAACAGTCTTCGTCTGTGTGAGTTTCACCAGCTGTACTCAGACTGTTTCGAGGCTGATTAGGTTCATGTTCGTATAACAAAAGACTGAAAGTGGGACCCTTTTATCCCCACTCCCACAAGGGTTGCAAATGTCCACTTTTCCTCTAAGAGCCACCCCCCCCCCTAGATTTTGAAAGAGCGATTTGAACACAAACAGAAACAAACCTTTGAGGAGGAGTCCGTCGGCATCCATTTTTGAGCAGAACTTACCGGCAGAACAGCATTCTTTAGAGCCTTTCCCATGTGTGATTCACATTTTGATTCTCACACTGCCTCGTAGGTTCTAATATACTTGGAAACTTCGCTATTCCTAGAGTGGACTTTTGTTGAACTGAAAAAAAAAATATAGGCATACACAGGTGCATCTCAATAAATTTGGATATTTCAGTTTTTTGATATTTAAGTGCAAATATAAAAAAAGTGAAAATTATTTTATACAGATTCATTCAACGCTTGGGAAAATACTTTACACAATTCCTGGCTGGAAATATGTACTAAAAATGAAAAGAATTGTTTCTTATAAAATATTTGTTATCTTTGAGAGATGGAGAATTTTGTTTTTCCGTTAATTGTAGGTTATAAAGGTCATATTAATGAATAATATAATCATGATACTGATATACATTTGATAATGATATTCAAATTTATTGAACTGCTCTTGCTTTACTCATGTATTAGTGTGTGAGAAATTATGTATGCACACTTGGTCTCATTCAGTCTCAATTTTATGAAGCGTTTACATTTTAATTAAATGGGTTCCAAAAAAATGATTTGAAAGTGATTACGTTCTGTAATACCAGCCAGTTCTCACTAATTTTAACAAGATGTGTAAAATTTCAAACTTCAGTTATGAAATCAAGTCATGTTAATCTTAACACTGCTTCATGCCGCATTGTTGTTTGCCAGTACATGAAGTGTCCAACATGCAGTTCAGTGTTTTCTCCCAAAATTTATATAGTTTATAATGTGAATATCACCTAATATTGTATGAAAATTAAATTAAGCAGGCGGCTGGTGACATTTAATTCAATTAGTTACCATCTTGGGCTCCACTAGTAGTTGCATGCAGATATCAACAACTTCACAGTTTTACCTCTTAAGTATAAGATGTTCTTCTAGTTGAACGTGATGACATCACAAAATCATCTAATTGAACCACTACAAAGCGAAACTCATCTTTCCACTTGTGGAACAGCACCTGGCAGGTACGGCCCACGCCACGTAAGTCCACGCCCACAGCAGGTATCACTCACAAGTGTTGTTAAGCACTTGCGGCAAGCGTCTCGAGTCAGTCCCTGCACTCCTCCGAGTAAACACACACGCGCGCGCACACACACTCGTCGAGACCGACCTTCAAAATGCCGAGTCGAAACACGCAGGAGTGGATGCGCCTGTCCCTGCGCACGCCGGGCATCTTCATCTTCGGTCTGGTCATGGCGCCATGCGGCTGGGTGCTCAACCTGACCGCCACAGTGGCCCCCAACTGGAGAACCCTGGAGGACGTGCCCAATACTCCGAGCAACCAGTTCATCGAGCAGGGCATCTGGGACATCTGCCGCTCCGTCACCACGTCCACGTCGTCTACGTGCGGCCTGGAGGACAGCACGTACTTCGGAAACGAGATCATCGACGTGGCCCAAGGGCTCATGGTGGCCTCCCTCGTGGTCACCCTAGTGGGCTTGGCTGTGGCCATCCCCGGGATCCGCTGCTGGAGAGAGAGCCCCAACTGGGTGGTGGCCGGCCTAGGGGGATTGTTGATCTTCATCTCGGGGGTGTTCGTTCTCATCCCCATTTCGTGGTACACCCACATTTTTGAAGACATCAGCACGGAGACGCAGAGTGATAACGTGCGCGTGGGCTACTGCATCGTGCTGGGATTCATCGGCGGCATATTCGAGATTCTGGGCGGCTTCGTCATGTTCATCGGCATCTGTCGCTGCTGTGGCGGGAAGAACCGTGGCGAAACGCGAGTGCGGGAGACGGGGCGCACCCGCTTCAGCGCGCGCCCGGAGTCGCTGCCTAGACGCGTGGACGTGCCGTCCCTGAGGCGGGACCGGAGCCCCGCGCCCAGCAGCGTGCCCTACATCCGGGACTCCATGGACGACGACGTCTCCTTCCCGCGGGCCAAGAGCGCAGGGCCCCGCTCCATCGACACCTCGTTCAGCGGGAGGCCCTACGACGCGGACTTGTGAGGGGGCCTCAAGGACTTGAAACCGTACTTGTACTTCGACATATGTACAGTGTGTGAATACTTTTGCCACCATTGGAGAAATCTCATGACACACCATTGAACATAAACGTCACAAAAAGTATGGATACAGATATGATGATCAATTTGATTGCAAATTAAGTCACACAAAGCTACAATTTAGTTTTATTTGTCACAACGTGGCTGCAAACTTACATCGAGTGGGGGAGCGTTCAGTTGTTTTGTCACTGTTTGTTGCTGGCGTTGATAGATCAACAAAGATAAATTATTCATTATCCCTCTATGATAATCTCTCACAGAACACTGGTTTGGAATCACTGATTGAATGGCAATCGCCTCATGACACCGTTGTGCAATATTTGGAGATGTTGGAAGAAGTCTATGAAAAAAAAAAGAAGTAACTTCCAACCCTTTTTCACATCACCATTGTACAGTAGACTGAGACTGCCTTGTTTTATTTTTGCAAGTTAATTGAAGGTGAAAGTGGCTCAGAGAGATCAAATACTATAAATGAATATCATTGAACCCAAAGTTGGAGTATTATATAATGTTGTGCCATGCAGTGAAGGAGTAATTTCTAATTGCTGTGTATTGTATTTTTTTTTACGGGTTTGTGGAGCTATTTGTGCCTAAAAGCAGTGCAATCAAACTTTTTTTTGGAAGGGGAAATCAAGGTTTTTGTGAAGAAAATATTTTTCTCTTTTACATTTTAATGTGTACATACTCATCAATTTTTCCTCTCAATTTACTAACTAGAAAAATGAACAAGCCTCTCTGTTTTCATGTAAATATTTCTACATGCACTTTACATTGATGACGCGGACTGATGTGATCAATGTTTTCACTCTTGTACAGCCGCTTCATTAAACTGTACACCGTGTCTACCGGCAAATGGTTTCCTCTCTGACTTTTTCCTCAACATTTCTCACCTTGTGTGAAGTAAAAGAGCGAACCGAGCTGCCGTCGCGACTCATCATTGTCGTTTTGACTTTAAAGATAAGACCAAGAGTTGAGTCATCTTAGTTCAAGAAATGTTTGTGCACGTCACTCCAATTTACGGAGCAGACAATTCAAAGACAAACTCCAGCTTCTCTTCATTGACATTTAGCAGTGCAGGCCACCCTGTTGGTTCACTTGTAAGCGGCTAAGTATACAGACAATGTCACCTGACCGGTCTGGATGGCTTCCTTGCCTGTGCAGCCCGTCTGGCAACATTGGCTCGTCTGTTTAAACTGCGTTCACATATCAAACAAGGACACACCGTGGGGAACAATCGTCTCTGTGTCGTTCCTCTGAGTTCTGTGTAGACTTACACAGTTTCACGTGTGATATGAGTGAAGATATTTCAGCACCTTATGTCAAAGCATGGTTATACTTTGCTTGGTTTAAGTGACAGAATTGAGAATTTTCTTTTGGCCTCAAGTAGCGCAGTTCCACTAAGAATGAAGAACTACAGCACACTTAAAGACCCTATAAAGCGTGTTGGAGTTGTGCAGACTGAATATGTTTGATGTGAATGTGAGTGTAAGTCATGAAAATACTATGTTCACACATTTAAACTAAGTAATGTAAATTTAGCATCTGAGAATAATATAATAAATCAGTAAAGCCCATGACTACAATCCCAGTCATTCCTATGAACAGTACTTCTAGTTTTCATTTGTTTAAACAATGTTTAACATTCAGTAAATATGAACCTGTTAAATTAAATAATTGACATTCTGTCCTGTAAGTGTTTAAAATAATGCCAGTAATCATAATACAATCCTTCAAGCGAAAAACTAAATGTTTGTAAATTTGATGCACCATAGAAAACGGTGTGATCAAAACTGCCCAATTCAAATTATTTAAACGATTAAAAAAATATCACCACATATATAGAACGCGGCTTCATAATACTACGCTGGGTGTTAAGATTGTCCACACCCCACAAGCCATTCTTTTTCCTCTTCCTGGTCCTTCCGCCTTTCTCACACTGACATGCATGCACTCATGGCTGACAACAAGGCGCTCTACGGTAGACACGCCAGCTTGAACCCTGGTCCGTGTTTAAAAAAAAAATAGCTGAATAAAAATCCTCATTTCTTGCTCCTCTGCTTTTTTTTTTTGCAGGATGTGTGCATTGATGGCCGACAACGAGGCACTCTAATGACCTGTCAGCGGACTAGCCAATGGGAAGATGCATTTTTGATTGTGGGTAGCAAGCTAACTAAACATAGCAATTAAACAGGATAACCGCTTATGAGATGAGGTGCTTTCATCGGGGACGATGGGTGTCTCATTCATAAGCTTAAGTGCATCATTGGACGCGAAGAGAAAAGTGAGTGGGCGCCCCTGTAAAGACAGACATTTTCATGATATGAGGCAGCACTTCAACAACCAACCCGCTCAATTATTCGCCAGTTAGGCTGGATTTACAATGGATGGTTCAAATGACATTTCAGTTTTTGTTGCTCTCAGGTGAAAGTTATTTAGAGACATGAGATCAACCCCATAAATCCAAGACATTTCCTGCTACACCCATTGCGATCAAACAGCCAAGTGGTTTAAAAAGCAGCACTTGGACATTTTGCATAATCAGGCCGAGTGCATCACATTGACGCCAAGCCAGGACAAATTGCAATGCTGGGTTGCCACAAGACTGGGTTATTTTTGCCATAAACGTTTTGATGATCGTCTTTCAACCTTTGTATCGAGAGTCTGTAATAACCACACAATAAACTATCAGTCTCCTTTATCAAAACTTAATAATGGTTTGCAATTACTTTTGCAGTTTGCATCTTTGGTATGCAGAATAAGGTAAGAGTAAGAAAAGACATCATAGCTCCGATTCATGATCTTTATAAAAAGGTGCAAGTCATAGATGGGATGTTTTTGTCACATTGAAATAACCACACATTTCATGAGACTTTCAATTTTTAGCCTAATAGGAGTCTGAAATATACCGTAGTTATAGAAACATTGACATCCATATATTTATTTCTGAGCACTTTTTTTGCAGTGAAAGACTTTTAAAATCTGCTACGCAATTTCACGTTTGTACCGATGAACTGCTTACACGAGCTGCACCCTTGGTGATATGTGACTTCTATTCATTTTCTCACACTTGTTTACAATCGTGTCGCGGGCGGGTCTACACCTTCTTCTCCAAAGATGGCGTACCTATCTGCCGTTAGTTACAAAAAGCATATACAATATTGAATCATCATGAAAAAAAGAGTTTCCTAATTCGAAGTAAATCAGCAAGGAGCAAATGAGAGCGCAAAGCCAAAGATCCATGACGTGATATCTCCTCTGTGGGATTTCCACAACTCACAAAAGCTCATTTACAGAAGTGACGCAAGAACATGACAAGGTTTAAAACTGCATTTGTACTTATACTACTGAGTCATCATGACAAGGCCTTCTTAACATTTGAACTGTAAATTGATCAATCCTGCAATTAAGAAAGAAATGATTGAATCTTTGTGTGGATTCTGGTAAAAGGTGCGAATCCAGAATTATTGAACCACTGCGTATAGTAAGACTGGCAGAAATCAGCAGCTGTTGTTTCAAACGGGTTGAGCCGTTTACTTAATCTGCCTGTGAGCCGCTGCATTGACGAATTAAAGTAATTAAAGTTATCGCTCATTTTCGTTCTTCTAAACAGGCGTGTAAAGAAAATGACACACCTGGCAACTAATTGCGGCACTGCCTCTATTAGAGCCATGATTACCAAATAATGTGCCGTGAAACATTGATGCGGTGTGGAAAATCAAGAGGCGTGACTTGGAAAATTATCCAGTCAATTAAATGCTCAGAAAAAAAACTTGTTTTCATCAGTCTAAGCCAGTGACTTATTCTGATTAGCAGAACAGTTAAAAATGTTCTACCACTAGATGGCAGGAAGTACATATTCACTTTTTGTGATATTAACGGTACAAGCCGATATTTTCTTATGTATATGTGCCTTGGGTCAAAGGTCAAGGAAACCCTATTAGAGAGACAACACACCATATTCCATTTTATACTTGGTTTACGTCGGACAAGATTATATTGGTGCCAAAGGAAGTCTATATATTTAAAAAAAAAAAAAAAAAAAAGAAAAAAAAATTGAATCAGAAAATCAGTCAGAGAAAATACAGCATATACAAAATATGACACATCTGAATTGGGTCAAAGTTTTATTAGTTGTAATCTAAACATTAACATTGAAAAGGATGGAAATAAATACCTTAGTTCATGGAATCTATTTTTTTTCCCAGAGAGGAATTATCTCTGGTGCATCATTTGAAACATTTTACCGCCTTTTGCCAAACATGACCAAAATTCATAAAAAGCAATTGCTATTAAAAAAAAAAGAAAGGCACTCGCATGGGATGTTGCAGCTGTACACTGAATAGTTGAAACCATCTGTGACACTACACACTGAACATTCAAACCGTAAACAAGGAAACTTTGCATGAAGCCATCATTTGTCTGGCGCTCAATTGTGGTTTATTTACCATGCTTGAAGTACCAGTTTGGCTGAAAAAAAAACATGACTTACATATTTTTCTTAATCATGTCTGGAGGCTAGTAGGTAACCGTATTACTTCAGTAAATATATGGGGGAGACAAAACAAAAAAAACAAAACGAAAAAAAACAGCAAAACGGACGGTAATTCGTCAGGTTGGCCTGTGCCTTGATAAAAAAAAAAAAAAGTGCGTTAAGAAATAAAACGGTGGTATTCTACTGAAACCTTCCCAAACTATCACAGCGTTTATAGTTCATAATAAATAGTTTTCAATGTAAAAAACTGCAAGGGAACATCTTTCCATCTGTGAAAAGCAGAAAAGTAAATTAGTGGGTGGGAACAAAAACACTCCCTGCCGCGAGGGTTTGGGCTGCACAACTTGTTGGTTGGCAAACAGCTGACAATAATAAAGGTTTAAACTGTTCAATGACTGTGGCAGAAAATGGAATGACAGCTAATTGGAAAGTTGCTGTTGGCCACTAATGGAGGAGAACCGTGACTGGTTGTGTGAAGACATCTACGAAATAAAGAGAAACATTTGCAAACGGATAAGCTAACATCCTTATGATTTCTTCTTTAATTAAGGTCAGTTTTCATAAGACGACAGACATTGTTAGGTTAGGAAATCAAAACTTCTTTTGTTTCGGATTCCTTTTATTCTTTTATTCACGTTTAAAGCAAACCTGCAGAGAGCCACGTGACCTCAGCACGCAAGAGCAGGGGTGGGCAAACCTTGACATAGGGGCCGGACCGGGAGCAGCTGGATGGAGTGTTTTGGTAACCTCACCTCATCGGAGAAAAAAAAAAACCATTTAATTTTAAATGAAAGTGAACAAAAGCATTCCAACAATATTTATGTCTTTGAAAAACCACAGTATTTAGAAAATAAAACATGAACAAGGTTTATTCATTTAATTTTTTTAACGTTCGGCGGGCCAGATTGAAACGTTTAATGGGCGGCATGTGGCCCACGGGCCGTAGTTTGCCCACACCTGATCAAGAGAAACCTCTGCTTGGTTATATTTTGCACATAAGCTGTTTACAATTAAAAATAGGTGTGTTTAGACAGTAATATTTTAACGGATTCTTATTTATTTACTTTTTTAGTGCACTTCAAGCCCAACAGCAAACTTATCGACATGATTCTACCTGCAGTGGGAATTTCCCTTGGCAATAAAATTCTGCGATTTTTATTTAAGGTATCCATCACGGTATTGGAATCATTTTAAAATACCGTTTTAGCATCAGGAGTCTTTCCATTTATCCTTATATATAATATAAGCATATTCAATCTATCTATCTATCTATCTACATACACTTTTTTCCCTCATCGTGTTGCTTCCCTTACAATTTAAAAAAAAGTACCACATTTAACTAGACATCTTAATTGTCACAATGGTTTGATTAAATCTATTATAAAAACATGACATTTGAGCACCGACACTTTCAAACTCAAACATGCATTACATAGATACAGCATGGTTCACTTTCAGCACAGTTTGAAGGAACAAACACTCTGGCAGTGTCGTGTCATCAAAAATGTCAGAAATAGATAGACGTCCAAATTCACCACAGTAAAGCTTACTTCAGCTTTTGGGTGGATGGGTCAGACTTTAAAGGAGAAAAGGTCCACGCTGGTCCATCTCTTTCATCGCTTGATTAAATGAGCCGGGAGGTTGCAGAAGACAATTGTCGGAAGAGGGTTCGCTTGAACTTAAATGAACAGGAAGGAAAACGTTTATTTATTTATTTATTTTTTTTTTTTAGGAAGGTCATGGGTTCATTAAAAAGTGAAAAAAGAAGTCAAATCTGTCACGTTTTTATACAAAAAAAACCCCACTCAAAACGATTAAAGAAAAATGTGGAATTAATCTTCAACTTCCTAAGTCCATTGCCCCAGAAATGTGACTAGCAGTATATTTTCTGTAAAAACTCAATTTGGTGGTTCTCACGAGGAAGGTAGTTTACTTTAACAAGACCTCAACAGGGTGCCAGATGTAAGAGATTGTGGTTAGGACAGAAAAAGCAGACAGTAGTGTGCATGTGAAATGCTGAAATATTTTATGAGCCATTTTGATTGCATACCTCTAGTGTTAATGTGATGGACCCGCTTCACAAAGAACTCGTTTCGCCGGGCTTTGCTGCAAGTACCTGGTTATAAAAGAGAGCATAAGGAAATACTGTAAAGGACACTTGTTAATAATTAAAAATTTTTTTTTTAACATTCCCTGTTTTAGATAGGGTTTAGATTATTTGCATTGACAAAAAAAAAAAAATTAAACTCAGGATATTCAAGACTACAAGAGCTTTCATGGACTGCGTTTTCAAATGTTCATAAGATAAAAGCAGCGATCATGTCAAGCTTGATTGTATTTGCGCTAACACTGGCTGTAATTTGGAATTGTTCATAATTGCCTCCACCTTAACTAAGGTGCCAGTTTCAGGTGAAGGAAAAACAGCACCAAAGCATGATGTTTCCACCGTCATGCATAACTGTAGGTGTGCTTTTCTTTTTGTCATGAGTAGTGTTATTTGCGCCAACAACATTTGGAATTATGGCCAAAAAGTTCAACCATTGCTTCATCGGACCATATTACATTTTCCTCCACAGCAATTTCACATATGTTTTCACAAAATTTGGAAATCTACTGAGTCAATAGCAGTACCTCCTCCCATTTCTTTGCTTCTGCCGCAACTTGGCAAAGATGTAAGCCAGGACCAACAAAGCGATGATGACGGCCGCCACACTCAAGGTCAGCTGGAGGCTCAGTGAGCCGTTAAACGTTTTCTCACAGGATTCGCCCCGGTAGCCCAGGTCACACTTGCACGCGACGCCAGAGCCGCCACCAGGGGGGATCACACAATAACCCCGTCCGTGGCATTGGCTCTCTCTGCACGTGGGAAGGTTGTAGTCGATGCCTCTCTGTTGGGGTTGGGATGGAGTGCTTGCCATTGTAGTCTGGTAAGTGGAGGTCAGGGAGGAGGAATGTGATCTTAAAGGAGAAAGGAATGATAAGAGGGTGGTGGGGATTGAGAGAGTATTGATGGACATGACAGGGAAAAAAAAAAGATCCCATTCCTCGCGCTCATAAGAACTCTTACTTCATTAACTGACAAACTATATGCATTTCTTTGACTCTTAAAAACCTTAAAAGTCCGAGTCTCTTAGTCTTTCGTGACATGCTTTTGCATGCCAGTTAAGTGAAAATGTCTAATCATATGACACCACAGAGAAGAGTGAAGAAATTTTCTCCCGTATCGATCTTAAATCTTTCTCTGAATGACGTGCGCGTACTCGCAGCCAACGACGAGGCACTCGAAAACAGCCCATATGCTGGCGATTTGAGTCGGACTTCAAAAAAGTTAAACTTACCCCTCCTGGTTGTTCCGGCTTCCTCAAGCGTCCATTAACAAGTTATTCGTATTTTCACGGTGAAGGCATTGCATATTGTGCAATTGCCGAGGCGAGAAATTGGGCCAACATCAATTTCACTTCTGAGCTTTCCTATAAAGACTTTCATTTGGCCTTATCACATTTTGCCACTTTGTCTGTGTACATGCACACCGACAAACATCTGGTCCATATCTGTGGGAGTATCTTGCTGACTAGCATGTCAATGAAAATACCTATTGAGAAAACAATCTAACGATTCAGCTTGGGGTATACTCATGTTGCGCAATGTATGCCAGGTGTGTCATGTCCCCAAGAAACTGCTGTTAAGTCTGTGCATCTTCCAGGTGATGCATCTGACATGACGTTACCAAGAGAGACAAATATCCTGTGTGGTTTTCAGTTCATTATACCACCAGAAGATTTCATCCACGAGCGCCGTAAAGGGGTATCATATAGGAACCAACTACGGCAGGACCTTGTCGACTTGTTTAGAATTTAATGAAGACTGCTTTTTTTCTGTACTTGTCCATTTCAAAATTGCAAACTCAGAAAATTGGAAAAGCTACAATAGAACAAAACACACCAAAACCCCCCATTAAACAGACTTATCTCAGTCAAAGCGTTTTAAGATGACTACTACACTTCTGAGCCTCAGGTTGATCTAAAAAAAAAAAAAAAGACAAACCTTCAATTCGTTCAAATGCAAAGAATGTCAACACGTCTCGTCCCCAAAAAGTAGAACGGTAAACTTGATTTTCTTGTAGTTTGGCCAGGCGTCCGCGTCCGTGCGGGATTCAAACGTAATATCGAATTCCGCTTTCACTGAGGGAACCTACAACAAAAGAGGAAAGGGGAGGAAAGCAGAGACCTGTGAATACCTGTTGCCTTTACTTCTTTAACGCACGTGCCCCACCCTCTAGTCTAGATCATCATTACAAGTGAGTCACGCAGACGTTTCGTCATACCTGCCATCCGTGAAGCAACTTCCCAAGGAATTTGGGTTTCATTCACATAATTAACAAATATGTGAAATTTTCCGGGCATGGGAGCCACCGTTTGAGGGAAGGACAAAAAAAAAAAAAAGAACAACAAAAAAAGGGAATAATAAATACATAAAAAAAATATTTGGCTGAAGAACTACAAGTATTTTGTACAGTTAAATATTTGCTTCCGCACAACACACACACACACACCCCTTTGGGCTGTAATAGAAGATGAGAGAAAGGGGGTGGCGCTAGAGGGGGAAGTGGCAAGTTGGAACAAGACTTGCATTCAATGACCTCACATTTGTGGATGGTAGAGTCCTTATAGTCCTGTCGAAAAAAGAAAGCACATTTTACTTTAAAGCCATTGCATGTACCTCTTATAGGAATTCATTAAATCACTCCATTCACTCAGTCAAGTCAAGTCAAGTCAATTTTATTTGTATAGCCCTTAATCACAGACAGTCTCAAAGGGCTTTACATAGCCAAAATGGGCTGCAGCCATTAGAGAGTAGAACACTAAATTTCCTGCTTCAAAGCAAAGTTAAAACAAGGGTGCAAAATGGTGCAGACACTGCTCATATGAACTGGCAAAAAGAAAAAAAAAAAAGAAAATAATTTAAAAAAAAAAAAAAAAGGTAAATGCTAATGATAACTGATGATTTTATTTTCCCCTTAGATTAGATGAAGAATTTTCCAACTCCAGTAAATAATTTTTCAGCATTATTCACCATTAATAGTTCTTGGCTCAAGTAGAAACATGAAGTCTACTTAAGTACATTAAAGTACCACTGAAAAATTACAAGACCTGACATAATGAACAAAACTGGATGTTACCTAAAAAATACTGCAGTATGCCGATACAAAATATCACGACCCAGTGTAAATTCTCCCCACCAAACTCGACTCCTTTAGAACTGTATAGGCAGAAGGTTGCATCCAAACACACACTGACAAAACAACTACTTTGATCAGTGGACAAACTTACCTTCACCTTAACATATGTTCCTTGGCAGAGGTACACAATTCCCAGGCTTCAGCCTGCTGCCGTCGGTCCCCTTCAGCGAGGGCGCGGCCCAGCTACGAGAGCCTTTGAGAGCAAGTCAACCAGATGTGGAAGATTAGTTTGAATTCCAGCCCACAATAGTAAAAAGTCACCTTCCGGGACTGTGGCAGTGGGGGGCCCAGCATATGTGAGTGTGTGAAAATTGACCCTTAGCTGCAGAATGTGACACGGGAACGGCATCGAAAGCATTCACACTGCCGCATTGTCAACAATGTGGTTTCAATCTGGATTTACCGTTATGAACCAATACAAGATGAAACGGATGGACAAAGAATATATATGTATTAAAAGATAAAGATAACTTAATACTTAAAAAGACCAATAAATATTAGATCACATCATTTTCCAAGCTGAAATTTTTCAACTGCCGTCAACCAGACAAGGTCTAAACCGCATGAATCAGTACAGTATTTACAGTGCTGACATTAACATGTCTAGGCAGGTGCATTCCATGGGTTTTATTTTCAAGCTCGCACGGTACAAGTGTCCTTGCGTCAACTCTTTTCCGAGGCAATGTTCATCAATCAGTCCGTTTTCAATCGGGCTAGTTCTCATCAGGGTCATGGTTGAGCTAGAGAATATCAAAGATGACTTTGGGCATTTGAAGTATAACAGTATGGTCATTCTTGCTGTAACCATGGGATCATTACGGTCGTTGTGCCCATTATTCATTCGTCTCTCAAACCTGCTATCCTGTTCTCTCTCGCATCTATCATCCGTCCCTCTACTCTTTTTGCCATCTTAAACTGATTGGTCGAGGGCGACGGTCACCCCTCAAAGCCTGGGATCCGTTTTAGGCATCAACTATAAGAGTTATGCCTTCCTGACAAGCTGGTATTAAGTTTAACACCTACCTCTTCTACACACATTACAATTAAGTACCCACAACGCATATAGTCAGGTCCTGGTGGGCAAAAGAAAAAATGAAAATACAAAAAGTTATACCCGTTTTGAAGTGTTTTCTTAATACTTTTCAAAAGTGAGTGCACGTTCTCTCCCCAATCTGTTTAGGAGCCGTACACCACTGCGCATAGAAACAATGGTAAATACTAAACTGAACTTCCAAAATCCTTTCACCAAATACTCTGTGGCTTCAAATGTTTACCTACTGTGTGTGCACTTGCAACCAGAACTAATCTTCCCTGGTAAGGTGAGGACAGCGGTTTTAGTTTGGGACATTTTGAACATTCAAGTTTGACATGATTTGCAGGTTTTTACATTTTGATTGGCAACAACTCGGAAGACAGTAGAATGAAGTGAATAAGACTGAATATTTACCGGCAATAACTGCATCACGCCTGTGACCCACTGGCGTGACTGCATTTTTTTTGTAATCTTTTGTCATGCTTCAACATGCTTTCGCCAAAGCCGGGGTGGGGCCGTGAATTAAATCAGTGTCCTTTTCTGGAAATAAAAGAAAATTCTCTACAGGGTTTACGTCTGAAGATCAAGTTGGCAAGTCTAAAACCCGTCTCCTGAGGGACTGCTTTGGGGCTCATTATCTTGCTGAATGATGAACAACTGTCAGACAAGATGTTCATAGAAATTTCTGAGGTTATTTTGCTGTCATCTTGTTCAATGATTACATTCCAAAAAAAATCACCTTGTGAGGTTCACCAAGTTGGAAACATGAGCAGACCATTTCTATTCACAAACAAAACTATCGCTTTCATCAAGCGTTTGTTTCTGTTAAAAAAAAATAAACAGCAAAGTATTTACAATCGTACATTGTGGCAAAGTCTGCTTCCTATTCTTCATGCCAGCGAGTTTGTTTGCTTTTGTAATAGCCTCAGTACCTCTGCTTTGTTTATCAAATCTCCAAATAGTGAAACCTGTTTGCCACAAACTGTTGGGCACGTTTTTTTCCCCCCCCAAACAGAATTCAAACCGCTCATCTAAAGTTCCTTGATAAAATTCAACAATTCAGCAACGAGTGGTTGCTTTCTTCATCAGGATATTTTAAACGGCTACATTGCCGATATTCACAAATACCGTTTTCTAATCACTCAGCTTGCCAATTGTTTTACTACCCACAAATCGCTCCATGGCTTTCATTTTGTAATGAGTATGAATGCGGTGCTCCCGAGCAAAACCAAAATCTGAAACACCCAGGCAGCAAAATGCAGTCATGATTTACTTTGACTCCCATGTGAAATGGCTCGATTGAAACTAAAAAGCACTATCATCTGAGTCGAGCATCACATCCGGTTGAGCAAAATGTCTACATTAGCAAAAATGGAGGTGGTCTCTCTATGTGTATGTCACCCCCCCCCAAGTATTTTATTTGTGTAAACTGTAAAATGCAAATTTGATTTGTCAGACAGTTCATGAGTAACAACAGATAAATATTGTTTCAATCTTGATGTTTATTGTACAAAAAACAGTTTTGACACCAGTGATGCATCATTTAGTGAAACTTGCTATGAAAAACTAAAAAGTTGCATCGCTGCAATAACAGCCTACATCTGCCAGCAGATGACTGCTATGAAGCTACTGGGGGGTTCTTCAAGTCTACCGAGGACTCAAGCTCCTGGGGGAAGGGGGAAAAAAAAAAAGAAGATATTTCAATCAAGTGGAAAACTATTTTTTGAAAGCGAAGACAGTGAATGTAATAAATATAGAATTGTTAATGTGGGAGACAACAGCTTTGGCATGAACTTGTTTGGATGGATATTTCACGGGCCCAAAGACTAAATCTTGGATTGATGGATTAAGATTTTACCTCACTATCAGCCTCCATGTGTTCACATTGTAACACCATGTTCGACATTAGTGTTTCTTTGTCCGGTGATCGGCTTCTGATTGACTCCCAGGCCCTGATGAATTAAGGATGCAAATATAACAAGAAGTCTACAATGCAATTAATCAATGAACAAACTATTTCAGTGCAACAAAGGCAGTTAGCTGTAAGTCATATTTTAACAAAATGGTATCATTACCTTTTTCCAAAAATGAAAGCAACCCCCAAGAATGCAGCGAGCAGGCAGACGACCCCCAGAATCACACCTACATGGCTTCGTCTACTTTCCCTCTCTTGACAGAACGTTCCCCGGTAGCCCGCCATGCAATGACAGTGAATAATTTTGCCTTGAGTGGCGCAGTGACCGTGGCCGCTGCAATGCTGTTGACTACATGAGGAAGTGTCCATTGAGTTCTGAGGAGGTGCAGGTTGAGACTCGGGAGGATGACCATCACTGACTTTGGTCCCAGATGGGGGGTTCAATTGTGAACCTAGAGAAGTTCAACCACATTGAATTATTGTACTGGTTGGTAATGACTTAATGTAAAAACAGCACAATGAGAATTACAAAGTGAAACATTTGCACTATTTGAAACCGTCAAACAACTCACAGTCCTGTTCATCTGACTGGTCGAGGCAGTCCACAAATCCATCACAGAACTTGTTGATGATTATACACTTGCTGCCATCAAGACAAGCTTGCTCTCCTTTGGGACAAGGATGTTCCGGTGCACAGGATGTGGGACTGATGCTGTAAAATCCACGGGCACATTTGCACGTGCGGCCTCCGGGATAAGGTAGGCACAGATGCTCACAATTTCCGTTGTTGTCAGCGCACAAATTAGAACCTGTAGGTTAGACGCAAATAAATTCTTTAGGAAGGATATCAAATGAGGGCCACTCTGTATTTAAAAAAAAAAAAAAAAAAAAAAAAAGTCCAAGTATTTTTAAATTTCCTCTAAAACACTTTGTTGCTTTTCTGGAATTTGACAAATTGTCAATAAAAGCCATACTTTCCACAACCTTTACAAATAGGAGTAAGCTATGAAGAAATAACTAAAATGTAATAGTTACCTAGTCATTACCGTCAAGCAAATTCAGTATTTTGTGACATTTTATTTATTTTATTACTGGATGACTTCTATGGCTGACCAGTTGAAAGTGATATAGTAGACTACACCCCACCTGTCTGGCTGTCATTACTGTAAGCTTTGATTTCCACCAGGTTGGTTTTTGTCTCAAACCACAGCTGTTTCGGATGGTGGCCGTCGCTGAACCACATTTTGGTGACATCTACGCAGGTTTGAAACAAGCAAAGTTGATGCATCAGAATATGAACCAGATTGAAAGAAAAAACAAACAAAACACTTTAATTGTACATTAAACCGTCCTCCTCAGACAGAAAAACCATTGTAATTAATACAGTGCATGTAGCGTTTCTTGAGAAGGGATAGAACATGTGCTTATTAAAAACTTCAGCAGAGGTGAAAAGTAAAAGTTTTACACGAGTCAGGTGATCAGTTGTACATGCAAAAGCTCCACTTTCCTGAATAATTCATTGCTGCATTAATCTGACGCCATCTGCTGCCTGAAGGGGATGATGACTGATGAGTAACTTTCAAGAATTTATTTTAAGGAATGAATACTTAATCAGTGTTTGACTTTTGCGGTCATCGTATCGGCCTGTTATCTCACCCCCCCCCAAAAAATATATTTTTTAAATGGCAGAATTGGCTGCAGTCCCTCTGATGTACGACCACTGCCTGCTGACAAGCATTGCATTAATCGGCTGCCCCATAATATAATCATACAAATGTGTTCATTCTTACCCTTTTCCAGTGTTATCCAGAGGAGCATATTCTCAGTGTAAGTGAGGGAAGTTATTAAACCAGGCCCAGTTTTGTACTGTTTGTAGCCTGAGCCATCGAGTCCAATAGAGCAGATCAGACCTTCAACTAGATCGGGGGGGAAAAAAAAAAAAAAAGAAAATAAATGAAGGAAGCCAAACTAGCCGAAATAACCATGATAAAAATAGTGTTAAACTCAAAACCTGTGTCAGCCCAGTAGATGGTCGTTCCTTTATTGGAAAAGACCAATGATGTGGGGATGACGGACCTTGTCCAAAGCACTGCTTTGTTTCGGCCATCCAACCAGGTACAGCTCACCTCAGCTTGGCTTTTACTGCCCATGAGGGCTGTGTAGCAAAGTCTACTTGAGGGGGGATGCACTGCAATGGATGTTGTGCTCTGGAATATCAAACAATCTGTGAGTCCATTTGTCACCTCTGTTGATTAGTGGTAGGGGAAAAAAAAAAAAGCTTCAAGATTGAGGAGTAGGCCATGTTGTACAACCTTAACTGTTCCCTGCAGCAGAGAGGCGGTGAAGCCATCATGGCTGCTGGTCACATGGAGATTAGGTCGTCTGGTGCTGCTCCAATAGACGTTGAAAGTCACCCAGTCCACAGCCAGAGCGATCACAGCATCATCCTTGAGGATCAGAGAATAGACATTTATGAATCCCAGTGTATCAAGCATGACCCTTCAGCGGCAGCTTTTAATGCCGACATTGACGTGTACATCGGCATCATTTAAAGGGGGTGGAGCAACAGTACAAAATAGGGAAAGGTATTAAAAATGTAACTTCAGAACTTGAAGTTCCTTATGCCTACCTTTAGTTGTATAACTCGCCCAGCTGATGTCAGTCCCTGTCTGGACCTGGGTCCGCTTATGTTCAGCACATCTACAGTACCTTGTCTAACATCAGCCAAGTACAAGGACAAGGTTTGGAGGACTAGGTCGAGTCCAGAGGCCTCGACAACTCCAGGAATGGCCAACACTCGACTGTTTGGCATATTCTTCAGACCGACCCCATCACGACGTAAGGATTTAAAGTAAACCTGAGGGGGAATAAAAAGACAAACCAAGTAGGATACAAGAAACATTTAATAAAGAGACCCAAGGAAAGCCGACTATCACCTGGTAGACTGTTGTGGGAGACAGAAGGAGTATGAAAGTAGAGTCCAAAGGCAGAGAGCAGATCTTGTTGTTAGTAAGCAGCAGCCCCTTTGGACAGCGGCAGACTGCTGCCGGCTGCATCACAGTAGCGCCAGTCGTCAGAAGGCACAGGTGGGAGCACTGCAGCTGCTCACAGGGGTTGGATATGGTGGGCTGGGAGAGGGTATGCATCAGCTGGAGAGAGGAAACATACAGCATGAAATTTCAGGTCGTTATTTGTAAGGACAGAAACAAAGAACAAAGTTGATATTCCACCTTTAGTCCAAAAGGTTGTCCTGGTCTCTTAAGCAGAACCTTCTGGTCTTTCCCAGTGTACTTGTCGGCTGAGCGGATGGTTCTTCGCTTTGTATCAGACCAGAAAAGCCGATCATTGAACACCGCCACTGAGAAAGGGCTCGGAGTTTCAGCCAACTGGAGAATCTGGTAAGATTAACGTTACTTTTCAACATAGGATTCTATGGCCAACAGCGCATTCAAAATAAATTCAATTTGATGGTAATTTAAATGCATAGACATGGACCTGATGCCCGTGCATATGTTCATCGATTAAAAGGTAGGCCCTTGTATTAGACAACATTCACCTTGACATCCTCTCCATCCAGGGAGGCCGAGCCAATGCAGCGAAGCTTCTCATCAGCCCAGTAAACGCGCTCGTCCAGGTAATCGTAGGCCAGACTTACAGGCCAGCTTAAACTACTGCTCACCACCACCTTCCTCTTTGATCCATCCATCCCGGAACGCTGGATCTGAGGGGTGCTGCCGATCTCAGACCACAACATCAACCTGGGAGCAGGGAATTGAAAGTAAAGCTTTACGGCATGAATTAAACCCGTCTAACTTGGTACCTCACCCTTTGTGTGGCAAGAGCACCAACGAGCGTGGCTGCTCAAGATCTTCTGCCAGTACCACCGTGTAAGCCTGAGACTTCAGTGTGGAGTCACTGAGCCGCACCGCACGAATTTGGCCCACAAGTCCATCCACCCAGTACAGGTTCTGACCTATCCAGTCCACCGCAATGAAATCCGACTTCACTCCTGTAATTAGATTTTATTCCAACGCTGGCCTACAGATTCATTTTGGTGACGCAAATTACAAGTGCACCTTTGATAAGTGTCCCTTTGTTGGTGGAGTCCTTTGTCATGTCAGCCCAACGAATGCTCTGGTAGTCTGGACTAAGCCAGTAAACTCTCTGCTGAGCCCAGTGGTAATCCAACGAAAAGACCGGCCGGTTGGCAGAGGACAGAAGACGCACAGCGCCACTTTGAACTCCAAGAATTAAAAGCTCCGACTGAACAGATGCCACAAGCAGTGGCTCATCTAAAGACAGAGACAGCTTAGTTGAACTTTCATTTGCTTATATGAAAGATGGCTAGTTCATGGATTCAGTGAAGAATGACACATACTAATGGTAATTTTTGGAATCACTTCAAATCACTACAGCGTAATGCCATTTACTTTTTGTATCGCCTACCTTTGGTCTTGCAGCTTTTGTTGTCAGGCTCCAGGTAGTAGCCGGGGTGGCATTGGCACACATAGGATCCACGAGTGTTGAGACAGGTGTGTTTACATACACTGTGCTGGATTAAATTGCATTCGTTGGTGTCCACACAGGACACAGCATCAGAATGTAGCGTGAAACCTGCTGCACAGTAACACCTCTGCAAAAGGGAACATTTTCAAAGTCAAGTAGGATTTTTTTTTTTTTTCGTCTCATCCTGTGAGTTGGGGTATTTATGTACATGTTCACAATCAAAAATGCATCTGAAAGGCTTTGCTTTCACCTCATCCTGTTTTACTGACCGGTCCATTTGGAGTGCTCACACAACTATGATAACAGTGATGAGCTGACGGACTGGAGCAGTTGCGCAGTGAGCATCCCACACCCTCATCTGAACTGTCAGCACAGTTGACAAAGCCGTTGCACACCAGTCGCGGATCCACACACTCACCGCTGCCACACTGGTAAAGGTGAGCGGGGCACCTTCTCTGTTTGCCTTTGGACACAGATTCAGACAAATGAGGCTCATCGTATTGTGGGACAGAGGCAGTCATATACTTACAATTGTCCTCATCCACGCCATTGTGACAGTCAGCCTTCCCATCACATTTCCAGGAGAGGGGGATACATTGACTGCTGCTTCCACATTGCCACTGGTATTGCCTACACGGCGGTGGCTTCGTCAAACAGTTCTAGGTGCAAGTGATTGATGCTTTTTAAGTGATGCTACAGCATATCATTTGAATAATCTTAATGTAACTGAAGACTTACTTTTTCATCCGAGCCATCCTTGCAATCATTCTCACCATCACACAGCCATTCACTCTGCAGGCACTCGTGACTGTTCGGGCATCGCAGCTGCGTGGGGCAGTGCGGTGGTCTCGAGCAGTCTACCTCATCGGAGCGGTCACTACAGTCTGCATACCCGTCACATCGGAGAGCCATGGACACACATTGACCGCTAGTGCAGCGGAACTGCTCAATGTCACAGAACGTCAAACCTGCCAGGGTGAAAAGAAATTGCTGTCTGCTGGCACGTTATCAGACATTTTTTCTTTAATAGCAAACTTCACATACCACACTTTTCTTCATCCGAGCCATCAGCGCAGTCCCTCTCGCCATCACACAGGAAGGTCTCCGGTATGCAGCGAGTTGCGTTATCACAACGGTGGTGGCAGCCCGAGACTTGACTTTCACAGTTCATTTCATCCGAGCGGTCTTGACAGTCATATTGTCCGTCACACACCTGCTCAGTTTGGATGCATCTATTACCGTGATGACATTCAAACTCATCTGGGAAACGAGAAATAAAACACTTGTTATATCTATTTTAACAAGAATGATGGCACTGTAACTATTTTAGCAGGACCGAGTCCAATGTACAAACAAACCTGCTTTGCATTCAATAGCACATCCCTCCTCATCCGATCCATCCCGACAATCCTCCTCTCCGTCACACATGTGGCTGTACATCACACACTCCAGACCGTCTTTACAAGCCTTGAAGCCGTTACGGCATTTGAGAGGAACTGACTGGTCCCTGGAGGCTTCGCAGAGAGAAAATGATTTGAATGGGTTGCATTTAGAATACTTTGGCAGGACAAACCATGGCGCTTGATCCGTACGGACGACTGATTTATGATTCATTGCACCACTACCATCAAATGTATATTTTCACAACCAAGTAAGAATTACTTGCCTGCCCATTTCAAAATGTGACAATTGGGTTTCTCCATGAATTGTCAGTTTAACTATGTACTGTAATTCTTTATCCATCATGTATTCCAACCAAATAATGTCAGTGACATTTTAAGACAACTGGGAATTTCTTTAAGTGTGGAAAAAAAAAAGTCCTTTCAATCCTGTGAAATTGTCTCATCTGACCAATCACTTTTGTCTTGTTTCCACATTTGAATAAGATTCCCACATATTTGTCCAATTAGTTGCTTACAAGGTGAACCACGATCCGGTGATTTGCAGTTCTTCTCATCTGAGCCATCTGGACAGTGGGCACGTCCATCACACACGTACAGTCTGGGGATGCACTTTCTGTGATCACGGCACAAGAAGTCATCTGACATGGGGAGAGGAGGAGAGTTATGGATGAACAGTTTGTATAAAAGTGAATCATTTTCATAACTGGCTTTCCACTTAGGCCACTTTGTCAGACTTACTTCGGCTTTTACACTTGAAAACACAGTCTCTCTCATCAAATGCATCTGGACAGTCTGCTTTTCTATCGCAAAGCTGATTTTGAGAGATGCACAATGACGAACCCGGGCATAGAACTGAAGGAGTGATGCAACCTGGAGCAGTACTCAGAACCAGAGGTGTAAATGTGGTGGCGGTCACAAAATCTAGAAAGAAGAAGCAATTCAACTAATGACAACTTTTATTTAGAATTATTGCAAATCTGCATGCACCTAGTGCAACTAAATGGAGATGTCCCTCGATAACTACATTTCACACAAACCAAATAGGAATTGTCTTTTAGAGAGCTGAAAATTTATTATTTTAAACAATTTAGACTTACCGCATCCCACCTCATCTGTGCCATCGAGGCAGTCCGTCTCGCCATCACACAGAAATTTCTTTGGGATGCAGCGATTGCCATCTGCACAGCGATACTCGCAGCTTTTGGTTCGTTCCCAACAGTCCAGCTCATCAGAACGGTCGCTACACTGAGCCCGCCCATCACAGACCTGAGCCTCAGGGATGCACATCACCCCATGAGCGCACTGAAACTCACCTTTGACAGAGTAGAGAAAATGAACATTTGAGAGGAAATTTAAAAAAAAAAAAAATCTGTGATAAGGCCTAATGGATAAACCACTGACTTGATTTCTACAACAAATGAAAAAAAGCCAACCTTTTGTGCATGTTTCCTGGCATCCTTCTTCATCAGATCCATCCAAACAATCCTTCTCCCCATCACATAGATGGCTGAAGAGCACACATTCTGTGCCGTCTTTACAGAGTTTTGTGCCCTGACGGCATTTTACGACATTTGTTGTAGTTAAGCGTGGAAGTCCACTCTGACAGTCCATCTCATCTGAGCTATCGTGGCAATGAGCCCGGCCATCGCACACTAGAGACTTGGCGACGCAGCTCCGACGATCCTTGCACAGAAAGTCAGCTATGGAGACAGGAAAACGTGATACCAAAAAAAACAAACAAAAAAACATTTCTGAGGTTGAAACTACAACTTCATTACTTACTCTTATAAGGGCATCTTTTCACACAGTCCTCATCTGATCCATCAGGACAGTCTCTTGTTCCATCACACATTTGGGTCGGGCGAATGCAAAGAAAAGAATTTGGACATAGTACTGATGGACTCCTACAAGACGGCATAGTAAAGGCAGGACTGGAGGAAGTCGGCGTTCCTGTAAACCAAAGTTGAGAGGCCATTCCATCAACAACAATGCAACAGTAATAAAAAGGTTAAAAAAAATTTTTTTTTAAAAATTTACGAAAGAGGACTGTGAGGGTTTGTTGTTTTAATTTGCCAGGTATTTCTTAAGCAAAACCCGAGTAAAATACTCAAAAACCTCTAGAATTTGGACTTACCACATTGGGCTTCATCCGACCCATCCAGACAGTCTTTTTCCCCATCACACACATGGCTGTAGGGAACACATTCAGTCCCATCCCGACATAGCAGGAAGCCCACACGGCATTTTAGCATCTTCGCCCGGGTGGCAGGAGGAGCGACAGTCAGACAGCCAACCTCATCTGAGCTGTCGTGGCAATTAGCTCGGCCATCGCAAACCTGCTTCTTGAGAACACAGCTCCGCCTGTCTTTGCAGAGGAAGTCCGCTGTGGGGGTAAAGAAGCCCAAATAAAAAAAGCACATGTAGAACATGAATTGTTTGATCCAAAAGTATCAAACTTACACTTATTTCGGCATCGTTTTACACAAGCATTCTCATCAGATCCATCAGGACAATCCTTTACACCGTCACATATGTGTATTTGAGGGATACATGACAAATCTGGACACAGAAATGAAGGACTCCGGCATGACTGCTTGATGGGAGGTTGAGTTAAGTGGGTATTTTCCGGAGGAGTCGTCGTTGCAACGTCTAAATATCACAATAGAATGCATGTTTACTATTAGCCAAAAAAAAAAAAAAAAAAAACCTTAAGAGTAATGTGCACATGAACGCTCACCGCATCCTTTTTCATCAGAGCCATCTCTGCAGTCTGCCTCTCCATCACACACGTGACTGTAGAGAATACATTCACTGCCATCATGACACAACCTTGAGCCCATGAGACACTTCAAGGCCTTTCCATGGCCGGCAAGGTTTTTCACATTGGGACAACCAACTTCATCAGAGCCATCGTGACAATGAGCACGCCCGTCACAGACGAGGCTCTTGGAGATGCAGCTTCTTCTATCGCTGCACAAAAAGTCAGCTATGGAGGCAGGAAAATATGAAACAAAATCAACAAGATGGCTTTTGTGGTTGAACCCAAAACCTATAAGCACTTACATTTAGAAGAGCATCTCTTCAAACAGTTCTCATCGGAGCCATCAGGGCAGTCTTTCGTTCCATCGCACATTTGTGTCGGTTGAATGCAAACAAATGAATTGGGACAGAACATAGATGGACTCATGCAGGTCGGCTTGGGTATAGGTTTATAAACGGGCTTTGTGGATGTGGGCAATTCATTTAGGCCTGGACTGGAGGAAGATGGCGTTTCTGCAGAGTCTAAAATTTAAGGAACAGATTACAATTTCGCAGTAAATGGGTGTTTTAAAAATATATTCATGAAATTCCTTAAAAAAAAAAGGTCCCAATCAGAATATTTCCCTTCAAACTTCAACATACCACATTCCTCTTCATCGGACCCATCCTGACAGTCTTTTTCCCCGTCACACACATGGCTGTAGGGAACACATTGAGTCTGATCCAGACATGGCCGGAAACCCACACGACATTTCAGCACCTTATCCCGGCTAGCAGGAGGAGCTACAGCAGGACAGTCAACCTCATCTGAGCTGTCGTGGCAATGAGCTCGGCCATCGCAAACCTGCTTCTTGGTAACACAGCTCCGCCTGTCTTTGCAGAGGAAGTCCGCTGTGGGGGTAAAGAAGCCCAAATAAAAAAAGCACATGTAGAACATGAATTGTTTGATCCAAAAGCATCAAACTTACACTTATTTCGGCATCGTTTTACACAAGCATTCCCATCAGATCCATCAGGACAATCCTTTACACCGTCACATATGTGTATTTGAGGGATACATGACAAATCTGGACACAGAAATGAAGGACTCCGGCATGACTGCTTGATGGGAGGTTGAGTTAAGCGGGTATTTTCCGGAGGAGTCGTCGTTGCAACGTCTAAATATCACAATAGAATGCATGTTTACTATTAGACAAAAAAAAAACAAAACCTTAAGAGTAATGTGCACATGAAAGCTCACCGCATCCTTTTTCATCAGAGCCATCTCTGCAGTCTGCCTCTCCATCACACACGTGACTGTAGAGAATACATTCACTGCCATCATGACACAACCTTGAGCCCATGAGACACTTCAAGGCCTTTCCATGGCCGGCAAGGTTTTTCACATTGGGACAACCAACTTCATCAGAGCCATCGTGACAATGAGCACGCCCGTCACAGACGAGGCTCTTGGAGATGCAGCTTCTTCTATCGCTGCACAAAAAGTCAGCTATGGAGGCAGGAAAATATGAAACAAAATCAACAAGATGGCTTTTGTGGTTGAACCCAAAACCTATAAGCACTTACATTTAGAAGAGCATCTCTTCAAACAGTTCTCATCGGAGCCATCAGGGCAGTCTTTTGTTCCATCGCACATTTGTGTCGGTTGAATGCAAACAAATGAATTAGGACAGAACATAGATGGACTCATGCAGGTTGGCTTGGGTATAGGTTTATAAACTGGCTTTGTGGATGTGGGCAATTCATTTAGGCCTGGACTGGAGGAAGATGGCGTTTCTGCAGAGTCTAAAATTTAAGGAACAGATTACAATTTCGCAGTAAATGGGTGTTTTAAAAATATATTCATGCAATTCCTTAAAAAAAAAAAAAAAAAAAAAAAAAAAAGGTCCCAATCAGAATTTTTCCCTTCAAACTTCAACATACCACATTCCTCTTCATCGGACCCATCCTGACAGTCTTTTTCCCCGTCACACACATGGCTGTAGGGAACACATTGAGTCTGATCCAGACATGGCCGGAAACCCACACGACATTTCAGCACCTTATCCCGGCTAGCAGGAGGAGCTACAGCAGGACAGTCAACCTCATCTGAACTGTCGTGGCAATGAGCTCGGCCATCGCAAACCTGTTTCTTGGGAACACAGCCCCGCCTGTCTTTGCAAAGGAAGTCCGCTGTGGGAATAAAAGGAAGCCAAAAATAAAACCATGTTGAATATATGCATTGCTTATGAAGCTAACCGCACACAACTTACACTTATTTGGGCATCGTTTCACGCATGTATTCTCATCAGAGCCATCAGGACAATCTCTTATGCCATCACATATCTGTGTTGGGGGAATGCAAGTAGAATCTGGACACAGAAATGAAGGACTCGTGCATGACTGCATGATTGGAGGTTGAGTATCGTCTGGAAACGGAGGTTGATTCAGGTGGGCATTTTCAGGAGGCGTCGTTGCAGTGTCTGTAAATATGAAACAGATTTAATAACATAAAAAAAATGTGCCTACGTAGCAACCACAACAAAATGTTCACAGTAACTTTGACAAGATCTCAACATGTATGCTCACCACATCCTTCTTCATCAGAGCCATCTCTGCAGTCTGGCTCTCCATCACACACATGAGAGAACAGGACGCATGCACTGGCATCTCGACACGATTGGGAGCCCATGAGACACTTCAAAGCTTTTGGTTTGCCGACAGGGATCGCAACACTTGGGCAGTCAACTTCATCCGAGCCATCGTGACAATGAGCACGGCCGTCACAAACGAGACTCTTCGAGACGCAGCTCCGACGGTCCTTGCAGCGGAAATCATCTGGGGTGAACATGGATGTAAAATTTCAATGGAGAATGCTACTAAATCATCTTGCAGTATGGCTCTGGGAGTTCCAAGTACCGCAGTATAGCAACGACAGACTTTTAATTGGCAACTTAGTGAGTGTTCGAGGAGATAGTTGACATTCCTGCCAATATCACCTGTATGTTCTAAAAAGCAAACATCAGTTCTTCCAGAAACATTTACCCAAGAGTCCCCAGCAAAAGAAAAAAAAATGTTTTTGTAACAGTACAACATTAATGCACTGGGTGGACTTACTTTTCGAGGAACATCTTTTCACACAGTTATTTTCATCAAAGCCATCAGGACAGTCTTCTCGACCGTCACAAAATTGCTTAGGGGAGATGCAGAGGCGAACAGAAGGATGGGGACAAGGGACAGATGGGCTGTTGCAGGCAGGCAGAGCTGGGGCAGGACTTGTGATTTTAGCGCCAATTTCGTCATCAGCCGTTGGGGTCGAATCCAGCTCTGTTTCATTTGGACAATATGCTAAATTTCATTTTGCCGCACTAGTTTGAAGCCATAAGAATATTTTAAGTTACTTACCACATTCTTCTTCATCAGACCCATCCTTACAGTCTTTCTCCCCATCACACACATGGCTATACAACACGCACTCCATGCCATTCTTACATGGCCTCGAGCCCTTTCGACACTTGACGCCGTTCACCATTGGCCCGAGAGAGGCAACAGCAGGGCACTCGAACTCGTCTGAGCCGTCGAAACAATGAGCGCGGCCATCACACACCAGTGCTCTCGACACACAACTCTTCTGGTCTTTGCACTTAAAATCATCTAAAAATGTAAGTCCAGATGGAAGGAGAGACATTACCATCAGAAGTAGTACAATTCAACTCTGAGGACCGACTTCTATGAAATGGAGGTGTTAAAACTTCACCTTCAGATGGACATTTTTTTACACAAAAACTTTCATCATCTCCAGCAGGACAGTCATTTTTGCCATCACACAGCTTGTTTCGAGGGAGGCAGATGGACGTGCCCTTGCATTGCATAGAAGCTTTAGAGCAGCTTGTAGTAACTGGAACTATGGAAACAAACAGAAAATTTTATGCTGCATGCAAAACTGCATCTTCTAAATTTAAAGAATGTCCCATTTGTCACTGAATGATAGCAATATTGTGTATCCATTAACCTGCATGTACATCCCTGAGAGCTGCCACCACACTGACAACGGGACCTCTCACTGCCACGTTCTGTATACGGCGCCCATCACGACGGTCCCACAGGGTTATGACATCCTCGGACACAGACAACAGGTAAGGCTCAAGGGCACCCATCACCGAACCGGAAATGTTCCATCTCTTTCCCGCTTGGTGTTTAGTCCCCTGTAGCAGACTCATTGTCATCAGGCCTGGGAATATTAAAAGAGCAGCAAGTATTAGCAATAGAAAATTGAAAAGGTGCACTGGCCAATTATAATTTGTGTGTCACTAAATGACCATATTACTACAGACCAATTGAAATGCATCAAATCCTTAATCTGTTAATCATCCATCACCCCATGTACACATTGTTTAACATGTTATCTGTGAATTTAAAATCTTGCTGCCAATAGGGCAGTGCTTCTCAAATAGGGGAGCGGGCCCCCTCTTGGGGGGGGTGCAGGGCGATGCTGACGGGGCCGCGTGCGACTCTGGGGAACATGCTTTTTCAGGCTATTAAGGTTATTTTCAACACTTTTAGATTTGTTAATAAATGGTAAAAGTAGACCCACATTGGCGATATGGGAAATTGAGCTAATGGGCATTAAATTTATTAAAAGAAATGTAGAAAGGAGAACAAATGTTTGTTCTAGTTTATGTAAAACAGTAACAAACCCGCCATGTTGGAGTTCCACAATAGACTGGCGGCTCTCAAGTCAAAGGCCATGTTCCCTATGACGCCTGCCAATTGCAACAGCTCTTTGGCTTTGCCTCCCGTCATACTCATGGTGAAGATCTTTTCCTCCTCCAACCAGATGATTCCACCCCTCAGCCAATCCAGGAAGAGGTTCCGGATCTCCTTCGTTGTGTGGTACAACACCCGCTTGTAGCGACTGTCCACTTCCACTGAGCCCATGCTGGTTTGGTCACATGACACCCAATACACGCTCTCGCTCTTCTGGTCGACTTTAATGAGACAAACTAGAAAGGGATTGACGAGCATAAAAACCACCATTTGCATTTGTGGAGTTGCACCCATTCAAAACTTCCCACATTTTTTGAATGACAGACAAAGCCGCTAAAAGTCGAAGAAAAAAATAAAGCCATTAACCTGACATGGTTGTCGGAATCCACTCCGTCTTGACATGGGTTAGGCTGGTGCGTTGGATGTGGCCAGTTTGGTTGGCCCAGTACAGCCAGTCCGTGCCCCAGTTCACATCAAATGAGAGGATGCCTTTGTCCGTAGCAAAGATCTCAGTTTCTGTGGACAGGCTACCTTTAAACTCCAACAGGTTGATACCTTTGGAGGTAGCATATAGGAAGCGTGGATCTGAAGCACATAAGACAAATAACACATTTAACTGTCCTTTGTCTTCACTAAATGATCACAGACCAACAGACTGTTAGAGCAAGGATTATGTAAACGCGTTGATCGAGAACCTACATTCACATGTTCCGTCAATCATCAGTACTTTGGAGTAGGGACAAGTACAGGTAAACCCCACAGGGTTGCCTTTAGTGAGCAGACAGATCTGGCACGGGGTCTTGGCACATGCAGAGGAACCTTATTGTCGAGGAGGCATTTGATTTGGAAAATGAGATGCTTTCTTTTCGCATTATGACAACAATGAGCAAGTTGTGAAGAGGAAGACCAAGTTCCCATTTACCTCTCGGCTGCTGAAGCTCATGATAAACAGTCAAAAGTGGAAGTGTGGATTTCCATAGAAACTTCCTCTGTTTTGGTTGGGCCTGCGGCACCTGCCAGAGTCCTTTGTCATCCACCCAGTAGAAGAAACTTTCAAACACAGCAAGGTTCAGTGCTGGTCTCTTGAACAGGCCAGTGAATGCGAAGCGGCCGGTCCCATCCACTTTTATCGTCTCAACGGACTGATGGAAACAGTAAAAGATTATTCTATTTTCTGGATGAGATACGACAGTCCACATTGATTTTTTTTTTTTAAGTCACCATCTTGAAGTCACTGATCCAGTACAGCCTTCTGGCGGCCACGTCTGCAGTGAGTCCATGTGCCGATTGAGCTGTGAGCACAGTGAGAGCGCTTCTATCTGATCCATCCATCCATGATTTATCTATGGTCACAGTATCACCAGGGCCTGTGTTGATCCAAAACATCAAGCTGCCAAAACAAAGACAAAAAAATAAATAAAACTACTCTCATGCAATGCATTAGGAAGAAACAGTTAATCAACTTTTTTTTTTTTTTTGTGTTGAAAAATGTGGATCAATCGCACCTTTCCACTGGTAGGATAACCAATTCTGACGGGCTGATAGATTTGCTCAACAGAGCGGTATAACTTTGTTCGTCGTCTGCTAGCATGTAGATTGATTCCGTCTTTTGATTAGTCCAGAAAAGGTTCCCGTTGAGCCAATCACAAGCGAGACCTTTGATTCCAGGCTCACCTGTGTGACAGAGCATTTGAAGGATAGGTCAGCTTGATACGAATGAACTGGGCAAAAGAAACGGTGATATTTTGAATGCTTGCAAAGTATCGACGCAGAGAATTAAAAGCCGCTGGAAAGCAAATGTTTTAGCTCAAAATTTGTTCAACAGATTAAGTGTTACAGCTATTGCCATTCCAATTCATGCTTCATAAGTTTCAGAATTCATTTCAGATCAAATTGAGAAACGAGTACATGTGGAACAAACCCGTATGAATTGTCCAGCTGCGCTGCCCATCACTTTTATATAAGACTCCCATGTTGTCGGCCCAGTAGTAGTGGCCTTGTGCAATGTCATATGTAAGGGCCACCGGGTTGAACTTCAGAGTCTGGAGCACATCAAACTGTTTAGACTTGACATTTAGCAGTCCGACAGATGTCCTCAGCACTGCCAATAGTCGGGTAACATTTCCTGTGAATGCATACGCATTGAAAAAGTTGTAAGGTAGTATGCAAAACAACCTGTGATACTCCAAAATTTGCATTCAAGGAAACCCCGCCCACCACCACCCCTGATTAATAACATGTTACATTAGCAAAAGACTATTTAAAAAAGGACGATTTAAAAAAAAAAAAAAAAGAAGATTTAGCTCATTTTTATTATCCATTTATTTTTTTAAACAACATAACGACTTTACCTGTAGCCAGACAGGCATAGGCGTCATTCTGACTGAAGCCTTCCCGGCAATGGCAAAAGTAAGATCCAACTGTATTGGTGCAGTGATGCAGGCATGGTGCAAAGGGAAGGGCACATTCATCCACATCTGTAGGGACAGAAGTGGTTTAGCTGCAAGGAACAAATGAGGCAGTAGCGAACCACAGCCAGCAGGTGGTGTTGTGGTGAAAAGAATGATTGTATGCAATCATGCCTCACCATGACACGCTATACGCATCAATTTTTGTGCGGTCACTGAGATTTATATGTACATATCGAATAAATGCCATTCTCTAGCACCATATTTGGGGATTTTTCTTATTTTGCCCCATGGACAGTTACTGGAGCACAACAAGCTCAAGCCAAGTTGGAAGTGTGAAACTTTGGGCTGATATTACACTTAAAAAGAAGCTACCATGACAGTTAAGTAAACATTGTAAACCTATTTAACAATCTACCTCCACAAGTTAGGAAGAATTGTCATTTATTTATATATATTTATTCATATACAACCACAACCGTTTGCCACAACTGGTGCGCAATCACTCAACACTGAGTGGCTAATGGTTATATACTCAGGGGTGCCCAAGTCCGGTCCCCAAGAGCCCCAATACAGCCTGTTTTAGGTGCATTCTTATTCCAACACAGCTGATTCAAATGATCGACTCACTAGCAAGGTCTGCAAAAACCTGATAACGATCCTGATGATTTGAATCAGGTGTGATGCAATGATCGAGGACCCGACTTGGCATGCCTGGTTTAGCCAGCTATCCATACACCCTTTCCTCAAAAAGAGGGAATATATTTTTTTTTTTGCAATTAATGAATACTTGAAAAAGTGACAGTTTTCATAGGGGGAAAAATGTTGCATCTCATTTTTTGCTTAAATATGAATACAAGGGTCTAGTTAGATTTTTGTCCTGCTGAAACTTTAAAATAAATGTCTTTCCTTTAAAAAAAATAGCAGCACAAAAATCTACACAGGGTTCCTCAGTTTATGATGTAATCATGACTTAAAAAAATTCAGGTGAAGTCACCATCGTAGGACCAGATATACCCCTGGATATGATATCTACTTGGCACTGCCTGCAGTCATTCAATACAATATAAAAAGTGAACACAGAGATTGTTTTCACCTTTGCAGATTGCCCCATTGATGGCGAGTTCATATCCAGAAGGACACGTGCACAAAGCACCCCATTGCTCATCCACACATGTGTGGCTACAACCTCCATTATTCACAGAACAGGTCTGCCCTGTTAGCGAGAGTGGCAAGAAGCATTGAATTAATTTGAAAATCAATTAGCGGTCAACGCTGAAGTTAAGCAGTCAAGACCTCCACATTTCCAATCATTTTATTTGAGACCTCAACTTACTGCAAGTTACAGGCTCGTCGCTTCCGTCTAAGCAGTGAAACTTCCCATCACACATCTGGTCAGCAGACAGACACACCTCTCCACACTGTAGGTCACCCTCACTGCACAACACTGAAATACAGAAGAAATGTCACATTTTAAATACGTTTCCAAAAAAAAAAAAAAAAAAAAGTAATTTCACAATGCAACATGAAAGTGTCATCACCGCAGCCCTCTTCATCAGAGTTGTCCATGCAGTCGTTCTTTCCATCGCAGCGCAGCTCTCTGGGTATACAAATGTGGTTCTCACATGTCCAGTCCGAGTCCAAACAGCCATTAGCGACTGCGCAGTTGTCCTCATCTGAGCCAGTTGGACACTGCTTCTGTCCATCACAGCGTGCAGATGCGGCAACACAGCCGACAGAGCCCACGCACGGAAACTGACCGGGTGGACAAGGAGAGGAGCTTGGGGGAACTGAGGGGAAGCACAATTGGAAAATAAATGAAAAAGACAATGCCCAAGTATTGTTCAGCTGCATTTAACTAGAGCTCAATACATTTGCATTCAATCTTAAGATTTTTTTAACATGTAGGTACAATTTTGTGTTTAGTTTTGTGCAATCCATTTTAACTGAATCATCAAGTTTTTCCATTCTAAACACAAAGGTAATGTTCAAACTGCGCATAATGTTAGAGTAGCTTACAATATTAAATTGGATTTTTAGGAATAAAACTAGTGGGTGTGCATGCTTGCTCACAATTTAGTGTGCGGGAATTCACTTTGACTCAATACTGACGAGATCAAAATAGAAGACAAACCCACCAGTACAGTCCATCTCATCAGAGCCATCCAGACAGTCCCCTTCGCCATCACATCTCCATTTATTGGAGATGCAGCTTCCATCATCACATTGCCATTGGTTTGGGTGACATTGGAAATTTTGCCCTGAAAAACACAAAGTGATCATTTGGTTCGAGTCACACTGCCAACAGTGAGGCTTTTCAAACGTCAATTAGACGTAAATTCAACTTTATGTGCAACTAATTAATGTTAAATGTAAAGCATGGTAAACAAAACGGCACAAAATATCTGACTTTACTGATTACTTTGTGCGATTTCCTTTCAAATGATCAAACTTGAACGTGAGGAGAAAACGAGCTGCATCATCATTTGGTTTGAATTTACTAGAACGGCATCAAAAATAACGCATAACAAACAAAACTTTAACTTGATTACACGAAATTTAAGAAACACAAGCATGAAAAGATGTACTTACCTGTGGATAACGCTAAAATTGTCAGTCCAAGCAAACAAATGAGATGGCGTGACTTCATGTCGAACACGCAGGACTCATCTGGACTGAAGTGCGACACCTGCAAGGCCGCCTTTAATTATGCCAGCAACGGCGCATGCGCACTCGCACTACTGCACACGTAGGTAAACAACATTAAACGAATACAGAATACATTAACAGTCACTGATATATAATAGTATACTGTTTATGGTGAAAGATAATAATATTGACAATTGCTAACTGTAATATATAGTGTGTACATAAAACCAAATACAACAAAAAACAATTCTTCATATATGGCTTGATATATGTTCAAGTATTGAACAGTCAAGTCATTCAAACTGTGCATTTAAAATTACTTGCTTTAAATTGGTTCTCAAAGAGTTTAAAAGAGATCAAAATCACAGCCATATGTTTGATGAAGCATCTAAAAAGAACTTTTAAATTGCAAGAACAATAGAAATTAATACGTTAAAATGCAAGAGCCTTGTTGTTTTTTGCATCCCTTTCAAGAGTGATCGTGCAGTGTGATTAAGTGAGAGCCAAGTACTCATTCATAACTCTTTGATGCAGCTGGCAATTGTGATTTTTTTTAAATGCCTGACGACACGATTTGCAATTCTCCACTGTACAACTGTACAACCACAGCATTACATTTTCTCTAAAGTTGGAGCACATATTTTAGTATACGTATGTAAAATATATTTAGAATGGCTCCACTTTTCTACTTCCATTCAGTGATATTCCCTTTAATAATGAGGTACTGATTGCTTCGTTCTTTTACAAATAATGATTTATAATTAATTCAAATAAACTAGAATGCAATTTCTTTTGTTTTCAATCTGTGATATTGTCTACAGCAAATGTTCAACTATCGATTAGTTTTTTTAAAACAATAAGTATTGCAAATAGCACACCCAAATAGTACGTGGACATTTTAAAATTCTAATCATGAAATTTCCAATGATGACGTATTTTGGATGGATGTATTTGGACCTGAACTTGCCTGTGTACGTGATTAACTCCTTGCCTACTCATTAATCAGACGGCACCCTAATCTCCTTAACTCAAATTATTGTCAGGGCATCCCTATCAACAAAAATCCAGTTGTGGCCTCTTACTCTTTTTCACACCTCGGCCACTACAAAGGAGTAAAGTAGTATCGATGCATCATGTCACATTAAAAAAAGAAAGTCTTGTTATATGAAAGTACAGTGTGCTGCATCTGTATTGAGCACTCCGTACGTGGATCAAAGACGCGCGGTTGTCTCTCATCCACTTCAAAGGACTTCACCTAATTGCCGCGGGGGTGATAAAACTCGGAAGCAGGCATCACAGATGCATCATTTGGAAACTACAACCAGCAGTGACACCACTTCGATCGTAGAATTATGACGAAATCGACTGTATTTCTCCCACTGGTGGTTTTATGCGTCGCTACGATGTACCCGGACGCGCTGCACATAAACGCGTCAAGCCGCTCCGAACTCACCTTGCATCGGCGTAAGGCCGGAGGACTGCCAGTCTTCATGATGCATCTCTACAGGACCATGCTGACCGAGAATCGGGCCGGAGACAAGAGCTGGACCGAGGACAACAATGGACTGCAAGACTCGGATTATGTGACAAGCCTTGTCGCTAAAAGTGAGTTTTCGGTTTTAAAACGGTGATATTTTCATTGAGATTTAACATAGATGTTTGTCGATTTTTTACACTCTGTAAATATATATTCAAACTCATTAAATCACTTGAAAATTTATTTTAAAATCTTTCTTGCTCTGCTAAACGAAAGGTTTTGAGGGAAAGGGTTGCCCATCAAACAAGTCTGATAACAACAGTCTGATAATAAATGTTTTAATTTGATTCCTAATTTGAGTAAGTTATTAAAAATGTCCTAGTCCACAGGTGTCAAGTTTACCACCTGAAATGAATAGAGGGTCAGATTTGCCCTTGAGTTTGGGGTTCATTAGCAAATTAATAATGTATTTTGGGACAAAATCTTCCCTCTGGTATGACAAAACTCTTATTTATTATTAAGACATTTTCTACTGTGATAAAATGAATTACTAGAAACGCATGAAAGCTCCACACAAAAAGTCCAGGAGAAATTGTGTAATATGAGAAGAGGATTTTTAGCATTCCCACTCTCAGCATTTTGCCTTTGGTTCGGCCAAACTCATATTCTGGAAACAAACACAGTGCAGCTCAACTTCTGGATAGTCAGATTTCAAGGGTAGCCAAAGCAATAACAAATGCCATGATTAGTGTTTTTATAGCATAATAATTCACTCTGCTCAAACTGATGCTTTTGCATTTGTCTACAGTCTTTATTTCTTTAAAAGCAGAGATACTATAAATGTTGCACTTTGCAAGAAAGAATTAATTAAAAGACATTTAGGCAATGTGGTTTCATCAAACTGACCCACATGGGCTGACAATGAAATCAACTTTGACACCCCTGGGTAATGTGTGAACCACTTTCTATCAGTAATGATGCCAAATTGAACATGCATCTCTTCCAGGCTGTGATCAGAGAGGCGACAGCTGGTCCATCACCTTCGACATGTCCTCCATGTCCGCCGGGGACCACATCCAACAGGCAGAGCTTCGCATCCGCCTCCCGGACTTCAGCGAGTCCCCCATAGCCTTGGTGGAAGTTTACCACTCGTGCTCCGACCACAGTTGCTCCGGCGTCAGGCACTTCTTGGGCAGCCTGAGGGCCCATCCCAGCACCATGAGCTCATCCTCCTGGAAGGTGTTCTCCATGACCCAAATGCTCCATCGCTGGCAAGAGCAGGAACCGTCCACACGTCAGCCGGAAGACCCCAAGGAGAGTCTGGAGGCAATCCAGCATCTTACAAAAAACCGGGTTATGATGGTGATCTTCGCCAGGCAGAACCCCAACGCTCAGCGGATGCCCTCTCTCATCCACATGGCCGTGCACTCCAAGTACGTGAGCCTGGAACGGGAGGCCGGCCCCAGGACGACGCGCCGCAGGACCAAAAGGTTTTCCAGGCAGCAGCGCAGAGGAAGGATGTCCGTGATGACGCCTGCTCGCGGCGAGAACAAAGAGGGTCCTCTGTGCAAGAAGGTGGACATGTGGGTGGACTTTGAGAAGCTGGGCTGGAGCCAGTGGATGATTTACCCCAAACGCTACAACGCTTTCCGCTGCGAGGGCGTCTGTCCCACACCTGTAAACGAGAGCTTTAAGCCCACTAACCACGCCTACATGCAGGTAATCCGCCCTTCCTTTTCCACACACATTTTCTTTCCCACACAGTATTTTGGACACCAGTGTTCTAACGAATGTTTCTCTTTTCCTTCCCACCGCAGAGCCTGCTCAGGCTGCACCATGCGCACAAGGTGTCGTGTTTGTCCTGCGTGCCCACCCTGCTGGCGCCGCTGTCCATGCTCTACTACGAGAACGGCAAGATGGTCATGAGGCACCACCAGGACATGGTGGTGGAGGAGTGCAGTTGTCACTGAGCGAAGCCCAAAACATGTACAGGATACTGTACTCTTGATTGTAAATATTGGTATTTGGTATTATAGATTCAGGCAGATTACTTGATGCCACTTCAGAAGGATAAAAACCAAAAAGCACAGCCAGGTCACTGAGTGAAATTAGTGAAGCACTGAAGTTCAAAACATAATACATGAAAGCTACATTTTGCATTTTAAAATGAAACCGTAATTGACATTTTAATGTGAGCGCTTTAATGTTAATCGTGCTGTTTGGGTCACATTGACCCATTTGTATGTTGACATTGTACTGTACAGTAAAACATTAAATTATTTCTAATTTAAAGTGTGTATGAGTCATTATTTGCCAGTTTATTTCTACCACCAAAAATTAAAATGACGAGAGTGCAGTAAAACAACACAATTCAATCATTTTAATGAGTTATTTGCAAATTTAATTTTGGGGAGACTAACACATTTTTCCACAATTTCTAACAGTTTCCAGGAGTCTTAATAATGTGTTTTTTTTTGTCAAAATACTCAAATGATCTACAATTCCAGGCATCATTCACGTCCCGTAATGGTTGAGAAGTGAAAACTCCAAAGTTTTAGTTTTTCTTTTACATGGCAACGCAGCTTTAAAAATCAACTTCAATCACATCATATCAATTAACTGTAGGTTGGCTGATTAGCTTGATGCTAGCCAAATTCGATTTGTGTGTGAGCTGCTGGAGAGACTACCAACTTTATTACATTGGGTAAATCACAAGGCACCTAGGCAAGCAACTATTCACACTCACATTCACAAATAGGGATAATTTAGTCTTCAACTGTGAGGCAGACATGCTGCCACTACCCCACTGTGTTGCCCCGAATGAAAACATGTCATTTTGTATGGTCTGTTGTTGTGACAGTTTTTTGACAAATTTATGATTAAAACCAGCTAATTCCAAAAGGTTCACATACTTTTACTTGCCACTGGATAAACTTCGTGTGTATACAGCTGTATGATAAAGATCAACAAAAACACAAGGCTAATGTTGTCATGCAAAAAATGAAAAATGTAGTGAAGTAACCAACCCCCCCCCAAAAAAAAAATAATTATATATATATATATATAAAATCGCTGCAGCGATTACATTATTGCGATTAATCACATTTTTCAACAACTACTATTTTTTTGTGAAGTGTGTAACAGAGGTGCAAGGTTCGATTGCGGGTCCGTCTTTCCTGAGTGGAGTTTGCATGTTCTCCCGTGCTTGTGTGAGTTTTCACTGGGTATTCTGTTTTCCGCCCACATTTCAAAAACATGCACGGTAGGTTGATTGGACACCCTTCATTGACCCTAGGTGTGTTTTTGACCACGGTCAGTTGTTCGTCTGCGATTGGCTAGCAACCAGTCCGGGGTGTACCCCGCCTACTGCCCAAAGATAGCTGGCATAGCCTCCAGCACACCCACGACCTTTGTGAGCAGAAGCAGCTCAGATAATGAATGGATTGATAATATAGTGGAATTAATGTAAATATGAAGTCTATTTTAATTCAAAGACTGTTCTAATATGTTTTTTGGTCCTTGAATACCATCTAAGCGGAGTCGTCTCTACAGGCATTTTTCTTTTTTACTCATAACTTATACAGTACATTTAGTTCTGCCCACAAGCGCAAACCAGTGCTGTTGGTTTGATTTAACTGTGTTCAAAAATTTGAAATTAATCCACAGAATTAACGGATCTGGGAAATCACTTCACACATCAAAAAGAACATTGACTATTATTGTCTGTTAAATCACAAATTCCATGATATAATATTAATATTATGTTAAATTAAAACCCATTTCAGAAATACCTAATATGCCACAACATATCCACTCAACTAATTGAGGCATAAATAGGTCCAGAAAAATACAATTTCACTTTAAAGAATCAAATTTTATATTCCACAATCGCTATGTTTAAATTCAACTTTAAAAAAACTCTTCTACACTTACAACATGACTATGGTAAAGATTCATGAAATTATTCTACTCCTCTTCAAATGTCCATGTCAAACTGGGCGTCTTCTCCTATGGGGAGAAAAGAGTTGATTGAAAAAAACTGTTGTATACAGGTACATGGCAACTTCAATCTACAAAGCAAAATTAACTCGGGTCACCCCCCCCCCCCCCCCAAATTCACCATGTAATTAGCTGAAAGGTATTTTTCATGACGATGTTGTCATACATCCTGCCATTTGAGCTTGCATGCGCAATTAAAATGAGCTCCCTTCCCCATCACGTTGTAAAGATAATGCATCCAGAGATGTTTACCTGCACCCTCTGCATGTCGGCTATACTCAGCGTGACCACTCTCACTTGCTCCCGCTTGGAAGGTCTCAGAGGACGATTCCCGTTTGAGCGGCCTGGTGACTCCCGGGATGTCGGGGAGCTTTGGAGGTGTGCGAGCCAGAGGAGAGGTGCGACACTGAAGCAGGAACTTTCTGTCGTAGATGATTCGAGTTCCTGCAGAACCAAGAGGGAAAGGGATATTGGGTCGTGGTTTTATTTGGTCTCATGTCTAAACTACCACAGAAGCACCAAAGTTGTACACATTTCATTTCTGGTGGTTGACTTCCATGAAGTTGTAATTTCAAAACATTTTATGGACAACAGTTTTGGTTATTCAAAAAAACAAAGCTTGTTTTCAGCTGAGTTTGAGTTTTCAATTTGAGGATTTAATGAAGATTTCGGTAAGTGTATGTGCAGGTATATTTCTTCGGTTGAACTCTACATTGAAACCCTTTCCGGATATTCCACATAAGAAGTTGCACTGTAAATAGAAATAGAATAGACGACTACAACATGTCTGAGCAGACAACTTATTCCTATACATTCCAGCATGTAAGGACAAGCTGCTAACTGGCACGATATTATAGTTTTGTTAATTTGTTGTAATTAATTTGTTGATTCCTCTGTTTAAAGTGACAGTGGGCTGTCGGGCAACACACCAGATTCAAATGATCAGCTCATCAGCAAGCGCTGCACAAGCCTGATACGGATCTTGATCATTTGAATCTGGTGTGTTGGAGGAGGGAATCCTCTAAAACGTGCAGGATAGCGGCCCTCGAGGACCGCACTTGGACAACAGTGATCGACATGCAAGTGCTTGAATGACCTATATTCTGGTGCCCTGACACACATAGAGTGAGCCAGCTGTATTTGTGTGTGTGTGTGTGTGTGTTTTATCTGTGTGAATGTGTCCCACCTGCTACATTTACAGAACACAGTATCACTGACTACCGGCATGTGCACACACTGTCAACTTTCTCACTGCTGCAGGGGGAAAACATTCCTTTATTTTACTTGCTCTACCACAACATGTGTGGACAGTTTACAGACTGTCAACATAGAAAAATAAACATATTGCTGAATTGAGACCTCCTTGACACTGTCAATAAAAAGTAAGTCTAATTTAGTGATTCATTTTTTTGTTAATTAGATCTCACTATACTGTGCAAGACGTCATAAGATTCCCCACGCGGCTCGAGCACATTTTCAAAGGGTTGCAAAGGAGTGAAGAACTAAACAGTTGATCATTAACGTAAAGAAATGAAAGGACTGAGGATGAAGCCTATAGATGATTGTCGTATGGAACAGTTTTGCTGTCAAAGGTCCATTTTAAAGTCCTGTGATGCTCAGTAGAAAATTATTTGTTTTGTTAGGAACACTTGTGGCTTTTTATAACAGTTTGTCTGGTGGTGATTTCACTTGTATAGCATTTTTTCTGATGCTCACTATTCATGGCAGGGCTTGGTTGAATATTGTATAGTTTGGTATGGCATGAATAATCCTACATCAGATACCAATTTTGATCAGCATTACGAATTTGCAGTTACTTTTGTATGTGGTGAATGGCAAGTTTGGCCTGAAATAGGAGCAAATAGTAATTGTTTTGAGCACTTGTACAACATTACTCACAAGTTTGCAACTGCAATGTAGTTACAAAACAGTTAGATTTGCTTTTTGTATAGTAAAGTATATATTATAAAAAGCTTTGTCAGAGCTGTAACCGTTAGGAAATGCGCTATGCAAATAATGCGGTATTGGATTATATTCTATTTTTCTATGACTGATATCTGGATACCCGGTTGCACCATGCTGCCTCTCATAGGTGAGTCTCAGTACTACAACAGCGATCAAGTTTGAGGGAGGAGACTGGCAATTGAAGGCGCAGATTATGGTTATGCATGTTATGCGCTGTAACTCACCTAAACACTACAAGAGCAGTAAGCAGACGTTTGGCATTTTTTTCTTGTCGTGTGCGGACTCTAGCGTTATAAAATCCATTGAGACGTTTAACAAACTATCAGACCCTGCTTGAGTTTTTAATACATTATAATATGAGGCGAATCTTAGCATTCAACTCCATATCATGTCATCACGAGACCTGATATTGCCAGAGCCCCCCCCCCCCCTAAAAAAAAGATTGATGACATTCTCTTCACCCTTCCAGTTAATAATAAACATTGAGCTGATGACTCGGTTTGCCTCGTGCCGCGAAATGACAAAACAACCCACTGCCACGAGTATTTCTACAAGGTGCACTTTTCTGAAAAGATGTTCTTGGAATTGCAAAGACCACGATTGATCAACAACCGAGTTACCTCCGGGCGTGGTGCTGAACACGGTCCCCCCGGGGGTTGTGGAGTACTCGTGGGGCATGTGGGCAGCCTCCAGGACCGCGACCCGCCTCACAGCCGGTATATCCAGGCTCCCGCTCGTCTGACCTGCAGCTGACATACTTTCAAGAAGAATGCGTTCTCGGTTAAAAAAAAAATTAAAAAAACTGTCATTAGTTGCTTCAAACCAAGGCTCTTGTTGCCTCCATGTGCTACCACCGATTCCAAAACAACCCAGAAATCCCTCTGAGGCAAGCACGTAAAAGCGGCGGGCAGTGATTGGCTGAAAGCAGGGGGAGTCACAGACTGCGGAAGTTGTAGTTTTGTTCCCCGTCCTTGTGCGGAAATCAATTTACGGCAAAATGCCAAGACAATAACAAATTCTAATATTTGTCAAATAAAATGTGTTATATTAAATAGATCATATTTAATTTTAAAAACACACACGCTGCTCAATAAATGGGAATATAATTGAAAATAATTCACTTGTTCAAACCAAAAAGTGAAACTCATGTCGCTACACCACAGATTGTTTTTTTATCCTGATGACTGTAATTTAAAAGCTAACGAAATCTAAAATTCATCAAAATGATAAATATAAAAACAAAATTAAAAAAATATTTTAAATACAAAAATTAAGTATTAACCTACCTCTTGAAACATATTTTTCTGTGTAAGTCTCTTTAACATGTAATATTTAATACTTTTCCTTTATGAATTGAACTACAGAAATAAACGTCTCTACAATAATGAAATGAATTGCGATACACCTGTACATAAAGTGTGCATCGGCAATCATTTAGGAATAATACAATGAGTAAGTCACATCTTTGTTTATTAAGTCTTGTAAATGGTTTGAGCTGGTGTACAGGGTAAGATGATTTTTACATATATTTTAAAGTCAGAATAGCTCTGATTAAAAGTCTTGTATGCATTTTGTTGTTTTTTTTTCTTCTTCTTCTGGACCAATAGAAAAGAAAAGAAAAAAGTGGTCAACGCTACGTAGCCTCGACATTCCCCAATATGTGGGCATCGGCTAACTAGATAATGCTGAAAGAACATCCATAATAACTCTATGAGGGTGCATAGCATTCTAATTAAATATATTTTGTCATATATATTTTTTATACACACATTTTCATAAAAACATCTTTTTGTGCATGGGTGCAGTTGCATTCCTTAGGATAGAGTAATATGATATTGCGTTTACATTGTCATGTATCCATTCTAAAGGAGTATAGGTGAGATCTATTCTTTTCGACAGTCTAAATGTTACAATACTCTTTAAAATACATCATTGGGCATTACGCTACCTTTTCGAGTGACATGCCTGCTCAAAAACTTGCATTCTCCCACACATAAAGCATCATATTTCACCTATACCCCTGACCCCCCCCCCCAAAAAAAAAAAATATAAACAAACAGACCAAATAGTCACGCACCCAAAAAACGATTAAAGTTCTCACTCAATCATCTCACAGAGTAGGGCCCTGCGCAACACAAAACACTTCATAGTTTCTCAAATTAAAACCTGAGTGGAGTGTTACCAGTGGAAAATGTGATAAATGTGTGAAATGTGTGCAAAATAATGTGCTCAATCATTCAGTCAGTCTCACTTGTTCGGGCTACAGTAGCACTTACAGTACTTATGGGATACATAATTTGTGTTTTAATGGTCAGCGCATGTGTGCTACTGTGATATGACAACAACAGGCTTCTGCATTTTAAAAAACTATTTCAGAGGATAATGAGTTTACAAAGATTTGCTTAGAGGAGGGGTGGGGAACTTATGGCCCATTAGACACAAGCGGCCAACTAGGGAATTTGATCCAGCCCACCATGCAATCCTTAAAACAAATTAAATCTGTGAAACGCAATGAATGGGCCAATGCCAGAATGATCAAACTTTGATATCTTGCTCGGCCAAATCAGATGGCACGGGCAAAAAAAAAGGCATCGTAAATCTGTTCAAGGATAGTCTGACCTATGAAATTTGCCAGAATGGCTGTATAAAACCAAAATGGCAGACTTTCCTTCGCCAATCAGCCCCTCTTTTAATGGCTGCTTCAAACCAAATTTGTAGGCGGCATCCTCCGAAGGCACCGTGGATCCCGTAAACCGTAGCGAATTTACTAATAGACTTGGCGACTCTCACTTGACCATCATCTATACCGTGGCAAGATGGTGGAAATGTGCTTGGCTTGTACAAGAGTGTAGAAGAACAGCAGAACAATGCAGGCTACGAAAGTGCACTCCGAAGCAGCCTGGTTTCAGGACCTGTCTCCATGGAAACAAAGGCCAGATTCAAAGGCTAGATTCGAAGGCTGTGTGAATTTGGACACCGGCGTGTGGTCGAGGCGTGCTGGAAGTTACTTCTAATAGCCCACACAAATTCTGCCTTTGGGGGATGCAACCGACAAATTTGAACAATACAATTTTTCAATCATTACATCATATCTTGGGGGGGGGTAAATTTAGTATGACCCTTGAGTACTTTGGACAACCCGCAACAGGAAAAAAGTTCCCCACCCCTGCTCTCAACCACATACTTGCACTTAAATAGAAGAGATTACAAATGATACATATCGATTGTATAGAGTACTGCAACGTAACACTGCTTGATATGCTAAATGCTGTAAAAGACAGATGCAAATCTCTCAGGCGTTTGCAGTCCCACACTGATATCACACCGGATTGATTCTGTGTCAGCGTTTTCCCGCTGACTCACTCAAATCAAGGTCGACGCAGCACGCGGGATCTCGTGTTACCCAGGAGGTGCAAAAAAACAAAACAAAACAAAACTCCAACGTGTACATCTAAAGAACTTCCTAGCAGTGCTCATCAGGCGTGTTTTGGATTTTATTGCTGTTCACACGATCCGACACCCTGCCCAGTCCGTAATCATCTTGATTTCGTGTGCTTTAGTTTGTGATGACATCACGAGTCTGGGGATGGGGAGAATGATGACAATCACAGTGCTGCCTGCACAATCACACGTCATAGTAGCACAATATTGTACTGCACTTTTTTTTTTTTTACACTGGAAATCACCACATCCTGCAGCCAATGTGATCGTTTGAAACATTGGATGATTGGGGAAAGAGGTGCGGAAAAGTATTCTGCATATCAAGTGAGGCTACTGGCTTTGGAGAGATGACGTCAGTTTCCAAGACGAAGGAAGAAGGTCGAAGAAGGGGCAATTGAGTGGACAAAGTTATGCTCTGCGTGATGGAAAGTGATCAACCCCTTCAAAAGAAAAATGTCCCAGCTCTTAAGAAAATAAAAGTTGAACATTTGGAGTTTTTTTTTTTTTTTTCAAGGCTGGCAAAAACAACAACAACAACAACGGCAAGGGGAAGCCAATTCAGCACACAAGGACGGGACACTCAAAAGCAGGCGAGCACAGAGGTGCCCTCTTTCCAAGTGCTGACATCACAAGGACTTTGAGCCAATCAGGGGCCAGGGCTCAGTGCCCAGTCAGAAGCAAGAAAGGCATGCGGCAGAAAAGACACCCACACATACGCACGGTGACACACGTCCACATAGCAGAGAGTGCATATTTACGACAAGCGCACAGAACAAAAAGGGTCCACCGAAAGAAGCATTGGCAGGCCCAGCAGAGGCCGTCGGTCGGAGAGTTGGGGGGAATTACTCCTTTTTTGGGGCTGCTGTGTTACTGTGGTTAACCTGCGGGGGGGGCAATTGAGTCTTTAAAAGGTCAACAGGACCCAAGCGTGGGCCGGCCCTCTTGAGCTTGTAGATAATGACAGTTCAAAAGGTTGAAGTCATGCACCAGCAGTCATCATGCAGTTACAGTTCACAGGAAGCACTTTTTGTCGTCTTAGTTCAGTGACATTTGCTGCTTTTTTTGGGATTGTTTTGTAGAAAAAAATGCTCAGGCTTTAGTTTAAGTGATACTTTACAAATGTTATAAAACTACAAGTTGAGCTCTTCAACACTTTTTTTTTCTCCTCTGGAGGTGTGTCACAGGTGGAGGGGTAATTCCATGTTTGTCATTTTGGTAGTCTCTGCTCACTTTCCTTTGCGCTCCGGATGTAGTTTTGAGGAGGAAGCCTTGGCAGTGGCTTTCTTGTCCTAGAAGACACACAATGAAGCAGAAGTAGTATTTGTCCCAGCCAAAATACAAAATACAGTGGTACTGATTCAAGAGTAGTGTAGCAGTGAATTGTAATCTGAGGCTATTTCAAATCTAAAATAAATAAATAAATAAATAAATAAATAAATATATATATATATATATATATATATATTACACACACATGCATGCACACGCACAAGTGCAGTCCACATCTTGACAAATCATTGTTCAATGAAACATGAAAAGATGATAAAGCCACAGATTTGATTGCATTATTTATTGCCGCAATCTGACTTATGACCCACTGATTTGTGTTTACGCCACACATTTTGGAGTTTGGTAGCATTTTGGAAATGTTGCAATGGTGAACACTGAAAAGACTCCAAGTAAGTTAGTAAGGTAACAACTCAACTTGACGTAGATAAACGTAGATAAAATCTGATAACGTTGATTGTAATATAGATTAATGTATTGCTTGTGTTTATGAATGTCTACAAAATACATAATGAATTGTTTTTTTTTTTTTTGAGGCAAGCGCCCATCTCCAATTGCTTTTCAATGGGTTTTCATAAGTGTTTCATAAGTCAAGGTACCAGTGTAGTGCAAACAATGTGTCACTTCCACAGCACACATGGTGTGTATTAAAATAAACATAGGAGCTGATCTGGTGGGGTTTTTTTCCCAAGCACTGGGATACACAAGTGCTTGTGTGGAGGGAATCGCGTACCTCGTGCACCAGGTTGTGTGTGTTGTGTTTCAGTGTTTAACCCTCCGAAGACTGGTGCGCTGCACCGACTGAGCGGCCCTTCTCACATCCGCCCCCACCTGGAGCAAGGAGGGAGGGAGGAAGGACGGAAATAACACTCCTGTTAAGTGCTGAAGCGTCTATGTGGAACCGGAGCAGGAAACTCGCATGTGGTGTGCTGCAGTCCCAAAATGGACTATCCAGATCGTGCAAGAAAATTATTCTACGTCCAAATAGTGTCAATAAGGTATTATTAGATGATCCTTTTTTTTTTTTTCAGTGGAACCTCTGAAGTCTACTACAACACGTTCCAGGAAACCTGATTGTGTGTAGCTTTGATTTGCTCCGATTTTAAGACGCAATGTCTCTAGATTTGTATTAAAATATACTTACAAAAAACTGGAGTCAAATGTTGAATTGTAAAAGTTTTTGATCTTTACACTTCAGAGTTTCCATTGTAATTCTTTAGTGAGGTGAACCAGAATAATGCCTGCTGTCATGTCTGAAAGTCTTTGATATACTGTAAACATCTCTCGCTTTAATACGACAGTGTTTGATTGTGGCCCATTCAAATCCGCTCACCTTTCGATTAAGCATGCTCCCATGTTCGTCAGCTGCATAGTCCTCTTTCTCCTCTCTCTGCATAAAGAGAATAATTCAAACATAAATATGTAACTTTCTTAATAGGCAGTAAGAAACTATTCATTAAATATGTCAGGAAAGGAAGAAAATGGTAGACTTAACCATGTGTTGTGCCGCACAACACATTTTTTTGATCATCAAGCTCCGTGACGTCATCAAAATGATCCATTTTGATGAGGACTGTTAAATGAGGCTAAAGCTACTGATGATCATACATGATCACGCACAGTTGCATTCAAAATAATAGCAGTGTTTTACCAAAAAAAAAAAAAGTGAGTAATGCTCAATGTATCATTCCAGTGAAATAGAATCAATATTCTGGTAGGGCTGGGCGATTAGTTGATTTTATTAATTACCATTAATTGCACTTTTCAGGAGTGAATTTGACCCCTGGTATGTGCTTCCACCAGCTAGAAAATTATTTGAACGTCATTTATTTTCTTGAAGTAAAACGCATAAGTTGATTGAAACCAGTTTTGTGGTAAAAAAAAACAAAAACAAACCCTGAACTTATGAGATCACATAAAAATGCTATCACTGAGGCCAATCCAAGAATTGTCTCTTTTGTGGGGCATTTCCTGTTTGGCAGAAGGCAACACAACCTCTTCAAGTAGTCAAATGTATTTAATCAGATCCAAAATTCCTGATATAGCATAAATAGCCCCAAAACCAGACCATTAACTCACTTTTGTAAATAGACTCCTCTTAATTTGAACACAACACTATCTTGCTACATGGTTGGCTTTGCATTGCCTCATTCAAAAAATAAATAAATAAATAAAAACAAAAATCCAAAAATCATGGATAAGGTGTTCTCCCTTCAAAAAATCGGCGGCTCGTCGGCCTCAACCTGACCTTGCCCCGCCTCCACTCCTGTTCCCACGCACGTTTCCCTGTCTGCTGGTGAGAGAAGCCCATCCCCTTGCCCTGCAGGAGGCGCCCAGGCAGCACATGTGAGTAAGCTGTGTCACACACCGGCGTCAGCAGAGCCTCCTGGGCGGCATGCCGGCCTGGTGCGCTGTTGTCCCGTCCTGATGATACTGAGCCCACCCAGCCCTGCAGCGAATCCTTGTCAGGTAGGTAGGGTTGAAAAGCTCCGCCCCCAACCAACCTAACAAAGGGAGGAAGTACAAATAAGTGGATAGTGGATGGAGAGCTATTTGGAGTAAGTCCATGAGCCCCAATCACACTGCCTATCAAAGATTGATTGCTCTTTTAAGCTGGAACTGCCTCCAGTTCACCTGTGACCCCAATCAGGACAAAATGGATGTCTAGTATCTCAGCATTCTAAAACAGTGACACAGAAGAAAAATAATTCTCGCAGAATCATTGTAGTACCATAAATTAACAGAACTGAAGCACTGTTTGCCAAGTCAGCTGTGTGAAAGGACACTGCTGACTGTCCTGGAACGCCCCTGATTCGACAATTTTCTGTTAAGGCAGTGTGAAAGGGGTCAGAGGAAGAAGTGACTTACCGGTTGTCTCCATTGTGCTCGCCCGCTCGACTCAACGTTGACATCTCAGGGTGGGCGTACATCTGCTGGCCTGTAACAACACAAATGCCTTCCACTGAACCAAGCCCTGCCCCGCCTCTTTTGGCTCCTCCTCCCACCGCGGGAGCCTCCCCTCTTCTCCCATCCGACCTCTGACCTCCCAGCTGGCCGTTCAAGTTGACCTTGGGAACGGCGCCACTGGCTCTGACCCGGTCCCTTTCCGCCAGCGCGCTCACCGGCTCCAGTGGCGCCTCCTCCTCCTCAACCTCCCCTTCCTCCTCCTCCTCCTCTTCTTCCTCCAGCTCCATGAGAGAGCCACTCGCACCGCTTGCTCCACTGCTGGGGCGGCCCAAACTGTAGGGAAGGGAGAGCGTGGCACCTTCCGAGTCGTCCGCTCGGCTGCTGCCATCCAAAGAAGAATCCTCCACCGTAACCAGCGAGGGGCTGACCCCCGCTGGCCACACCTGGACGTCCGACATCTCCATCAAGGTGTCTTCTTCAGTGGCGGCGATGGGGGCACACTCCAGACTGGACACTTCCTGCCAGTAGGGCTCTGCACCAAGAGGAGAAGGCAAACTGTATTGCATGGAGGCCGGAGACAGCAGCTCCTCCTGAACCAGCCCATAACCTGGAGGGACGACAGGGGCAAGACGAGAGAAAAACTAACACCATGCAGGCACAGCCAGGCAGCGTGGGGAGGTGGCGGTGGGGGGGGGGATTCTTTTCTCAGAAAAGAGGCTTTGCTTCCACCAGGCAGTACAGCTCAGTTCACATTGGTACAATTTTGGAGGCTACCGACTATATAAGTGCGCAACGGAGTTGTACAGTTCCTCTTTTTAGCATAATTTGAAAGCATACCAACCCAAGACACAATTCTGTATGTTGATTGGATGATAGAACATTGATTGGAATGGCAAGAACATAAAACATAAGTTTTCCAATAGAGATACAAAAAACTGACGCAACTGTCGCCGAGGTCAGAGTTACCCGATCCAAACCGTGCCAAAGTGAACTGAACCGTGCCACTTGGTGGAAATGTGTGTGGGGCTCAGCCCTGTCCCAATAAGGCTGCGAAATGCTCGGAGTCAGACCTAATCAAGTCATAAATCTTAATTTAAATTTTCAAGATTAAAAAAAAAAAAAAAAAGACATGATGGTAATTCGAAGGAAATTTGAAATGTCACATACCTCAGAATTTCCAGACAATGTGACATATTTATCCACAAATGTGTGAGAGACTATGTAAAAAAAATCAGGAAAGAAGTTACAGTAGGTTTCTATCATTGGGACAAAGTGAAAGGTTGAAGGGTTTGGTGAGTCATCAGTCTCTGTGACATGAGGCTATGACTGTGAACATGTAAGAATGTAACATAGCAGACTATACTAAGAGGAAAAGAAAGCATCACCAAGAGTTTGTTTTTGGGTTGGCACGATATTTGTTCGTCTGTTGCAATCCTCTGCTGAATAATTGTCTCAACAACACATTGCATTCAGGTCAAAACTGAAAAAAAGTACTTTTTGGAAAGTTGATCAAAATTGCAAGACAAGTTGTCCACAACACTCAGTCAGCATTGTTCGTATCGTTCCAACCCTTAGAACGCGTCCCAGACAATGCAAAGTTACTGCCAGTTTCTGGTGTCCCTGCATTCTCAAGAATTAGCCGTGCATACAAAGTCTCCTCAAACATGCCAGCACACACACACGAGCCAAACCAATCACACATTTACGTAGCATTTAGTAAGGTATATTAAAAGTGTTCATTCAACCAAATATTTTAAATCCGTTAAATGCAACATAGATCTAAACTCTCCAGACATAGTCAAAAAGAGAAGCCGAGTGCTCAAGGGGATGCCAGTCTAAATTTCTGAAGGGAAAATGATTTGTCCGGGGTTGACCAAAGACCCAGCTCAAGTGGACAAAAAGGCAAAGGTCTTTCGGAATGACAAACGACATTTGGCTGTGGAAGATAAGGAAGCGTTTTGAATAGCGATTCATGCAAAGATACTCCAAAGGGGGAGTCACCATTCTGGGTCAAGTTCATCGAGCCCTGCATGAACAATTTAAGCTATTAAGTGGAGTATAGATTTTCTTGTCATGATTGTCACAAACTGCTTTGTCAAACATGACCGACGGGTCACTTGGCTTAAACGGCCTGCGATGTCAACAGGTCGCACTGTGTGGATGTGGTGGAGCAGAATATCGCCATGACTCTGTGATAAAATGACACTAAGTGCCACATTTATTAGAGGAAAATGGGGCAATTCTGGTTCTGGTGCCGTTTTATGAGGAGTACAGTGATGGTGTAATGCAGCAGAAACTGAGCGCACAGCCTCTTGCTATCAGATCATGATGCCCGCCGCGCACCATGCGACGTGACCAAACTGGACAATTGAGAACAAATTACATGCAATGATTCATCCTCACACACATTTCAACTCACTGCAAAGGATAAACTGAAAACTTTGCTGTTCATACTGGGAAATGATATTTTCAGGCACCACAAACATTATACTGTATTGTTTTTTTTTAATTGGAAAAAAAATAAAATGAACCTCTGTATTGTTACCGCTCTGATATGACCTCCGAAATCCATTAGTGAGTTTCACATTTAGCATATTTAACTGATTTAAATGACCTGTAACCATGTCAGATATGAATGGTAATTTGGAAAGCAGACAAAAAAAAACTCATTATAATAATCCATTCAATAAACAGAATGACTTTCTATTGTCCATTGTCAATCAGCTGCTCCTCGGCATCGGATGATTCACTTTCTCGAAGTAACTCTCTGCTGTGTGTTTATTATCAAGAGCAGTACTTTTTGCTTCCCTGTCCTCGTGTGTAGCATATTTCTTGCCTTTTTCTATAATTTTCTCATTTTTCTCTCACGAGTCTATTTTTTTTTTTTTATTCCTTGCGTGTTGCAAGCGGTTTTTCTGTTTCCTTCTCTTTATATGGCAAGCATTTTTTTTCTTTGTTACTTTATTCCGTGTATTTTTAACAAGCGCTTTTTTTTTTTGTGTGCAACCTTTTCGTGAACCATTGTCAAACAAATCACTGTTTAACCTTTCCGAGAGTCTGCCTTTCCGGCATCCTCGTTCACCCAACGCAACATCAACCGCTAATCCTGTCTGACAGTTCAAACAACAAAGATGCTACTGAAACAATTCAGAGAAGCTAATGATCTGGACATGAAGCTCTTGAATGCTTGCTACAGGTGAGGCTTCAAACATGACTGGAAAAGTAAGCATGCTGTTGAGTTTTAGATAACAACCCAGCACTGTACCGGGTCACTATACATTTTTTTCCAGTTCGTTTTCGGTATTATTTGGATGGACGTGAAGCCATCAGACTGCAGTTTTCCTAAGCCTCATTCATTCATTCATGCATCATTCATTCTCACCAATTGACACTGGGTGAGCATTTTTCTGTCCCCGACTGCAGTTCAGAGCCAGCTTGAGACACTTTACGGTCATCGCGCTTCTGTAACACTTTTACAATTTCAAATTGTTCCCCAGATGTACAACTATATGTCTGCGACTTTCTGTCATCCAAACACCCGAAAGGTTAGGAACTCACGTTGACTTTTTCAAGCTCACTAGAAATCACAGTCCCCAACTTCCACAGGCCTCTATGCTTTCATGAGCATGATTATTTTGGGACAAAGCTCGGGGGTGGATACTTGTTGAGCTTCGAGTCAAGCAAGACAATTAAAGCATCTAGTTTTCACAGGAGGACAAGAGTATGTGCCACTTGTCAGATGCCAATAACACTGTTTGCTAACACTACTTAAGTGCTGTGATAGTATTCTGGCCACCGCTTGAAAATGATGACAATTCGGTACTAGACACATTTTTGGAAATAGGGAGCTCACAAAATATTTTCTTGGATGTGAAATGTTATGCTACATGGGTAGGCAGGCACTCCAAGGCCCTCAACATTTCTTTACAAGCAACGTACAATTGAATTCTCCAAAAATAGATACTCTTAAATGTTTGCAGGTCGTCATGATTACAACTAAGCCAAAAGAAAAGCCATTTTGCGGGTTACACAGTGTCACGCTGATCAGTTACAAGACGTATGGATGCAAAACTAAGCAAATAATTACCTTTCAGTGTCGTGTGTTTCTGGGATGTTGCGGGGGGGCCAGGAGAATGACAAATGACTTCAGAATGAGGTGAGCATTGTGGAATGATCAGAATTGGAATGAGCGTTAGAATGATGAATGTGTTCTACGCTTTTCCCTTCACTCCTACGTTTTAGACACAAACACGCACAGGTGCGAACGGCACAGGAAAGTATGGTGTGATGGAAATGAACTACGACACAAAGACCGTCATCACAGAAAAACAACAAAAATAAATAAATACAAATTGCACAGCACATCACTCATTAACCACAGTCACACAAACACACCCAAGTCTACTCATATGGGAATACGAATGGGGACAAACACTTTTAGTTAATAGGTGAGGCTTAAAAATAGAACCATTCTCACAGACGTCCAAACCACAATAAAATCATCACTCACACTACAAGCAGATAACGCACACACAATGATGACTGTTTCCAATCAAACGTGGGCAAAACATTATGTCACAAAATAGAAAATCTGTTAGAAACTCTTTTGTTTATCTTTATTGTGCAACTCAACTGTCTAATTATGGAACCTTGATTCTCAAACAACTTAAAGCGTGACACATTTGGAACTTGGCCAGTATTTCCTGAATGTGTTTCATTTTTTTTTTCGTGGAACAGTTGGAATGTGCATGATTACAGTCTCACACAGGCCGTCACTTCATTTTACATTTCATTTCCTTAAAGGGGAGGTCAACCCCCAAAAATGATTTGCAATAAAATGTTCTATTTACCTTCACGGGTCTAAACATGGCTTTCTGATTAATATTGCGTCAGTGGAATTTGACTTAAGTAGCAAAATCGATCCGTTTTTAGCCATCTCGGGGTGGGCGGCCATTTTGTCTACTGAAAATGACATCACAGTTGCTCAGGACTCAGGTAACGCCCAATCACAACTGAGCCATGATTGGTTGTTACCTGAGCCCTGCGGAACTGTGATGTCAAAATGGCCTCCCCTGAGATGACAAAAATGGGTTGATTTTACCGGTTAACTCATAATTAGTGTCTCTAAATCGATGACTAGTAGTTATGCCCATGAACGAAAGAGACAGCGCCACAGTCATCTCGCATGAACATTATGTGCTGCACAGCAATTCACATGTTACAGCGTAGCCTCAAAAACACACCAATTTATTTCACAGAAAAAGAAAAGGCACATTTGTCTGTTAATAAAGCATCGATGACTAAATACATTGACTGAATAGACCAAAAAATTGCACACAGTGAAGAAAACCTCAGAAAAGTGAAAGCATGCCATGCACACAACCGATACTAGTTTGTTTTCCTGAAAAATTCACAATTTTCAGACACACCAATCCTTGCAAAACATTATCATGCGGCATGCCCATGCACCAACTGTAGAATAGACACAGAGCTGGACTGAGAGAGGCGGAGGAGAGGGTGCCCCGCTCAACTCAATGAGGGAGGAGCGCGGGGAAGTTTAATGACAAGAGTGGAGGAGGAGGAGGCCCAGAGGTTCAACATAAGGCCACATGGGGGTCAGAGGTCGGACAGGAAGAGCTGTGAGGAAGAAGAGCAGGTGACGGGAGGAGGAAGAAGCAGCAGATATGACATGTTGTAGATTTAGAGATAAAGAGAGAGTAAGGAGAGAGAGGCTGAGCAAAAGACAAATGTTGAGCTCTGTCTTGTTCTCAGGTATAGAGAGAAAGAAGGAGGACTCGAAACAAGGTATGAAGGCCCAGAGCACACTGTCTGTGGTGTACTAGTGCCACTTTTGTCTCGTGGATTCATCCCAGACGCACACGCACACATAAACTTAAAAAAAAAAATAATAATAATAATTCTCAAACATTCCTCATTACGAAAATCTGATCTAAAAAAAATGTGGCTTACATAAAATGTGTCAATCAAAAGGGAGATAGGTTACCTTTGTTTCTCATGTATGGGGTGTGAAAAAGAATGACTTGTGCTCCAGTGAGGCGGAAGGGTATACGTGCATGCTGCTACAGAGAATGACACCATTCCTCAGACCCTCGGGCGGCATCCTCTGAGAGTCATTAGCAGACCACCATGCAGCCCCGACTTCCACCCTTCCACTTACCCCTCCTGAAAAACGGGGGTCTAATAACTCGTGGCTTGTGCACCAGGCGCGATGGCCTTGTGTCCGTGACCTCTTGTGAAGCAACAGAGATAAGGTAAAAAAAAAAAAAAAAAAAAATGGCTGTTACCCAGACTCACGGGAAGGGTTGCAGCCGTGTGGGGGGGAAAAAAACAAAACAGCTCACCATTCCAGCCTCAAGGCTTTAGAAGACCAATAAGGAGGTTGATTTCACTGACAGTATATTACAAAAAGCAGGCATCCACACCAGTAACAATAACCTCAAACGTGATGTTTTTTATTTCTATCCTACTTAAATTTATTAAATGTCTATCAATGCTATTTTTCCTTCCAAAAGCAATAAGGTTTTCACCAGTGAGGATTTCTCCATTTATTTTCCAAAGCAATATACACACAACTTGGCCTTGGTGGAGGTCTGCGATCGTGGAATTGATCAAGGGGTGGGCATCATAAATTTGTTGTTTAATCCGGTTTGCCAAGCATTCACATGAGCATAGATGTTTTTAACAAGTTTTCATTTCTCATTGAATAATTGGTTAATCGGTTTATTACGATGAATAAAACAGAGAAATGGTAAAACAATGTTGTTCATTCAACATTTTTCATTTATTGTATTAAATACTTGACTAATTCAATTAAGTTAAATTATAAATAATACAATGAAAACATTCGACTGACTTATTTTAATTGTAATTAAATAAATAATTGTCACTGTTTGGTGGAAACATTCTATGTATCAATTTTTCAAATTAGTCCCCACTTGGATCATTATTTTTTTTTTTTTTACAAATTATTGACTAATTTCATGTTAAAAATGTCTTTTTGTTGCAATGCAATGTTAATTAAAGGCTCAGCAAACATGTTTTGGGGGGAATTCCTGAAAAGTAATGTTTTTGGATATGTGAAGATTCTGCACAATGTTAGTGATATTTTATGTATGTGTTTTATATTTCAGCTCATCTATAACTGCCTGCCACATCTATTTTATATGAAACATTGACTTTTCGCACAAAGTTTGCCCACCCCTGGGCTAGTAATAGTAGCATTACTACTATTAGTATTTGTACAGCAGTAATGAAAAAAATAAACAGAGCAAGCTAAAAAAAAAAAAAGATACTGCAGGCTGTGGCCAAACACGTTGGCTTTGCAGGATTACCGCAGATTTGACACACGCCTGCATTAGGCTTCATCCAAGAAAGTTCATTTCATTTCTCTTGTAAATGAACAAATTTGTGTATGTTTGTGTCGTACCATTGATGACACTGGGCGAGAGCAAGGTGGAGTCACGATCGCCCAGTCGGCAAGCTCCCTCCTCTGAAGATCCGGGTGCCAGTTGTGTGGCCTGACCATCCAGGGAGCTCACAATGTCTGCACGGTCAATGTCCTTCAAGGCAGCGTACAGACTCTCCACTGAGGGGCGCATGAGATAAATCAAGATTTCTGTGTGCCACACAACCATGGATGTATACATGAAAATCTGTAAAGAGGGTCCTTGGTTCCGCTCCAATATGAACCGTGGAGATGTAACCCAAATGTCAGAAGCATTTATCAATAATGGTTAGTGCCTTCTGATGCCACATGAGCACCTAAAAAACGTTCATTGTGCATTACGTGTACCCTCAAAACATCATATCTCAGAACTATAAACCGAGGACCCGCTGCACTCGAACAAGCGAACATACTCTTTGCCCTCTTGCCCTCTCTACCAGCCCAGAGGTTGAGCAAGGCGGCGCTCTGATCCAGCAGAGAGTTGGGATTTTCCACGCGGATCCTATTGATGTCGTCAACGCCAAACTGAAGCTCTCGCGCCAACTCTGAGCAGAGGATAATCGCGTCACTGCAAAGCACCAAAGCAGTAATCAGCCACTCACATTGTTCTTTTTGAATGACTCACCTGCCCAACTTAAACCCAGTTGCTCTGATATGATGTTGATCTTGACCTCAGTCCTCTCCATTGCATTCACTGTGGCTGAGGACAGGAAAATATAATCAGTTTAAAAACTAGAGGTACACACAGCGGCCATTCTTAACATCATGACCACTTTTACAACGTAACATCCAATACAAGAGCTGTGTATTCCGCACCGACAAAGATCTTCCGTTTTGAGGTATTACTGTAATGTGGTAATTGGCAAACAATAATAATTGTTTACAATTGCATATGGAGAATTATTATTACAAAAGTGATGGCATGACAAAATGAAGCTCCTCCCCTGAGTTCAACATAGTTCCTTGGAACCGAGATGCCACACGATGGCGCCAAAGCAATACTTTTGCATTAACGCCACAACTTCTTACACCTTGAGACCCCCCGGGTGCAAGAGGCCGGAAAAGACTGTGACAGTTTGGTCAAAGGCACAGTGGAGGCGCTGCATGACTGTCTCTATGTTATCAACTGGTTTTATGTTTTGAATGACTTATTATTAAAAAAAATGCTTTAGCATTATAGTTTAGTATTATTGTCGTTCATCATTATTACTCGCTCCAGCTGTTGTGAAAGGCACTATATAAATTAAATTGTATTGTATTGTATTGTTTTTGCTTATTGAACCTCTATTCATGCCGGAAATTGATGATGGATTATTCATTATCTTTTGTGTTGTATGCGTTATGTTCAGTTTGATTAATTTTATATCAGTGCAGTTGTTTTTATAGAGCATTTCAGTATTGAGATCAGATGATTTGATTAGAAAAGGCTTGAGGCCTGAGCGCAAAAACAGCAAATTGGACGTTAAACCAAATAGGTTCCCCAAAACAATAAATAGGTGAATTTGTGAACAGCTAAAGCAAAACACCGTATTACCTTTCCTAAGGCAGGTTATACACGTCACCTCTTGTACTGGATACTGTATACTGTGCAGTGTATGCATGGGTTCCCATGAAATTTGTTTGAAGTTATACTCACATGAACACAACCACTGCTCTGTGAGGAAGGAAATAAGCAATAACGTCGACATCAGATGGACCGGAGCGGATGGAATTTAGGGGCGCATTCAAGTGCCAGTCCCAATAATAATTAAAGCATTCTGTAATCAGAAGTGCATTGCAGCTGCGCGGTGTCCAACATAGACAGAAAAGACCTTGCCCCAAAGAACCACCCTTGTCCTCCAGCAGCAATAAATGGCAATCTTGGTGTAATTACTGGGGGTCAGCAAAAGGGCTCCTCTGTCTTACTCCACTGCGAGGTCCTGCCCATTCCCAGAGCTGAGCTGAAGAGCTAATGCTGACAGTATCTGCCGCCATGCCAGTGGAAATCGCAGTGGAGACACCAGCGCCATGCAAACCAATATAACAGGAGTCATTCATCGGTTCCAGGGCACCCAGAAAGGCAAGCAAACCCGGTGCCGTGGAGCCTTTGCGGTTCATAAGGGGCGGGGGGCGGGGGGTGGTGGTGGTGCGCATCTTTTGGCACGCATTCAATTCAATTTCCTTAAACTGCCCTGCAGAGAACTCTGGGGAGTACAGAAGAGCAGTGCGTTGCATCCAAGGCTCGGTTGTTGTGCCATGCGTGCACATTAGAGAAAGGAGAAAACAGAGTGGGGAGCAGAGAGCTTTGAGTAAAGGGCAGAGCAAGACTCAGTGCCCATCTCCACCGTGGATATTTCAGGAGAGGGCTCTGGGTAAGATGGTGAACTCACCCAACCCGGGCTCATTCAGAGCACTGTAGCGCTCCCTCAGGGCGAGAGGTGTTAAAGTTCGTCTGCGTTCTTCACTTCCAACGACCTAGGAAAAAAAAAAAAAAAAAAAAGATTCACACAACTCAGCAGACATACTTGGAATCTAAGCTCCAAGTCCACAAACTTACTTACCTTGATGCATGGTGGCATTGCTATGTTGAGGTTGCACAGGACATGCTGCGCATCCTCATACTTGGTGCACTTTCGCAGGAAGGACAAAAACCCCGTGGCATCCTTGTTACTGTCTCTGACCTACCAGCAGAAATAGGAAGAAGAGGATAGAGAAGGAAAGATAGCAGAGAGAGGAATCAAAAAGAAGGTAAGAGGGGATAGAGAGAGAAAAGGGCGGAAGGAGAGAAGAAAGGAAAATCAAATCAAATCAAAGCAAACATTCGACCCCACCACAATGTCGCAGGCACGTGGTGCAGTAGTAACATGGGGGCCAGAAGCAGGGGATGGAAGCAGTCCACAGGCAGGCGAGAGGGTGACATTTACCTGCACACTTTACCTGGACGTCTGTCAGACCAGACAGTAAGAGAGTGACCGCCAGAGAGAGAAAGAGAGACAGTGAGACAGACACAAACAAGACAGGCAAGGCCGCAAGATTGCAAGGCTGGCGAGGAACGTGAGGGAGTCACGGGACATGCAGACGCTCTCGCAAGAGAGTCGCGACAAACAAACGGAAGGTGTGTATTTATCTGGTGTGTGCACAACAGTACAGCATCACCATGACACAAAAACACACGTGGCAAAATCATGAAACAAAAACAGGAAATCAGAACAACATGGTCAGAAAAAAAAAATACTCGAAAAGTACTATGAACAACAGACAAAAAAGGGCACAAATCAGTAACAGACCACGATTATGAAACTCAAAATGATGTGACAATTTGTTCGAATTCAAGTATGGATATTTGAGAAGCAAAGAAACAACAACAACAACAAAAAAAAAATATTCACTAAATTCATAAATAACAACATATTCCATATTTTCATGCCCAGCAAGAGTCTTGTGGAAATAACTGTGCACATGACTCGAGTTTTGTTTCCTTTGTTCATTTTTGGACACAGTCGCCATTGAAATGGGCCGTTTGTGCAGTTGTGGGTGTGAACACAGTCGACTTGGTTCCAGGCCGGTCGAAGTTGGCTGCCTTGAAGTGTGCAATTGGGCAGTGCGCTTTCCACGCCCGATCGTGCGCCTGTGTCTGACTGTGAAAAATGACTAATCTGACCGCCGATATCTGGGTCATTTATACGAGTGAAACTCTTGTTCGCTTTCAGGACTATATTATACTGCCTCAAGATGGCAAGTCATGCGCACCAGAAGAAGCTGCTATGAATTAATCATGAGGCGCCAACTGTTTGTCTTTCTATTCTATTTAAATATGTTAGTCATGAAACTTTCTATAAAGTACAATATTCTAGAGTACTATTTTCCAAATTAAAAGCACATTATATTTTATTATTTGTTGGGGAGGCTGGAACGGATTAATGGCATTTCCATTCGTTTCAATGGCTAAATATGATTCGAAAAAGAAATTATGATAAATTGCAAGAACTGAGGCCAAATGTGCATAAAAAAACTCACCGGAACTTCAACATTGACGCACACAATTATATTTAATGCCATTTAGAGCCTTTTATTTTTTTAGATTACAAAAGCTGAGTCTTCAAGCAATTATTTATCATCTAATAGAATATTTATGTGTCTTAGGTGCTTGTGTTTTGGTTATCAACCAAAAAGGCTCAGCTGTTAACTTTAGCATATAGCAACTGAGCAATTACATTTACTATCAAATTTTCCTTTCAGATGGAAAATGTAAGAATTTATTTGATAAGACTCGTCTTAAAAGGTTGATGCACCCAAATTGGCGCACAACATCTCATCGTTAACAAACATACTTAAAAGTCTGTCTTGAAAGGATTTTTTTTTTTTTTTGAGGCAGACGCACACAGCTGTGCTTTTGATAGCAGCGTTGTAGTCTGCTCCTTTTGAACATACTATCCTAAAGATGTGACAACAAACAGACACAAAAACACCAGTGGAGGCTTTTGGGAGGGTCAGCAGGGGCTCAGCAGGAGAAGTGACTCAGTGAAACACAAGTGTACACAATACACACAACAAAGTGAAGACAACACAGTGACATAAATGCCTTTAGAGTCGCAGACCTTGACAGAAACAGGCAGCCGGTTATCTCTGAATGCCTGGAAGCTGAAGGTGCGAGGCTGTTGCGTGGCTTTCCTGATTGGGACCAGGTTGCCGGAACATTCCAGATGCAGCGGCATACCCTCCATCAACTTAATAAAAAAATGCAAAGAACCAATCAACCAAGAAATTAAGTTTGGGATTTTATCAGAAAATGTACACTGTCATCAGTTCCAAACCTAGATGATTTTCTACTCGGATATATTATTTTGATGCTTTTAAATTAACCATCTAATACACATTGGCAATGCACATGAATAGGAACTAAAATAAATGCACTGTCCCAGTGTCCCAAGCTTTGGGACACAACACAAATGACGTAACGTGATGCGAAAAAAAAAGGATCAGCCATGAAGTGAGCTCGTAGAAAGGTGTGATTTTAGCAGTTTCAAATATAGAAAAAGATAATCTAGCATTGCCACATGCCTGAGTGTATCACATGCTTCCTTTTCATTATTATAAGTAAAACCAGGGCTTTCCGTTTTAACTACTTTATGCCTCAAACCAGTATGAAAAGGCATCAGGCTACTTACCTGTTAGGTTGCTTAGCAACCAAAGCCATATATGGACATGCATGCTGCTTCTGAATAATAATAATAATAATATTGCCTTTATTAGTCCCACAATGGGGAAATTCGAGATTCGAACCCAGGCCTCCTGGGGAGACTGGGTCCTGAACGCGGCGCCTTAGACCACTCGGCCATCCTGGCAGCCAATTGGACATGTTTGACATCTTATTGAGGTTCCACAGCGATACAAAAAAAGTATTTTTTTTCTCAGTGCTGACCTCAATGTCTCGACTCCGTGCCACTTCGGTGAAGTTTTCGTGCAACTCCAGCGTCTTGTCCATCTTGTCATCGGTCATGCAGTAACAACGCAGGCGTCCTTCCCGCGCCTCGTTCATCTTTGCAAAGATAACAAACTTTGCCATATAAGGCACGGCCATCAGTTCCCGGTACAGAAGGTTAGCGAAGGTCACAGCCTCTGCTGTGCGGGGACAATCTGCCAGCCAAAATCTGTGGTAAAGTCAAAGCAGGAAAAGAGATTGCAGTCACGGATTTAATAGAACGGGGCGGCTGTGTCTACTCAGGGGTTCCCAAACTGGAGTCTGGGGACCTGTGAGCCATAGCTTGCGGGTCCGTAAAATAATATTCACATAACCTATGTATTGATATATTTAAAAAAAAAACTTCAATTTCCTGCCTTTTTAATTTTTGCATTAATTTATATAAAAGCTCTGATTTAAATTGCGAAATGAAATCATGATGCCGACATCCATGTGTAAACAGTCTTTTTGTTTTTAAGAAAAAAAAATACTGGAATGAAGTCCTACTTTATAAAAGGTGTAGCATTCCAAAAATTAAGCTGTGCTTTTAAATTTGCTTGTTAAAATGTGAATTCCCCCTCCTAGTATTTTATTTTTTATTTTCATATCATAATATTCTAACTTTATCTGGAGAAAAAAAAAATCAATTTTACAATGTTTGTCTTTTTTCTTGTCAAGACTACATTTTTTTTCATTTTGAAAAAAATTCCTATTTCTTTAAAAAAAATATATATATAATCATCACTTAGAGTTGACCTTGGTCTCCAAATTCTGAGAACCCCCACCTCTAAATACATGAAGTGATTATAAGAAAGGAGCGCACACCTTGCAGAGACATTAGTTGTAAAATTGGCACAGCTGTTTGCATACATCAGCTTGGTTGTTCCAGTGATGTCCTCCCACTGAGCAGGTGCTGTCCCACCTGAGACGTGACAAGCACACAACGTCATTCAAGCCCTGTTAACCTCTTCACCCCTTTACAGCACATTTTTATGACACATTTCTCAAGGTAAGAAAGGATGATTCGTTCCAATGTCATCCTTAATAAAAAAAAAAAAAGTTGGTCAACTACCAATGACACTGCAGAGGAGGCGCAGGCTGGTGGTGTCACCCTCGCCCGCATCACGAGGGCTCTCCCGCCAGGACGGTGGAAGCGGAATACGCAGCCCGATTGGACGGTGAAATTTGCGTCTACGTGGTTCGATGGTGACCACGGGGCTGAAGGTCGCCTGGTTGCCAAGTTGTCGAGTCAGCAACTCATCGGGGATGGGCTGGGCCTGAGAGGATGAGAGGACAAGCTGGTAAAAAGGCGGAATAAAGAATGTTGAACAGAAGGCATGTATGTCATAGATGTAGTGTGCACACGCAAATAAAAAGAAATGTCAACTATGCATAAAAAAAAAAAACAGGAAACAAAATGTGCTTCTTAACTATAACGTCAAAACCTTCACCATACTCACACATGCAACCAACTTATAAGTCATATCAGACCCAACTCAGATCAGTGCATCAGCTCGGTCTGTGTGGCTCACAACTTAAATCAGGCAACTGAGGAGTGATGAATGGCTGGATAAAAGAAAAAAAAAAATCAAACATAAACAGAAAGCAGCTTAAAGCAAAGCCAATTTAAGACACATGCCATTGCCTCCAAGGACACCGGGAATGTGACAAACAATGAGAAAAAAAAATGTCCAGTGAAATGAGTGAAACAAAACACATTAAAAAAATTATATATTTATTTCAGTGGTTCAATTAAAAAAATAAATTAATAAATACAACAGATTGGACAAGAAAGAAAATAAGTTTCAAAAGTCAATTCCAATGTCTAAATTAAAAAATACATATATATATACATATATATATATATATATACACATATATATACATACATATACATACATACATATACATATATACATATACATATATATATATATACATACATATATATATATGTATATATATATATATATATATAAAATATATTCATTGAGTTGTACCCCATCCATCATGAAAGTTGTCTCAACTAGCATCTTGCTACTTACCTGCAGTCCGAGTCTCACTCTTTTGGTTACAGCTGTCTCGGGAAAGATGGCCTCAACATGGGGCACCAGCTTACTGCTCAGCCGTCCGCCCTCTGGACCAATCAGATCGCTCTCTTGCTGAATGCGGGAGACCACGGCAAAGTACAGGGGGAAGTCAGTGGAGATGATCCGACGAATCCTCTTCTTTTCCAACTCCTCGTGACTTTCCAGTTCTGCAGATAGATAGAATAGAACAGAAAAGGGGAGGACACATAAGAGGAGATGAATGGGGGGTTGGATTGTAATAGAAGGTTAGAAAGGAAGTTAATGGTGCATAATTGACTCCAAGTGGCGTAAAAGAAGTGCACTCAGAAAACTATTCTCTCTCAATGTCCTTGTTTTATATTTCAACACAATAAATCAAAATAAAGACTGAGTCATCTTCAAGTGTCACGTGGACAGTTTCCATCACGCTAACCTTCATCCATGCCATTCAGAATGGTTTCCAGCACTTCGTCCCCGTAGCGATTCCGGTGTTCTTTCCAGACCGAGCCGTTCTCACTACGGAGGACCACAAGCTCACGGTCCCCTCGAGCCAGTGAAGCAAAGTGTGGGATCTCCACTATGACTGGCCTGTGAATTCATAATAATACATCATTGTTATCATCATCATAGTCATACCAAAAAACCCCCCCAAAAAAACACAAATGTACTTTGATTCAGCATTTTTTTTCATTCTGAGCTTGAGGCTATTTTTCCCCTCACTGTCATAATGCACTTCAGAAATTAGGGTATTTACGCTCAATTTGCATGATCAGATCAGCTCAAATAATGTGAATTATATATCACATACTATTGGCAGTGGCGGCAAAACAAAGTGCACGTCTGATGAGCCCACACAAAAATTTATTTGATATCAAAGCATAAGGCAAAACGGACTACTTGGATAAAATCAACAGAAGTGCTGTTGATTCAGGCGCAACTATTTTGCTGTTCAAAGAAGTACCGGCCCAATCATACTGTCTAGTGAGGCACTGAAAAAAATCACATTTAGAAAACATCCTAAGCAAACTGAGGTGTATTGACTCACCCAAGGAACTGCATGCTGGACGGACCCAGCGAGATTATACGACTGGCGAGTCCCTCGCCCTCCACCAATGGCGGGGGCGTGGTCAGCTTCTGAGGTTTGACCAGGCGGCAGGTGATGCGTGTTGGCGCGGCGCAGGTCCGAGGAGGGATGATCACTCGTAGGCCGTGATGTCTGCTGCCTCGCATGGAGCCTCCACGGGCGTCTACCATGAAGCTCACCAGGAAGCTGAGAGTGGACAGGTTTACATAATTACTGAACCAGGACTGAGACCGAGCATTGCTTAAGGTATTAACTTATTACTTGCATGAGAGCAAACAATGTTAAAGTGTTACTGTAACACTTCGACTTCCGGTTTCAGGATTCTGACAGTTGAGCCAAATAAATAAGCTCACCCGGTGTGAATGGGACTGGCCACTGGGCTGACATTGTCTGAGGTTTCTGTAGCTGGACTGCTCGGGATAAGAGAGTCTTCGTCATACTCCTTTGGCAGTGGGATGGGGGTGTGCTATGTGGTTAAAAAGACACGTACACAAAGAGAGGAGGGGAGAGTCGCGGAGCATATGAACATAGGGGAGGAGAGGAAGAATGACAAGAGTATTCAGTAAGGAGAAAAAAAAAGGATATGAATATTAATTTGTTAAAAATGGTTATCTAGGTCTTACACTTAAGCAGTGATCGACATACCTGATCTAGAAGAACAGTTTCTGGTGACACACAAGGGATCCTGGGTATGGCGGGAGAGTAGGGCCTGTGGGAGAGAATATGATTACAAAGTAAACTAATTATGAATAACCAATTTGGTAACCATGCGGATTATTGAAACCATGTATTTTATAAGCACCTCAAAACTCTATACACACAAGTAGGAATATAGCAGTACTTAACTAAGGAGGATTAATATCGAGAAGGAAATAAACCACAATGGACTTACGTGGTCCCGACACCACCTTCAAAATCTCTCAGTGTCTTCTTTGGGGACAGGAAGTCATCATCTTGATCCTTGAAGTCATCAAGCTTCAAATAGCGCGCACCGTCCATTCCAAGCAACTCGTCACCTGTCGAAAAAAATGTTTTGAAGTAGTATTACAATTATTATTATTATTATTATTATTAATTTTAAAGGCAAGCAGGATTAAACAAAGAACACAAATAGTCAAGACACAAACAACGAGTGCATTTTTCAATTTACACTGTTTTGAAACATTTTCCCCAGTGCGAAGTGACAATGTCCTGAAGTGTGGTTGAATTCTCCACTAACATCAAAATAGTGTCACTTGCTTTATTTCTCTTTTGGATTAAGTAGTAATTCGGATACACATAACGCATCCGCCCTCCTCGATTTCACCACAACACAGGGAAAAAAAGAGCACAAAAAAGAGACACATTTTTAAGTGTAAGCAATGGAGTCAAATAAACAACATCCAGCATGGACAGCAAACAACAAGGCACCTGGTGATACGGTTTTTAATTATAATTTTTGTTTTAAATCATGCTTAATAAAGATGCAATCACATGTGGTGATGGTTGTTTCTGTGTAGGAGAAAATAGCTGTTATTAAAAAGGTATGAGACGGAAATTATAGAACAGGAAACCATAGATCAAGATTGGTATGAGCTGCTCCGGAATAAAGACAAAGAAAATTATTTCCAAGAGAAGAGAGCTATTAAAAAAAAAAAAACCACACACACACACACAATAATACAAACACATTGAAAAACGAAGCTGGATGGCCATATCATAATTATATTTTGGAGATTCCTTCGAGCAGAAAGACGACAAGAGTGCATGTTGCCTTCAGCAAATGTTGAATTGGCTGGCACATCAATTAGGCTGTCATTGACACGGGCTCCAATTTACAAACAGCTGATTTGGAAGGAAACTAAACATCCTGTCAGGTTAATGAGCCCCTGAATAGAAGTGTGTCAAACGCTCGTATAAGGAAAATACTGTGACTACATGCTGATGGAAAACAGGACATTTTTCTTTCTAAATAAATCTCAAAGCGAGAGATAAAGGGTGAGGGAATAAAAATAGAGCGGAACAAACATGGCTGAGTTTGAGTCAGAGGAACTGATCAGAAAGACAAGAAGTGATGCACAGAGAAAATGAGTGTGTGACCGCGATGAAGCCACATGGTTCACGACCCACCGCCACGGACAAAGCAAAGAAACACACACAATCCTACCTAACGTTAGCTGGGCGACCCCTACAAAAAAAAAAAAAAAAAAATGGAAAGGGAAGTTATAAACAGTCATTCACTGGGTCAAGTGAAATATTCAGTGGATAGGAAAAGTATAGACACCCCTGTTCAAGGACCAGGTTTTTGTCATATTAAAAAATGTGAACAAGATCAATCATGTCGAAATTAGAAATCAAAACATGACTTATTTATATACTTTAGTTGAACTATTTGTCGGCCTGTTTACTGCCGCTTCTCTTCGGTTTTCTGCCCCCATGTCCCCGGCTTGGGAATTAGGTGATGGTGACCCGCTACGAAGCTTACATTGACCAATGGAGATTGCTGCTCTGGTCAACTGGGTGTGGACCCGCTCCACTGAAATCATCTTTCTGCAGCGCTCCATTTGATTGACTCTCACATTATTTCAACTAGCACTGTATAGCATCATTTTATGTGTAAAATGTTGCCCACTTGGCCTCTATTGCAGCCAGATAATCCTGGAAGGGGGATTCCGCCATCTGTGGTCTCTTCTCAAGGTTTCTCATTTTTCCCCAAATGGGCTTTTGAGTTTTTCTTTGCCCTCCTGGGGGATAAGAGCAGGGGGATGTCACTTTTGGGTACATGAATCCCTTTGAGACTGTCCTACTAAAGCATCAGAACTAGATGTGTGGTTAAGGGTGTCTGATGTATGCTGACTCCCAATCAACATGAGTTTGAATGCGATTAGTTCATTCTGAAAACAGCAACATCCCTATTTATAAGGGGGTGTGCACACATGTGCATACACATTATCTAATTTTTTTTCCTCAATTGTGTTTTAGAGGTTATAAGCCACATTAAAGGGGAAAACAGTTTTTAAATTATTTATCGTGGTTACACTTTTTTTGATATCACAAAAATTTTCATCATATCCAGCGTACGTCGTCCATATCTCCATATCAGCCTTTTTCTGGGGATTATCAATCCTGCATGGCAATGCTTTCCATCATCATCTCAACATACCTTCATCCTCAGAAACGTCCAAAATCTCATCCACCGTCTCAGGAAAACTCATCCGATGCTTTTCGGTTGTGATCTGTGAAGAGAGAATATAAATCTAAACATCCCAGCAATGGTATCAAGAAGGTGAGAGGTCACAGTTCCAATTTTGGTCTCCGTGTGAACCACATAAAATGTGGTGACTCACCGCAGAGACGGATTCCTCAGTCACCAGTTTAAGCACATCGATGACAGAGATGTAACCGAGACGCTTTGCGATGCCCAGTGGAGATGTACCATTCTGAGTTGAGACGGACAAAAATAATCAATACTGATTGCTTGATTTTATAACAGGGCATAATAATAAGACACCGTTAGACTAGCTTCCATGTACTTTTTACATTGAATTTGTGACAGTTTGTTTCAAAAACAGATCCTATGACAGTTACCATACGAACCACGGGTCAACAAGAATCTGGAGGTTACTACTACTGCACATACGTTAATAGGGATTTGTCGCAGAAGCAATTTCGATGTCATGGAATAGTTGTGACACCTGACAGGTCGTAAATATTTTTAAATGAGTTCCTGGATCCTTATGGTAGGAAAAATTATGCTTGGTCGTGACTCACCGACGTAATCTCATTGGGCTGGGCTCCGTGTTTCAACAGAAGGGTGACAATATCAGTGTGACCCTGTTGAGCAGCTTGGTGCAAAGGAGTGTAGCCCATCTGCAGGTCAAGGAGAGAATGAATGTCCTCTTTAGATGATCGCAACGTTTTGAGAAGATTTCACCAAGTAGTGAAGCAGAAGTCACTAAAACAGTAAATCGAATTTACCCGCGTTTTACTGTTCACATGTGCCTGCTGCTGCAGTAGGAACTTGACCATTTTGATGTTACCATAGTGACAGGCCACGTGAAGGGGCGTGTAGCCCATCTAAAACAAACACGGACATATAGTGAATACAACAAAAACACACTGACAGGTCCTGAATTAGATGAGTGTTAATTGACGAAACGGAAACTTTCTGTAAGTCATTCGTCTTTTGTCAGTGATGGGAGCAGTTGGTTTACCCGTGAAGCAGCATAAACAGACGCTCCCTGTTTGACGAGCGTGTCAGCAATGCCCACGTGGCCCTCTTGTGCCACAAGATGGAGAGGGGTCAATCCATTCTGTAGACAAAAAGAATTATGAAGCGAGGAAGCTGCGGTTCATCTCATCTAACAACCGTTAATTCATTCAACTCGCAATATGAAGCTGAACACCACCTTGTTCCCGAGATTTACGTTCGCTTGCTTGGAGATGAGAAGTGCCACAATGTCGGGCCGTCCTTCTTGTGAGGCCAAGTGCAGGGGCGTGATGCCTTGTAAGGACTCGGCATTGGGCGATGCCCCATTCTGCAGCAGGCAACTGGCCACTTCCATCTGATTCTGCTTGGCGGCTATATGTAGAGGAGTGTAACCATTCTGCAGAGAGACACAAGGACATGAAAACAGGAGCGGGCATCGCCTCACTGGTGAGCCGTGAAATATCGAAACGCAATAGATGTTAGATCTGACTAATTGGCTGTTGATCTTGAGAAAAGATGAGCAAGTCCAGGGCTTAAAGGCCACATTTGGTTTTCAAAATTGACATATACCATTTTATTATGAGGCAAAAAAATAAACAAATAAATAAATAATAATAATAATAATAATGAAAAAATAAAAAAAGGAAGAAATCTGCAGTGTATTTTTATTAAACTAATGCAAATGTGTTTTATTATAATTAGATTTTTAAGAATTTGTTTTTTTTTCCTGTATATATAAGAAAATAAAATGAACGGAATTAATTTGTATAACGTCATGGCTAAGTAAGGCATCTTTGCCACACTTAAATCGCCTTCTGTTACTTCAGGATCAATATAATAAAAACAAGGACGTCCTACTTTTTTCTCCACATTTGACAAAGATTTTTTTTTTACAGACTTTAAAAAAAATGCTCAAAACTTAGCAGCGGTTATTCAATTAGTGGAAACTACATGCAAATATCATGACAGGAGTCTTGATAATGTAAACACTGGAAGAACAAAATGACCCTATGGGCCATACTTGCATACAGGCGTCTTAGACAATTCTAACTTTTGGAAACACTCTTTGCTGTTTCAACATAAATATTTCGAAGAGCACAACGCAACCCCCATTAACTATGAAGAGTTAGGTGTGGAATGATTAGCACAGACACTTAAGACATCTGACCTCAGTAAGGTTCTTCAGAAAGATTCAATGTAGAACTTCCTTAGACGCAACACCAAAATGTTACACCGACATCACAGAACAGTATATATGTATATGTTATAGTCATGCCCAAATACCTTTGTTCACATTATGGGTGTGTGTGTGTGTGTGTGTGTGTGTACGTGCGTCTATCTCCCGGTGTCTTACTCGGGCGGTGCTGTGTGCTGATCCTCCCTTGCTGACCAGGAGTTTCACAACATCCAGGTTGTTGTGGTGAACCGCCACATGAAGCGGTGTCAGACCATTCTGTTGGATATGCGCATACATGAACACACACACACACACGCATACACACAAAAGACATGGATATACATGCAGATAAAACAAGACACATGCTACGATAATATAACACGCTGCTAATATTGGCTCGCTCATACATATGGATGAGCGGCTCACCTTGCCAGCCGCATTGGGATTGGCGCCTCGCTCGAGAAGGAGCTCTGCTACGTCGACCTTTCCGTACTTCGAGGCCACGTGGAGAGGAGTGAAGCCTTTCTGCTCAGGTGAAAACCAAAGAGAAAATTCAAAGTCCCTGCACTTACAACAACTAAGATTCACATTTTGATTTTCGACTTATTTTCACCTTACCTTGGTCATTTTGGTCTGCTGCGCTCCAGCGTCTAACAAGATGCGAATGGTGTGAATGTGTCCTTCTCGCGCAGCGATGTGCAAAGGAGTGTGCCCAGCCGTGGTGGATGAGTCAGGGTTGGCCTTGTGTTCTAGAAGCAGTTTGACCAGCTCTTTGTGTCCCATACGGGCCGCACAGTGAAGGGGGGTCTGGTCGTCCTGGTAACAGAAAACAATGGGGGCACGGATAAAGACAAACTTTATGACTGCGCAGATCAAAACGAGAATGTGTGTACCTTTGCCTTTGCATCCACTTGTGCTGAGTTTTGCAGCAGAAACTGGGCAACTTCACAGTGTCCTGCCCTGGAAGCCATGTGGAGGGGAGTCTCCACTTTCTGGATGCATGCAATATAGTTGTTGAAGTAACACTGCGGCACCCTCGACTCATGTCTTGCTGACTGGACTTGAGCAGTTGGTACAAAGGAGGTTCTTACCACATTGGAAGCATTAGATGAAGCCCCTCTCTGGAGCAGATTCTTCACTATGTTCAAGTGACCCATGAAAGCGGCTACATGGAGAGGAGTGAGGCCAGACTGCAAAAATACAGAGGGAAATTCAAGTCGACAATGTGTATGTGTTCAAGTATTACTAAAAGAATCTCAAACTTAATGGATCTAGAACACCGGCTCACCTCTGTGACGGCTTCTAAGGAAGCAGAGTGTTTGAGCAGCAGGTCCATTGATCGCATGTGGTTCTTCTTGCATGCAATATGGAGTGGTGTGAAGCCATTCTGGAGATAAAAAAAGACCACAGCAACATAAAACATGAAATATGGACAATTACACGGTTGTGTCTCAGTAAGTTTGAGTTCTGTAGAGAAGCATGTTTCCAAACGCACCCTCTACGAGGGAACATGGATTGTGCGTGGAAGACTGAGCTGTATTGTTGTTGGTCTTGGTCATTGTTAAATAAATGCCCCCAGAAATGTGACTTATATTTGGAGCAACTTATACATGTTTTTTTTTTTTTTTTTGTCTTCGTGATGCATTTTTGGACTGGTGTGAGGTAGACTCTGGAGCGATTTATAGCCCAAAATAAATTGAGTTTTTTTTTTTTTTTTTAAACGGTAAACAAGCAAAGATATTTTAGTTAAGCCCACTTGGTCTTATTGAGCATAAATTGCATGAAAAGCTTACATTTTTAATGAATGAATGATTAATGAATTATTTATTCATGGGAGTAACATTACAACGAAAATGTGTTCAGATCTCAAAGATCACATTTTTGAGCATAATGACGCAAAAAAAAATTTCTGGAAAAAAATAAGCAAAAGAGACACAACAAATCACCAATAACAAAAAAAACACATTACCAAAGCTCGAGCATTGGCTTTGGCCCCCTTGTCCAGAAGAACTTTGGCCATGCGATGGTGACCGCAGTGGGCTGCTACATGAAGAGGAGTTAAATGGTCCAGTGTGATGTCATCGATTTCTGCGTTATATTGGAGTAGCTGTCTCACGCAGTCCATGTGATCCCCTTGAGCTGCCATGTGGATGGGGGACAGACCATTCTGTGATGCCAGGAAAAAGTAGTATGAGAAACAACAATTGATTGTTAGCTTGACTTTGGTTAGGTTTTGATGAGGCTGATGAATGTGGGAACATCACTAGTTGAGGAACGGCGAATTCACTCAGATTATATCAAAAGACTCGCCCGTGTGGGAAACTTGCAGCACCGGATGAAAGAATCTCACTGCAAGCCTAATATACAGTATCTCATTAAACGGTACCTTGGTTTTAGCTTGGATGGGAGCACCGTGTTCCAGCAGGATCTCAATGATGCGAACGTGTCCATTTCTAGCTGCACAGTGGAGCGGAGTCAATTCATCCTGCACACACACACAAGCAAAAAAAAAGGGACATTGTGAGCATAAATGGATTAAGAAGTACTCAGTAGAAAAAGCAACTCAGCGTCGGGCGACAGATGGGCCAATAAATACTTGGGAAGTAATATGCAGGCGTCGGTGATAAAATGCCAGACCTGCACACCAAATCCAACAGGAAGTAGCAGCTGAACTTAAAAATGGAAAAAAAAAAAAAGCTACCTTTGTTTTGGCATCTATCTGGGCCCCTCTGTCCAGCAGGAGTCGGACCATCATCATATTGCCCCTCCTGGAGGCGATATGAAGTGGTGTGATGCCATTCTAGAGACAAAGAAATTAAATTTAAGTCATTTACACAAAGTGATAATAAAGCACTCCATTAAAGTTATGGTAGCAAATTTTAGACTCTAAAGACATGGTGAAAAGGATGTGTATCTTTTCTTGGCTCATGAGAACTGAATTGCAGCTGAGAACACTGACCTTCGGGGTGAAGTTAACGTTGGCTCCTCTGTTAAGCAGCAGCTGGGCTACGCTCATATTCTCATAGTGGGCTGCGATGTGAAGAGGGGTGAAACCAGTCTAGAAAGAAAATGATATGAAAGGTGTGTGTGTGAGGACAGAAAATGTAAACAGAAAGGTTAACCAGTGTGCAGAAAAAATGTTTATATATTTTCTAAAGAATTTTAAAGTGTTTGCATATTGATCACAATTAAATGGTTGAGACCATCAAACCAAACTTAACATCTCACAAAGCCCAAGTTAATTCAGGATTTCATTTTTAAAGGGGAAAAAAATCGTGAAAAAAGCAACTGGACCCCAAATTTAATAACTGGTTGTGTCATCCGTGGCGGCAACAAGTGAAATCAAGCATTTTCGTTGTTCCATTAATAACAACAAGTTGTCCAGGTCATGAAGGAGCAAAGCAGGTCCAGATCACCACACTGCCAACACCATGTTTGACTGAGGTTGTTTTTCATCAAATGCTGTGAGAGACCTCTCAAAAACTTTTACTTTTGTTTTGTCAGTCCAGATAATATTTCTCCACAAATCTCAAGGATCAACAAAATAATTGATAAATGGAAGATGAGGTTTGTGTTCTTTTTGTTAGCAATGGCTTTCGCCTTTGCGCTCTGCTATGGATGACATTTTTGCTGCGTGTCTTTCTTAAGGTTGAGTAGTTATCAATTCCCTAGAAATTATTAACAGAGCCCAGCATTTCATTGAGTCTTCTGCTACCGCCTGGAGAAGTCGTCATTGTAGTCTTGAAGTAATATTTGTGGGCATTGTCGCCGCTGTTCCCAAAATAGAGTGTAGAGAGTGTTTACCTTGCTGAGAACATCCGGATTCGGGTCGTTCTGCAGGAGCACAGCGGCGGTGCGTGTGTCGTCATTTCGAGCGGCAATGTGCAGTGCAGGGAGGCGGACCTTGCCTTTGGTGCCATAGTTGATGAGCAGTGCTACAACGTTTTCATGGCCCTGCTGCAGGGCCACTGCCAGAGGGGTGAAGCCGTCCTGATGGTAAGAAAGCAAAGTAGGATGAGGAGAATTCATTATAAATGAGGGGACAATCAGGTATTCTTTAGTTTGGTACTTGAGGTGGAATATAAGATTATTATTTTATTTTATTTTTTAAATATGGAGCATGCACACTCCCACCTACCTCAGTGGGGAGACTCTGATTGGCGCCGTTCTCAAGCAGAAACTTGACCACCTCCAGGTGATTTTCCTGTGCTGCCATGTAGAGAGGACTGAACCCTTTCTGTGTGACGCATACACAGATATGGTCAGAACGATGAACACATTTGGAACTATAAAACATTTCCTTCAAATATTGCCCAGTGCTAATATTGATAAAATGGCACATGCTCGTTTTAAGCGGCAAGGATATACGTAGTTCCATTTAAATCCATTTCTGTTGCTAAAAAACAAATGAGCAATTCAGCCTCGCAAAGCACAAAGAGAAATTCTGTCAAAAATACGGCTGTAAAAATACTGCCACATTGAAGAATAGTTGGTCTGATGCTTAGTTGGCAATTTTGCTATGATTATGTAGATATTTTGAAGACTAGCATCAAGACGTCTTTTTTTTTTCTTGTTTCAATTCTGAATAACAAATCAATAGAATAACCGCATGTCATGTGAATGTTTTTGGAAAACCAGGAAAATGAGTAAGAACATTGGAAGGTGGCATGGAGGATGATTGGTTAGCATGACCGTCACACAGTTCAGAGATGTGGGTTTTCTTCATTTGGTGACAGGAAGTAAAACAGTTAAATTAGCCTAATTATATATTATTATATTATAATTTTAACGTGGCTTCATGCAGATAACCAGTCTTGTGAACGCAAAAAAAAAAAAAAAAAAAAAGACCGTATACTTGGGTTATGGTCACGTCAAATCAGGCTTATATGTGATTTCATGAAGTGCCTCATAATGTTGCCCTTAACCGTGCAGTATATTTATTATATGTGATTACATTTCAACATCATTCAATTGGAGCAAAAAAAAAATAATAAATGTCTGACTTGGTGACGTGCCTTAGTTTGTCATAATGAGGCCAAATTTATCCTGTCCCGTCTGTGAAGATATTTTATGTAACTAAAAATCCAGTCACATTTAAACTTCCATAAACCTTGGCATACAAGCCCTCACATTCTTTTAGTGACTCACATGTGACTGGGCATTAACGTTGGCTCCATAATTGACAAGCTCAGCCACCACTTTTTCCTGGCCTGCCAGCGCCGCGATATGGAGAGCAGTGTTGCCTTTCTGTGGGTAACAGTGACGGAAAGACATGTAAAAGATACAAAATATGACCATCATAGATGCAAACAAAACAAAACCAAGTTACAGAGGCGTGGTTGGGTCTCAATGTTAAACTTAACAGAGGTACTTCGACTTGGGTTACGTCTTATCGCCAGGTTCATTACATGTCAGTGCCGTTGACACAAAACAGCGACATGGGTGGGGAAAAGCTTTCAGCGTGGCGGTTCACGACAGCTCACAACATTTATCATTGAATCACATGTTTCTTCAGTGAACCAAAATAAAAGTACGTAGCGTACCTTGGTGGTGGCTTCCAGTTCGATGCCCGAGTGGAGGAGCTCCAGGACCATTTTCACGTGACCCTCTTTGGAGGCCAGATGCAACCCATTGAGACCGTTCTTTGAGGGTGTGGGGGGGAAAAAAGATGGATTTCATCTCTGAAGGCTAACAGTATTACAATTGTATTCCCTTGAAGGGACTATCTGTATGTAGTACCACTGTAATAATCCTGTTACTAATCAGGATTAATATAATCACGGACCACATTACTCTAAAGTCATACATCTCTTATGGCGACTTAATGAATTAATCAGCAGAGCTCTTTGAAGTTGCCGCACTAATACACTCTTCTACGCAACTTGTATCCACCTAAATCTGACGGCTGGCTGCCAAACAAATATTTAACACGATGTTTAGAGGACCGAGGCTTCAAACTTGTGTTTTAAAAGCTGACGAAGTTGGCTCTCGGTGTGCGTGAACCCTTGGTCCTAATTTGAAAACCCGTTGGCTTGGCACGCTGCAACAGATCTGATTTCTCTCAGCGCGCAGCGCGCAGCGCATACCTCATCTCGTTACCGACCGCCTTTCTAAAAATAGATGATAAACCCACAACCGCTCTGTTATGACAAAACGCACAGTCCGATGATAGTAATGAGCAAGCGGCCTTTGCTGTGGGAATCTGTTCTGTCTCTGGCTTTTTTCCAAACCCACTAAGACCAACGTGACCAACAGGAGGCTCAGTTAGCCACACTATTTTCATAATGTCATGTATACTTCGCTGACAGGAAATAAAATCATATCCTATCTACACTTTATTATTAGTGTTTGTGTGCGCATGTGTGTTTATGCACAGTGTGAAGAAAAAAATCACACATGCAATTACTCGCATGTTAAGTTCCAATGATGCAACACGGTGAAAGAGTAAAAACTTAAAGGCAGAAGATTGAAAGGATGTTTAATGCGAAATGCTGAATAATTTATGTACACCACTTTACACAAAGGTGAAGTATCCAGAAGTGATGAATTTTTCATTCTCTTTTCTGTCTCTTTTTTTAAATTTTTTTTATTTTATTAGTCCCAGTGAGCACACTGCAGACTTTCCTCTCAGGATACAATGACATTATGTGTTCCAATTAAATGATCCACCAAAGACTGAAAGCAAAAGCAAAGAGCTGTTCTCAGTAGTATAAAATATATTCTACGGTGTTTTCATTCGGGGTGTTTCATAAGCGTGACCTCATTACTGTGGGAAATCCTCGTACCTTCCAACATGTTATGAAACAGCTCCAGAAGCCCCAAAACCAGTTTCTCATTTTGTATTCACGTCTTCATCGAACTGAAAACCTCATTATTACAGATGTTGATGTTTTGCGTTTTCCCACGTGGGACAAATTAATTCCACTTTTTATTTAGTAGCTCAAACTTGTGGGTGATTCAAGTGTACTTTTGCAAGTCAGGTGGCTGATTGCAGATTGGCCCTTGTGTTGGGGATCAAAATATTCTGACCTATAAAGTCCTTAATTATGCAAATATATCTTGAACTTGACTTTTAATCCTAAATATGGGGTTGGTAATCTTTTCCTGAGCCTGTTCAAGTTCTCACAATGTTTTTTGAAACTCTTACTTGATTTGCTATATTGATGTCTATTCCATTCTTGATATGATCCAGCGCTTTGTCCAGGTTGCCTGAACGAGCGGCGCGCAGAAAGCTGGTGGCTGCATCAGCCTGCAACGAATAAAGAGATTGTTAAAAACAAGTTAACAAATACACTAGAGTAAAACTTTCTGATCATCGAAAAAACAAACTTGAGCAGAAACAGTATTCTTTGGAAGCATGTAAATTGAATGCAAATTGTAATGTGTTTTTAATAATAATAATGATGATAATAATAATAATAATAATAATAATAATAATGTTATAACAATAATAACATTATTATTATTATTTCTATAATATTGTACTGTATTTTATTATAAACTTAAAAGTGGTGACAATTAAATTAAATCTAAAGAAATTTGGATTTCAATGTACATTGTTCCGGTCCTTCTGTTGTACACACGTTGACCACCTGGAGGCAGTATAGACCAGACATATTGAGCTACAGACAGTGACAATTTCTCAGTAATAATAGGAGTTATTCTTCACAGAGGATAAAAACATAGTCCTTTTGCAGACTTTTTCAAATTGTTTTGAACTATAGTTATTCTCAATAAAATGTATTTTTGGATAATATCTTTTTGTGTTTGGAACTGTTTAATTTAAATGATCTGTGGAAAATATTGCTTCGGGTTTCTTACATGTGGGTTTTAGTCAGACTTTTTAGAACATATTAATTATGCAAAATGAGGTTCCGCTGTATTTGTGTGGTACACTGAAGTAAAAACGCTACAGTGGAGTTAATAAATGTTTCACGATGGTGACCAGCTCACTTCACATGAATGGGAATTTTTTTTTTGAAATTCTAAAATACAAAAAAATGAGCGAAAAACGATCATAGAATTTAAATAGCATTCCACTTTTGAGGTTCCACATGACTACCAACAGCACAAAGTCAAAATAACCCAAATATACTGTGCCAAAAATATAACTTCTACTCCATTTGGAATGGAAAGTGTTCCATTCCAAAATACAATATATCGGACCAAGGTTCCAAATCTTAATCCATGAGCACTATGAAGCAAGACTACGCCGTATGTAGGACAACGGTATCACAAATGATCGAAAGAGTCTTACAATGGAGTGCCGCCCACACAGCGTGCCATGCAGACCTAGCGGAGCACACGCACATTTTGCCACGAGGCGTGCTGTCTGCCTGTCTGATCTCAGAGGAGATTGCGCGTGCTTTGTGTCTTGCAGTGTGTTTGCATGACTACTTTTATTTGTATTCATTCACCAGCCAATACTATGACACATCCGACCTGCGCAATAAGAGGCTTCCAATAGCCTCGAGTGAAAATACTGCACGGTGCTCCACATTCTCGACCATTTCAGCAGCATAACGACGTGCCACTTTGAGCTGATGATTCTGAGGGCTTTGATTGCACTGAACATCTTTCTCACGTCTCTTATCTCCAAAACACCAGGAGCAGAATACGCACGGCATGAGATTGCATCTTCAATCAAATCGGATCATTTGCGTCTGCCTCCTTTCCATGCATTACACCAAATGAACCTCATTTCAAGTCTGTTAAACAAACACCGTGCTATCATGTCCATTGTGTAATCTGATTAGGTTCTTGCACCTTCAGAATCGTGAATTTCAAGTCTCCTGACTAATGACACTGTTCTTGGGGCTGGGTGTGATTCGTTTAATTTTTGGTGACGTGAGCGCACGTTCTGACAGGGGGCCCCGTGTTGCTTTTCTGTAACATTTGAGACAGAGGAAACCTTGCTAAGTGGTGACGGAAAAGACCAGGATATTCAAAAATACTTTAAGATGACGTGATAAAAAATTCTGACTATGCTTAATATCTTCAGAGTGCATTTTGTAACTTATAATCCAAATACGCCACAGCTCATGCACCAGTCAAGATAAAAACACATTGCATGCTACACAATATTGAACAAATTATATAGCTGAGTTTTCCCAAGCGTCAGTAAGGGCAACCAGAGTAAAAACTGTGCCAAACAGATCATGCAAGTAACTCAATGTAGCGACCCTTGACTGAAAGACGTCCAAAAGCCAAAAGTCAAATGGCGACATATAGCAGAGAGTACAACAAGCGTCAAACTGCAAGTAACAGTACATGCAGACCAGATTGCTTTCCAAACTCCATCCTAACACAACAGTAACAACGATAACATCCATTCACAAACTGAGTGTCCTCATAACTATGTATTTCCATGCAGGAAAGTGGCACAGATCGATGTCAAGATGAAGTCACCACGCTGAGAATTAAAAATCAATAGCTGGGCTCCACAGAGTGGCAGCTGCTCCAGTTTTAGTGGGGAGATGCTTTTGTAGTAGCACTCCAGACAGACCTGTTCTACTGTATTCATACATATAGGGGTGCTAAGGTGCAAAGTTTCATTTACATATTGGATCACATACATTGACTGTTTAAGTACAAAGCTGACTTGGACCTAAATCACTGTCACACTGTATTTGACAGTTTCAGCTGTGCCAAAAAGTCTTCATTAAAGACTTATCGATCCATCCATTATCTGCACCGCTTCTCCTCATTAGGGTCGCGGGGGGTGCTGGAACCTATCCCAGCTATCGGCGGGCAGTAGGCGGAGGACACCCTGAACTGGTTGCCAGCCAATCGCAGGGCACACAAAGACGAACAACCATCAACCGCACTCACACCTAGAGGCAACTCAGAGTGTCCAATCGACCTGCTATGCGTGTTTTTGGAATGTGGGAGGAAATTGGAGTACCCGGAGGAAACCCACGCAAGCACGGGGAGAACATGCAAACTGGACTTCAACAATGTATAGCTGAACAAAGAATAGGGGATATCTCACAAATAAGACAAAAGATGTATTTGTGCACACTTTAAAGCACAACAATAATTAGAGTTGAAGACATTGTGCATTTTTTAAAACGGTGCCTCTTCTGTTGATGAGACTCTTTCATCAAATGTTGCAAAGATCTCTAATGCGCTGGTAATGGAACGGATGAAAATAAGATTAAAGATGAGATCCAGAGTGAGAAATTATACTTCGGTGTCATATTTGCCTTATAATGCCTGCTTAGTACCTGTAAAACATCGCAATATTTTAACAAGAGAGCCATTTCTTCTGTGGAGTCTATTTTGCAGAGTGCCAAATTTCTCATTGCCTGTGAAACAATGATGAGACAGATCAAAACGAGGATCTTCCTGTTGTCTCTTGGTTGCCTGCGCTAAAGCGGAGCATATGAAATATTTATAGCCTGTGTCAGGCCACTGCTTCAGCAAGCCATTACAATCAAATTGTGCTTTTGCCCGACTTTATCATGCATCCCGACATTTTAAAGCCGACTTTGGGATTCAAATCAAGCAATGTCGCGGCCATCGAAAGCACATGCAACCCCTCAAAACTCACACAATATTACACACCATGCATGACAGTTTGAGGTCGCATAAAATATTATCATTGGTACAGTGAAACCTCAAATCCTGAAAGCCTTTAAGCTCATGACATTTAAAAAAAAAAAAAAAAAAAAAAAAAGCCTGTGAATGCTGTGGAACAGATAGAATGCGTTACATGAGCATATACCTGCACTGTCAGGACTCCTCGTTTCAGCTGGCATCTAAGGATTAACATCATTAGCTTTTCCCTTTAACCTTTTGCAACATTTCCCCAGGAAAAAATGTGAAGAATATGAACAGGAAATTGCCAAAAAATAAGCGGATTAATTCAAACTGCTGTAAGTCCGACTACTTTTGCCCAACGTTACAGAGTATCTCAGTGTCATGTTAGTTGGCTATTATCGCCAGTTGTATCGTGACTGAACAGAAGTTCTGATCCTGATAAAGATGGACACACTCAATCAATAATCAGGCCAAATTGGATCATTTCGCTATTACTTGAATCGTTATTCTGTGGTATGGGGTGCGTTGAGACCAGCCATTGGAAATGTGGAACATTTATTACCGGGTATTCAACATGGAATTCGGTTAACATGAAGCGGAACGACAGCCAATTAGGAAGCGATTGGAAGCTCGCAGAGTTGTCAGAGAAAAATAGAGGAGCCATTGGTTGCGTTGTTTGTGTAGCATGTCTAACACGCCATACACCTTAATAAAAATGACACGTTGAAGAGTTGGCAACTCTAACCTAGTTACCAGATAAACTAACAGTTAGCCTATCTCCCGTCATTTCTTCTTCTACGATCACTCTTTATTTTTGTTTGTATTTTATGGTAGTATGGATGCCCGTGACTCTTTAAAATGCACACGTGGAAGGCCAGCAAATTTATCTCTCGGGCCAACATCTAAACGTAGCTAGTCGGCCGATAGCGATGCACTGGCCCAGGGCCGTCAGGCCAGCGCTAACGTCTGATCCTGTTTTATGCTGGTGACAGTCAGCACTCTGGAGCAAATCTTTTCAAATATGATTGATCTCAAGAGGAAGTTTTTACAAGGTTGACTTTTATCATATAAAATAGTGTTTTGGACTTCGGTTCTCTTGTACAATGAATCAAAATGAGAGGAGTGTTCTTTTCTTCAGCGATACACATGAATACGTGACAACATTATTGAATGAGGTTTTTGACTTTGGAAAAAAAATAAGTGGGCCAAAAATAGAAACGGATGTTCGTAGGGTTCTTGCATCTTTCGGTTTTGCAGTGAAGTAGCATACTGTTACATGTTTCGTTTCACTGCATTATTCATAACCTCCTTTAATTTTTTTTTAGGCAGAATCATATCTTTATTGGTATAACACTGAGCAGCAGAATATCGGTTCAAGCTTCATACACGACAGCTTTTTGGATTTGTCCCCTTATTCCTCAACCTTGTTGTTCAACTCATGAAGACACAGGACGAGCCGGCACGGTTGTGAACACACAAACGCGTCTTCAGCCACTCAGCCACACATCAAGTCCATATTTCTCTCTCGCCCAGCTAGCCTCCTCTCACACGCTTCTCGTAACCTTTCAATATTCATGAGCACTGCAGAAATGCTACCTGCAAGGCATGCTGGGTAGACCTAAACCTCAGAGCGTCTGCTGTTGACGTCATCACTCAGGACTGACATTCTGGGCAATCAGCCCTCTCCCAGTAACCGGACCACAGTCAATGTTCCTTGGCCAGGACACTGATGTTCTAAAAATACGGTATATTGTCAGAGTCTTTTTTTCGCTAAGGTTTAAAGTAGTAACTTGACGTTCCAGTAATACAGGCTGCAAGTTATAATTTCACCATGTATCAGAATCAGAATACAATAAGCATGCAGCCTTAAAAAAAAAAAAACTGAGACACATTTTTGACATGTAAATCAATATGCCTGCAGACAGAAACTATGCAGAAGAAGTGAGGGTCATGTGTGTCTAGCTGATGAAAGATATTCTGCAGCACGTGCCTCCCATAATGATAATAAACAATTCCTATGACAGGAGTGAAGAGTCAGCAGTAGAGGGAGTGATGGATAGAAAGGAAGAAAGGGGAAGACAGGAACGGCATATGGAAGTGAGGGTGGGGGAAACTGTAGAAGACCCCCTAAATGAAGCCATTAAGGAACAAAAATGGAATGAATAAGTAAGAGGTCATAGAGGGATGAAGAAAGTTCGCTGAATAGAGAGAGCAGGTCGGAAGTACTAAATGCTTTGATTTTGGATGGACATATATTAAAGGGGAAGTCAAACTAAAGATTTTCTTTTCATGGCTCAGCTTCAGAGAACAGGTGAGCCGTGATTGGTCGTTACCTGAACCCTGAGAAAATATAATGTTTCAGTCGATAGAAAGTGACAAAATGGCCGCCCCCTTAGTTGGACAAACACGGGAAGGTTTTTTGCTATTTAACTTGTATCCCACAAAAGAATATGAATCAGAATGTTATGTTTACATTAGTGAACACACATAGAACATATCATTGCAAAGATTTGTGGGAGGGTTGACTTGCCCTTTATAGGAAAAGTGTCAGGCGTTCATTGCTTCAGTAAGTTTGAGGTATAATGATTTGTTGTTCGATGGATGTCCTGCGTTTTAAGAAATACAGTATGCCTCTGTTGTATTAACAGTAGATGCCAAAATGATTTTAGATTCTTCACATATTCTGGCACTTATACTTAGTGTACATCCATTTTTCTTTGGATTTCGTAAATTTCAGTAAAAGTAATGTTTGATCAGTAAATGATTTGTGACTATTGCTACAAAACAAAAGTTCAACCTGGTTTATTAGGACTCGTTCAAAGAATTGTTGGCTTTTATAAATAGAAATAAATAAAATTGCTGATGGTCAAGAGCTCAATGCTCTGCCCAGATTCTTATTGGATTGGAGTTGGATTCCATTATGGATTACTACAAAACATACTCTTCTTATTTATTGGAGCGAAGTGCACGCAGTCTTTCTGAGCCAAGTTTTACACGATATTTAAAAATCCTTTCTGTTGAATTGCAAACATGCGGCATCACAATTTGCACTGCTGTCAACAGGCAGTCACAGGAGCTGACATATGCTCCTCACAGCAGGATGTGAGTCCATGCACCGCTTTCAGCATGGGGAGAATACAACACAGGCACAATGACATCACCGGGCTTCCGTGTGGAATGGAAACCCTTCAAAGTACACATAAATTACAAAACAAATTGACAATTGGAGTTTGAGTTATGGAGGGGTTCCTAAAGCCCTATCAAGCTAAGCCAAGCCAACTGATTTGCATAGCCAGCACGTGGAGCGTACCCGAAAACCCATGAAGATCAAACTACAACTTGCTGAACAGATGGAATTGCGTAAATGCTGGGCCGTTTACGCATCTTACACCGCATGCATCTATGTTTGGACTATCAGGTATCTTGAATGAACCCTCCAGAAGTTTGCTAAAACACACGTGTGCAACAGAGCCCACACCACTGAGACTTGGCAGGTCATCGGTAATCACACGGAGACAAATCAGTTAGCAACATGTTGAGAGATTTAAAGCACGGAGTGGGGTAATGTTAGATGAGGGAGGATTTGTTACATTGAACAAATGGACGATGAATGAAGGGACAAAATCACAGGAAGGCCGCACTGACCACTTTTTGAAGTTTAAAAAAAAAAAAAAAACTGAACCCCATGCTGCATGCACTTCAGGTGAACCACAACACCATCAGTGATGTATTCATTCATTTAAAAATAAGAGTGTAAAATATTGTCACGCTGGTATGAAAAATAATCACAAGTATGAAGAAGGAGCAAATAATCTTGACATGCTACCACCAGAGACGAATGGCACAGAGTCCCTCTGCTCCCCTGATCCATCTCTCGAGGTGACAACATTTCCCCGAGGCCAGTCAATAAAAGTCCTTGCAATTCAGCACAACAAATAATCTCAAGGGATGTTTCAGCCTGCAAAGGATCTGAAGTCCAAGAAGAGTTAAAGCAAGAAATATCAACGTGAAGCAGAAAAATCTGTATTCAGATGAAGATAATGAGACTATAAATAGTGAGACAAACTGAGCAGTGACTTGATCTTGACCACAAAAGTCAAATCTATTATCATGGACTATCAAAGACAAACTGTAGACTCTCTGACCTAATATTGCAATCTTTTCCAGAAGTCACACAGTGATAAACCAGATATATTGAGAAATACGGGCCAGACAAGCCGACACATTACATTACCACGAAGCTGCTCTTCATACAGAGGGACACCAATCAACCTCGTCACTCAAACGCCACTGATTCATGTTGACTATATCCAACGCGTGACATTGATGCTCTCAACTATGCGCATCACATCCAAAACATCTATCCATCCATTTTCTATGCCACTCATCCTGTTTAGGTGAGAAAGGGGCCGAGCCTAGCTGACTTTGGGCAAAAGGCAAATTACACGTTGGACTGGTCCTCAGTCAAATTCACACCATCACAGAGTGGTCACTGAACCTGTGAGTGGGCCACTCCAACATTAATGACTCATTTACGGCAATGGTCCCCAACTACCGCGCCGTGGCCTGGCAACGGTCCGAGTGTCACTTTGAAACGGGCCAACAGATGTAAGAATTAAAAAAAAAAAAAATAAATAAAAGAAAGAAAAAAAAAAGTGCTGTACTTTCAGTACATTTATTATCCAAGGCTAAAAATTATTTTATTTTGAAAAAGGACCAACTTGGTCCCAGTTTTTTGTGTAGTGGGAGGGGAAGCACAGCGTAAACGCAGACAGTATTCTAGTCGACTGACATTATGGTGTGTGTGTGTGTCCATGTTTATGTTCCATGGAGCATATCATGCGCCATGATTCTGGATGTTTCTTCATAATAAAGTGCTTTTAATTTCATTTTTAAGTCCAGTTTCACCTTACATTACATTGTTATAAACTTTGTATATTGTTTAATGTATGTATTTTTTTTTTTGCACAAATGAAAAAAAAAATGTAAAAAAGAAAAGGCAGTACATGAACTCCTGGGCTCTATTTGCAGAAATAGGGTAATTTAGTAGGCCTGGGTCACAGAGAGGATCCAATTTGTCTTGCCCTGAAAAGTTTGGGAAACCCTGCTTCATAGAAAGGCAGACTTTAGACTTTAGCTTTGTGTCAAACAAACAAACAAACAAAAGCGGTGGATTATTACCACAAATGTGAGCCATTTCAAGAATTGGAGCAAGAAAAATGGCGTCCTTTTCTGTTGTGTTGGGCTGTGTCCTTTGGCGCGAGGCCTGTACAGTCTTCGTGGGCTGTGAGAAGTGCTGATAACGCAGGTAAGCTAGCATGCGGAGACACGCTCCTGTTGCAATGCTACCATGTCTACCGGCTGCACGTTGAAACTGGGACACAGCTTGTGGAAATAGAGAGGAAAAAAACCACACATTTAAGAGACATTGACATTCATTTGGAGCAGTGCAGTGTGTTCAACATTCCACAAATGCAGCCCCCTGCTGATAATGACAATCGGGGATTTTCCGGCTATGAACGCTCACACCAGTTGTCTCCTCTCCCGGTTGTCTATTCAACCTTAAAATGCAGCCGTGAACTGAAACTATGGAGGATCATCAGCACTGTCTTCCTTTTCTGAAGTAACACCATAAGAGTGTCAAATTAAAATCCTTTTCTTTTTTTCCATTCCCGAGAAGCAAACGTACAAAGGCCACAACGACCACAATCTGAGTGTGTGGTGTGTATTGTAAGTAAGTGTCCTGACTTGGTCAAGTACCTTTCTTGACTACATAATCTTTTAAAAGGTTTTACTGGACTGATATTAATTCCAGCCACAGTATGACGACGGCTATGCGCTGAGAGTTGCCGATTCTAGTACTCGAAAGCGGATGTATGACATTCATTCAAGTGGAAGTAGCTTTAGCTTCAAGTATTTAAGGGTGTGTTCTTAAAACGTGGACTATCGGCAAATTAAAGGGCTTTTCCCTTTCACCAATGGGATTTCTGGTGTAATGGCAGCCAGAAAAACTTTGTCATGCTGTCAGATGGTAATTTTGTTTGTTCGTATGAGTCATAGTCACAGATGTGAGAATAACGATATAGGAAGAGCACATTAGTGAATGGATCACGTTTGCGGTTACGATTAAGTGACTGGCCCTGCTCCACTGGCTGTTTAGACTAAAAAGGACATAAAGGATACACTGAAAATGTGGCATATTTCTCTGGAAAACTGTGCTTCCTCTCTCTGCCTACTGTGGTTTGCCCTTGTGTAGTCTGGCAGTGAAGCCTTGATTTATTTACATTTCCATCTGTTGCTCAGAGTCGGCTAATTTCATGTTGTTTTAATGCAGCTCTCATTATATTTCATTACAAACAGGCTGTTCCAGTAAAACATGGTTAGGTTTATTGGAGTACTCAGCCAATGCCTCTGTGGCCGGAGCAATAATGGATGCTTCCAATGGACCTGACCTGATTGTTAACTGAACAAATGGCCACTCTGCTGTTTGAGCTTGCTTCACTTGTGAGGCAACAAAAAGCTAAAACAACAAAAAAAAAAAAAACTTTTTTTTGTAGTCAGTTTCTGTTGTCATTTTAATAAGCACATGTTGTGACAGTAAAGTAAGATACTGTATAGGGCTGATTCAAATTTACAAAATCGATTTGATACACAAGGCCCAATTTGATGCGATTTGATTTCTGATTCAATCAGAGATTTCACGAAGTGCCAATTTTACTTTCATGTGGAAGAGATTCTCAGAACCAATGATGAATTTAGTACAAACATCTTGGTCTAACGAGGTGAATGAGTCCAAATATTCATTTACATTAAGAATTGACGGCAATGCAGTTACATTAATCATGTGCATTTTATTTAACATAACCCGATCAAAACAATAAATGCATTTGCCTTCATGCTTGTTAGCAGAAGATCTCGCGTAAATTCATGTAATTTATAGGGGCGAAGATGTTATTAAAATAATAATAAATGGTTTAATGAATCGATATTGGTGAAAAGGAAAAGCAATTCAAATCGATCGATCGATTTTTTTTTTTTTAAACCCAGCGCGAATATTGTTGATACAAGTTTAATAGATTATAAGGCAATCTTATATTAATACTGTAGCAGGTGGTCAACAACATACATTTAGAGGAAGGTGGAAGAATACAAGCGAGATAACAGGTGTGCCAGTAAGAAAAATCATCACCAAAGTTAATGAGGCTAAATGTGCACACCCTCGAGTAAATTAACATTTGCAATAGATGGAGCTCATCAACACATCCATAACATGAAATCAATGTAATCAGGATACACACACGCACACACACGCACGCATCGACACAAATCATATGAGATCGAACAGGCTTTAGTGACGCTCATACTTGAAATTTAAAACATTTTTGACGAAGCGCAAGATCAGTCTTTTTAGAAGTGCCAGAATTTTGGGCATTACAGTGACTTCGCAGGAAGGAGATGACGAGGCTGACATGTTACTGAGGCACGAACGACAAGTGACTCATTTTGGCTGACAGCAAGCAACATGTTGGGGATTTGAGACGTCAACTATTTGAATAGTTTCTGATCCCTTGCTTTTACAGATGTTTTGCAAGAGTTTGTGGCATGATAAAATGATATTTCAGCGTAACCGACTGACAAAAGTCGGCGTGTCTCTTGAGGCCTTGGAGCACCAGCGGGTTGACCTGAGAGTGGCGGGTGCCTGACATGAATATTATGTTTTTAGTTTTGTGGGACTGTGACCAGAAATCATTTTTGGCAACGTCATCCATACTCAATATGAAACACATATTTTTACTGCGTTATCATTGGGTTAATAATTTTACTATATTGCATAATGAAGCTCAGAAATGTTTTTTTGATGTCCTGCACTGGTTCAATGTGTCCATTAACTGTGATATTTAAAAAATGAGAGCAACTATGTCACGGACTTTAGAACATGTTGCAGCTAATGGAAAGTAGTCCTAAATGGTCTTTTTAGGTTTACAAAGCAGTGATGTCAGCATCATTGCACTTTTGGCCATTTTTTTAAGGTTTTAAGTATTTTTAAGGACAGTATACAAAGACTAGATTGAAATCCTGCTAAAATATAAAAACCGTGGAAATGTTTACGAGAACATCTGAACTTTATTTGGCGTAAACACATTTAAAAAAGGTGTGGGCAAACTACGGCCGGGGGGCCACATGCGGCCCGTTAAACATTTTACTCCGGCCCGCCAAACTTGAAAAAAATTAAATGAATAAACCTTGTTAATGTTTTATTTTCTAAATTCTGTGGTTTTTCTAAGACATATATATTGTTGGAATGCTTTTGTTCACTATCATTTAAAATTAAATGCATTTTTTTTCTCCGATGAGGTGAGGTGACCAAAACATTCCATCCATCTGCTCCTGGTCCGGCCCCTCTGTCAAATTCTAGAAGCCATTGTGGGCCTGCCAATCAAAAAGTTTGCCCACCAGCTGCATTAAAAGGCGGTTGTACAAGTTACAGGTCACATAAATGGTGGAAAAACCTTTGAAATTATATATCTTAGTCTCCTTTTTAAATGATAAAACCTGGCATTTCAACGGGGTTCTGTATTTATTTATTTATTTTTTTAATGTAAACATCCAGTGCATGTTTTCTTTATAACAGGTCATGGCCACATAACACAAAGTCATTTCCACCGGGAAAGGACTGACAATGTGAGAGGATCAAGAAGCAGAGGGGTGACAAGCTTCGAGAGTCAACTCAGGAGAAGCACTGGAGATTGCTCGGAGCTGTCTCTTCTCGTCGTGTTCGCAGCCGGGCTGCCATCACTGAGTGCTGATGCAAACACTGCAAAGTGACACCACAGAAACAATGGCAGCTGGTAATGGCGGGTCTTCTTGCGAAATTGCTGATGCTCTGTTTTGCTATTTTCTCTATTTTGACAATGGGGATACAGTACGAGAGCTACTTGGGATTCCTATTCGTTGCACGTGCACGTGCTTTTTATGTGTCCTCTTAATGAGAAAGAAGGAAATGTGTCATTGGGATAGCAGCCAAGCGACAGATGAAATGGCCCATCATTCAATAACCAATCAATAACGGTCGACAGGATTGAATTAAACCATGCCCGTGTTATGCCTGTACGGCTGCAATAGAAGTGACTCTCGACAGAAAACTTTCAGTTCATCGAGAACATTTACATTTTTCAGGTCGGTTTCGCCCCAATTGAGACGAATGTAACTATTCCAACATAGGACGTGTAGTAAACCTTAATCTTGGGTAACTTAATATGGCAGCTTTTATCATAATTTTCTCGCTTCCTGACCAAGAACGACAAATTCCAGACTTATGTTTTATGACATTTATAAGATTATCATGTGGTCTCAGGTGTGTTAAGATTGAATTCTTTCTGATGACAGTGTCAGAAACATGTCAGGCTGACATTCTTCAGTATTAAACGTGTTTAGTATTTATGACCCGAAATCTTGATAAAAGTGGGGAAAGCCGAGGTGAAAGTCTGACGTGAACTGAATTTAGCCAAAGTACCCTAACTGATGAACAAGGAAGCGACTGTAGATAAAAACACACGTCCAACCTATTTTTTTTTTGAGTTCCCTCAACGGTTATTTTTGACAACAACGCCAGTCTATAACATTCTCTGGAAGAATGTTTTTTTTTTTTTTTTTTAAGGAAATGATAAATTTCTATTTGTAGCAACTAGATCCAGTGCAAAGTAGGCCACAGCGAAAGTTCTTAATGGACCTAGTGTCCGTAGTCCATTCTAACTTGGGATGTTCTATACCACTTTTTTTCTGATTCCATACCAATACAAATACTCAACTCTTGAGTAGTCATAAAATATACCTTGCAATAAATCCGGGTATCAGCCCAATACGATAGCTGTTCGGTACTCGCCATCCCTGATTCTAACTATTTAATTCCTTTGTGTAGTAAATGTGAAGTGGATGGATTTTTGCCATCAACAAAATGGAACTGAATTCATTCAGGATGATTTTGTCAGGCCTTCCCAATGCTCAAACTAAAAAAAAAAAAAAATAAATAAAATCTTAGATTTTTGATCAAAAGCTGCCTCCGTTATCATATCCACTTTGTGCGAAGCAGTGCGGGTGTGCCTGTGAGCTGCTGTTTCAGTGCATTAGTGGACTTCTGAAAGCCACATGATCCACACAGACCTTGAGCACTGCTAATTCCATTACATAAGGCCCAGTTCCACTTTTAAGTGTGTATGTTCACTGTGTGTGCCTATCAGTGTGTATGGCGTGGTGCCAGTCTGTATCATTTTCTCTATCCTTTATAATGATTCTTTGGAATTAACAGTGCACAACTCATCCTGGCTTTGCTAATGACCCCTGATGAATCATTAGCACTGGCTATATCGTATATATGGGCCAATTATGTAAGTTAGACGTGTTTTCAAAGTTTTCTTTGTTATAGTTAATGAAATGGGATTTCAGCGGTATCGAGAAGCCGTGAGTAAATCGGTGGAGTTGATGCGCATAGGACAAGCAACAAGCAATTTTTTCCCCCCTCACCACTTCACGTCCGTCTGTATAACCAGGCAGTCATTTAGATGGCTCATCAACATCGAGGCATGCCCTCGTCCGTCTCCTCATCCCTTCATCATGTTGCAATGTGCCGTGTCATCCTGTAGTCTCCATGGTTACATCAGTCACCTCAGGCCGCCTGTCACCTGACCCTCGGGGGCTTTATAATAAACTTTGCCACAAGATTTACGTCTCGTACCCCTTCTGTGCTGTGCCACAGCTTGCCGCTGCTTGGCCTCGCTAACAATGGTGACGGATGCTTTGATTAGTGAGTACAGGCAGCCACGTGAGATCACAATGACGGCTCGTTTAGCCAAAGTGTCTTTTCCATGGTCTCGTTCTCTCTGGTCAAAATGATGCTACTGAAAGCAAGCTTATCACGACTGGAAAATATCTGCTGGAGCCGTGAATTGGTCTCTGAAACCTTTGAGTCATGGCTAGAGTAGCAATTTTTTCTGATTAGCATATCTGCCTCCAGGAGGTTCCATGGCTTCATTAATAATTGATACATTTTATTAATAAATTCATTAGACATGAAACTGTTCATTTCATTCCAGTAACACGAATTAGGTGATTGTACTGAAGCGTTATATCATTTTGTCCAATAATAATAAATGAGCACGATATCGTTAGCCAAATAGCACATTTGTCACAGTCATCTAAAAATGATAAAGATAGCATTTGTTCAGACTCGTACAAATTTGGGTTACGTCGGTGTCACAAAACGGCACTCCATGTACCCCTACGAAAGGAACACGGCTGACTGTGACCTTAAACATGGCTTGTGCAAAGCTACGAGATCGAACGTAATTACATTTCATGTCTCACAATAAAAAAAATTCAGAAGTCTTCAAATTCACCCTGATGAGCCCCTCTGGGTCCAAGTCAACCATTCAAACTGTATTTTTTAATATTTGTACTTAATCAATGACACAACCTCGGAGAGATGAAAGATTCCATGCACAAAACTGATGAATAATAAAAGGCTCTGGGCCAACTACAAACTATGCTTTTTGACAGCATGTTGACACAACCAAAGACATGACTTAGAAGGGAAATTATTATTGGAGAGTTTCACCATTTTGAAACGGATCAACTTGGTCTCTGGATTAAAACTTCACCTTGGTAATCCCATAAAATGGAGCTGAATAGTATCAGCGATCACCCAATATTCCTGGAATCACATTGGCACATACAGTGAGAAATACGAACACAAATGTGGTGTGTATGGTCGAAGGTGCAGTGTAATCCTAGGCTGGCAGGCAAATATAGCCTATTGCCGCTTTGGGCCCAGCTGAGTGCTGCTCTGCTCTGTTCGACCTTGGCTCCATCCTGCCCTCCCTTTCCTCTAACTCTTTAAAAAAGAAAAGGCACCGTCCACCTGCACTATCAAAAAAATAAATATATAAACAGGAGATGAAAAAAAAAAACAACACAGTTCCACTTAATACTGGATGACCAAGTGGTTTTCATTTTTAAATAATCAACTGTGCTTAGCTATTTTCCTCATTAGAAACATTTTAGAGACATCTCACCTCCATATATTTTGGTCTATGAGATGAAGTGATGTCAGAACAACAGTAGCGATTTTTATGACTTAAACAGCACACTTGAGTAAGCCAGGGTTGTTAAAAAGTGATCTGCCGGAGCGGCCACTGTGTCGGGCGATAAGCATCAAAATGTGCGGTCATTTTCATTTTTGAAAGTGCCTTTGAAAAGTAATTCAATAGCTCTTGCCAGCCTCTATAGCAGGGGTGGGCAAACTTTTTGATTGGTGGGCCACAATGAGTTCTAAAATTTGAGAGAGGGGCCGGACCAGGAGCAGATGGATGGAGTGTTTTGGTAAGTTCACCTCATCGGAGAAAAAAAAAAATTAATTTTAAATGAACGTGAACAAAAGCGTTACAACAATATATTTGTCTTTGAAAAAACACAGTATTTAGAAAATAAAACATGAACAAGGTTTATTCATTTAATTGTTTCCAAGGTCAGCGGGCCGGACTAAAACGTTTAATGGGTCGCATGTGGCCCCCGGGCCGTAGTTTGCCCACGCCTGCTCTATAGGATACTTGGTTAGTGGCTCTCTGCTAGCAACTAATGCTGGAGCCGCCGCTTGACAAAGATGTCAACCCCCAGACAAATATCGAAAATTTGAGCAGCTAATGTGGCTTCATTGAACAGCAAACACGGTTTCAATACAATAATACACGATTACCCGTACATGAATACAGGACAAATTATTAACTGGAGTCAGCAAATGAGGTCATATATTGTGACGAAACAACATGAGAATGTGGCAGTCTAATAAAAAACATCTATCTCCAAATTGTGTGAGCTGGTGTGTGTCCTTTGTTCTGCTGTCTTGTCATTTTTTACTTAAATGTGACTTTAACACTAATATTAGACAAACCAAAAGCTAAAGCTTTTGTGTTGAAACTCAAAAGAGGTTTACTTAATGCTGTGTCTTGTGATGTAATAAATTCTTTTATTATTAACACAAGCCATCGCTTGTTTTAAATATTGAGCTGCCTTGCGATCACGATGACCACCGCTTACGTTCACTTTAAACAGAATGTATGTCAATAACCTTAAAGCTTCGTCCAATCTATTATCGGATCACATCTTCTAATATCCAAGCTAAAGCGATGCTTATCTGATGTTTTTTTTTACTTTGTGGCTAAGGAAAAAGTCAATGTTAGCAAAGTAGAACAAGGTACCCCGGAGCCCTGATAACACACAAACACACACGTGTATTTACCAAAGAGCACACACTATCCATTTGCAGAAGTCCAAATCCATTGTATTAAGTGCATCACCGAAGAGGCTCGTGCAGAGCCACGGCAACAAGACATTTGACATAAGAGTAATCCTGTGGACAAGAGAGAACTGTGGATGAACCCCAAACTATAAAAAGATCTATCTATCAACATACCGTACATTATTCACCTTATTTATTGATTGATTGATTGATAATCTTTGCTACATCGATGCATTGCTTAAATGGAAATTTGTAGCAAGAACACTTGCAGAGCCTCAACACTTAATAAACTCCTGATCTACATTGGTGTACAGTCTGTCCAGTGTTATGAGAACATTTCTTTGAAAGCTGTCGTGGATGACCTTTGTACAAGGGGAGTAGCGTGGGGGAGGCGCGATGATAGCATGCTGCCCCGTTTGATTTACAACAATCTTAATTTCACTTAATTACTATCCTTCCGACATTATGACCTCCTGATGCCTTCCAATTCAATATCTGTGTCAGTTACGTATTTTATACATACAGGAATAAGGATTTAAAAGAGAAAAACACAATTAGCAAGGAGTTCAATTAAACAACAAGGGATGAGAGTTTTGGACAAAAAAAAGTCAAGAATGTTTCAAAAGAGGATCGCTGAGGAGCACTTGAGTTGTTTTTCATGCTTGCATTTAAATGACTAAGAATTATTGTCTTCTAGTTTTCTTATTTACAGTAAACAAGATTTCGCTTGGCCAACATCCCAGATTCTAATACTTAGCATGTCCAAGAGACAATCGTAAAGACCTTTTCCTCTTGCGCTAACGGCAAAATGGACCTTTACAAGCTTCACAAAGGAGGTACTTGGTATGGAGGAAAAAAAATGGCTTTGTTTTACACAGGTTGTTGTTTTGCCCTCAGGAAATGTTGAGCGTTCCCACTATGAGCACTTGTAAACATTCTGCATTTACTGCCGTAAAATCTCTGCCTGAAACTTTTCTCCATTATTCTCTGTGTTCCTCTTTTTGGAACCAGTTACAAAAAAGCCGATGAAGAAGCGGTACTCTTCAGATGCTCGGTTTAATAAGCTCCGGTGAGATTTACTAAGGTCTGTCATTACGTCATGCGCGGTGACGGTTCCTCTTAGAGGAATAGTTTCGGTGGTGGTTCCAATACATTTTAGATTTAGTGTACAGACAAAAAATGTCAAACCCTTACAGTGAACTCAGATGAACTCTTTATTTTGTCTCCTATCTAATGGCGAAGACAAAAAACACAGAGCACGATTTTACAAATTCATCAAGCAAAAGTAGGGAAGAGGCAGGACTAAAATTCTGGAGAGGCATTATTTATGACACACGAGAAAGATGTTCTAAAAATTTAAACACGATTACACAACATTCTCACAGGCTGTCTTTAACACGGCTTACACACACATTTGATAATTTGCCATCAATGTGCACGCAAAAGAATATAGTTGGAGGTGAAATATCGTGTTCTGTTCAACCCTGAGCTAGTCCAGAACCTCTAAAACAATTTGTTCAATGACAAAGATAAACCGTACATTTGGACTCTTTTAAAATAAAATTTCCAATTGTGATTAATTATGTTTGGAATAATTAGTTCCAGAGTTCAAACTTTGGCTGACTATACGGGCAGTGTTTCTGGTAACATTCAACTTATTTCTTGAGCTGTGCAGGGGTGGTCCGACCCTCGGGCCCGGCCGAACGCCCATTTGTGGGGTCGAGACTGACAATTTTTATGCATATGGTCGCAGGGTCGAGGCCCAATGCGTACCGAGAAAGTGGTCTGAGGGCGGGGGACTGACGGTCAAAAAAGGATCAAGACCCCAGCTCTGGTTATTTCTATAGTGAGCTGGAGCCAACCCCAGCAGACTTTGGACGGATCACCAACCAATCACAGGGCACTTAAAAATGAACAAAAAAAAAGGGACGGAATGTAGCACCTCACTTTCTAATATTAACTATCACAGGTTAAAAATTAAATCAATCACCAGTAAATGTTAAATGTTGAAACAACACTCAAACACATCAATATTTATCATGTTACGTCTATGAATCTCTGCAGGGGTTTCAATTTTAAAGTGATCACTATATCTAGAATATTCCTTTTAAATCACAATGTCCTATTGCGGGTTTTTTAAGAAAGCTAGTCGGCAGCTGGCAAGCTAGGTTCTTGTGCAAGAAGCTAGCGTAGCACAGCAGCCCACATCTTCACTCAGTTTTACGGAGTTTTGCATTTGAAGTTAAGTGGCACTGCCTCGTTGGCCCCTTGCTCTGAGAACAGAGCTTTGTGAAAGGCCAAATGGGAAAGGTCAAACATGGTGAGTTAATGCTTTGATGCTGCCTGAACTAACAGCATAGCAATATAGTTAAAAACTCATAAGTATTTCGATTTTTGAGTGAACCACCTTCGAAGCCAGCTGCCCCCCCCCCAAGCTAGTACGCTGCCGAATACTTGTCATGTCTTCTACAGCGAACTGTATTATCATTTATTTATTTATTTTTAAGTTTGCCATGAAATCCAAGTGACAAGCATGCAATATATGAAAAAAAGATTCCAATATGCAATATTGATTCTCAGTAATCGTTTTGGGGCGGCCAAGGTTGATTGCACAGGCAGTAACAAAGCTCCTAAAGGTAAACCCAGCATGTGAGACTTTCAGCTATACTAGAGGATGTGGGGCTTACATTTGATTTGAAACATCTGAAATTTCACGAGTAGGTTCACCTTTCCCTCCATTTTGCATGCTCGCCATTCAAGCATAACTAATATGGGGGGCCATGATGCAAAAACGCATTGAAGGGTATCAAACTACTCCGGCATCCATTTAAAACATGACTGCAATAAGATGCAATACTGGTCAACGCTTCAAGTGAGAGTGCCATGAAGGGAAAAGCCTATCATAGCCACACCTCCACTGACACAACGATCACACACGCACACACACCAGCTGAGGCCCGAGGACCAACTGGGTAATTATGCATGTGTAACTGAATGCTTGCTACCAGTCAAGAGAAACACCCTGCCAGAGTGACGGATGAAGATCCCCCAAAGTGGCAGACCGAGGCATTGCCATCACCCGCCTCGTCTCCGGAGACATCCTACCTTGCGCCTGCGATCCCTGGATCGATTCCTCTTTTTGATCTTCTCCTCCTCCTTCTCCCGCTGCTCCTGGGCGGCGGCCTCGGCGAGGTCCTTGGTCTTGCGGAGCTGCTTGGCGGCTTGCGCCATGGTGCCGTTGCTGCTACTGCTGCTGCTACACTGCTGCTGCTGCTGCTGCTACCAGTCGTCCCCGTTTCCTCTTGCCCGAGTCCCTCGAGCCCCGTCTCGCCCCCGACTAGCTCCCCTCGGCTTGCCACCGCGGCATGCGTGCGCTGTCTGTTCCCCCCCCCCCCCCCAACCTACGTACTGCTGATGGAGATGCTACGGCAGCCACAAGCCACACGTCAGGTTCAAGATGCTACAGCTAGTGTTGCTGATGCGGCCACTCATCCAGTCGCTCGCACTGCGCTGAATTGCCTCCCCTCCCCTCCCATCCCCCACTTGCCTACCTCTCCCTCTCTCTCTCCCCACGTTGCTCCCAGAGACCAGTCACGCAGTCCCGTGTTTGGAAGTGCGGGGATCTTGCCGTAAATCTCCCACTTGTTTGTTTTAATCCGCCGAGCATCCCCATTTTACCATCTTCCGCATGACACCTTTTGTCTTCCGACATAGCCGCTCATCATCCCAGGTACAAAGGACCGATGCGTCTCTGCTGCAGGATGCCTTCACATCTCCCTCCCTCTTGGTTTTTCATACAGTGGCACCCTCCCTCCTACAGACAGACGGAGGGGAAGAATCGCAAAACAGATGCTTGTAAAAGAATTAAAAGAGCAATCATCTTTTATGCAATACCAAAAACACTTGTCAGTTGCAAGGTGGTTGTTTTCTGCTCTCCGCAGTTTATTGTGCCACACCTGCAGCAAGGAGAAATATAACAAAGACCACTCTTTCCCTATCTCATATTCTAATCTCCTCCACCTTCCTCTGCAACATCATCTTTCTTCACGATGTTGCATAACAATGTGTAGCGCCGACTGTAAAAGCAGTAGAGAGCGTGTGACAAAACCTAGGATTGATACTAAATATTCATTCTAAACATATCAAAGTTAGATCCGTCCAATTCAGTCAAGCAGGGGGGAACAATTTAAAAGTGGCCTTGAAATATTTAACAGAAATTTGTCATTCCGATGACAGCTAGATTAACATTTATTCCAATTAGCGGTGGCCTATATAAACCGGGCACAAGCTATGATGCACATTAAAGAAGGTTAAAACTTAAAAATAATGAAATAATAACATGCGTTCAAACTTGGGCTTTTGTGATATTTGTGTATATGTAAATTGACAATGCAGTTTAAAAGAGACATCTACTAATAATAATAATAATAATGATGACAACAATAAAACATTATTTTCATTACTTATTTGTGACAATTTTCAAACATTTAATTAATTTAAGTAAAATAATAAAAAGTATGACAGCACTCAATTGGTGTCACCAAAATCTAATTAAATTGAAAGCATGATGAGGGTCTCAAGAAACTGGTGTTTTTGGCTAGAGGGTTGTGTCTTGGCTTGTTAAAGTTGTTTTCTATCAGCCTTCCTCTTATCGTTAAGGAGGGCGTTAAATCATTTATGATCAACTCGAGGCCTTAATTATTTCCTGTCAGCTTCAGAGAGAAATTGGTGAGCTCTGGAGGATTGTCAAGGACATTCACATAACATTTCTTTCTGCAACCACAGCAAATGTGCAAGTAAATGTGTCATGGTTTAGGTTCACATGCAACATTACATAGTAAAAACAAGAAAAAAAATAAAATAAAAAAAAACTTGCTAAATAACAGCTCTCTGACATAATTTAAAAAAATATTGCTTTATTTAATATAGCTCTTATTTTGGATTATTGGATATATTTTCTGTCTATTTTTCAACATCCGCATATCAAGCGTTGTGTGAGCACCATCTAGTGGCAATTTGGCATTATTACAATTTAAAGAGTCTTCAGTTCCTTCCTGCATTGTGTCACATTAATCAGCAAGTTAATCAGTGACGGTGTTATTGGAAATTTCTATTAGACGCGAGTCATGCTTATTCAACTTTAATTGCATTATTTATTAAGGCACTACACGCGTGACTGAAGCGCAATTCTATTTTAGGTTCAATATTGTGGTTATTTTTAGACACTCATGGTTTGATATTAGTGATATGGCCTCACCAGCATCACATGCTTTTTTGGGGGGCTAAATCCAACGCAGAGTTGTATGCGTCGTGTCCTTGAAAATGACTTCCACTCCCTCTGAGGTAAACATAGTCATAAAAAAAGGAAAAAATGAAAAGGCATGTGTGTTCTTTGGATTAAAACCGACAGTTTCAGTTAATTTGAATATACTTTCAGTATACGAATTATTATTCATATCTTTGAGAT